>NC_135554.1:13635750-13685750 GCF_964340395.1 Glandiceps talaboti
TATGGTATCAGCTTATATCGATCAACAACTTCATAAGAGCATGATGTAGCATTATATTCCAAAATTCTTACGTAAGCAGACAATCATTTAAATTAGTTTAATAGGACACTGACAGGTGAAGAAAAGTAAGAGGGAGATAGATAGATAGATAGATAGATAGATAGATATATAGATAGATAGATAGATAGATAGATAGATAGATAGATAGATAGATAGATAGATAGATCATGAATAGAATATTAAGGTGTTTTAATTAATGTCTCCTTTATTGGCGAATCTTATCTTTGGAATAAAATATCTGCAACTGACACCAACAGTGTTACGCATTATTTATTGGCATGGTACATTTTTGAATGCAAGATGTTTAATTTTTAAAGTAGAAATCTCAAAAAAATCCAAGTTCTAAGCTCTCTCTCTATTGTTGAGCAAACGAAAACACACTGACTCGAATCTGCCATTTACAATTATCCAAGCCGATCACTAAATCCTTTGACCAGCTTGACTCCACAGGTGATACTGTTGTTTTATTAATGTACATGACAGCCATCCTTTCTTTTCATAATAAGAGAGAGAAAGTGTCACAGACAATTGAACGGAATAGCGTGATCTCAAATTTATTAAACACATTTGGGACGAGTTTCACTGTACATAAACGTTCTTAGAATATCTCCAAACTTTGCCATGTGGAAACTTTCTGCTGTTCCCTTGAAATCATAGTAGAAAAACAAATTTTGAAAGAAATTTTATAAAGAATGGTTGGGCCTATCATTTTGTTTTCAAGGGAAATGGTCAACTCTTGTCTTCCGATAGAGTTATCACAGTATTTGGTAGTATGTACGCCGTTACGGGGCGCCCTCGCACATGGGCCAACCCCTATGCTACTAGAGGAGGCCGGTGAGGGCGGAACGTCACGATGTATCTTACATATTAAGTATTTGGCGGCCATGTTGGATTATAAAATGACTTCTATTTACTGTGACCTCTGAATTCTTTCAAGACTTCAACTTAGAACGAGTTTGAGCTTTCTTGCCAAAGATAAAACTAATTTTATTTCATGCGGTGTATTTCACCTTAAATATATTATTGTCATGATTTATCCTATTCTTCAAAGACTTCCTTGTAAAAGGGGACATGTTTCTAATATATCGATTATTACTCACCAAAGCAATAAAAAATATCTAAGCAGCTTAGATTGAAATGTGTAACTCAGCGATGGTGAACTTGTTTAAGTTTAAGGTGTTTGCTGAACGCAACAGTAAAGTTTAAAACAAGTTTTCGAATTTCTATTCATTTTAAAAAGTTGCAACACTTCTGGATAATCTTTTGCAAGGGACATTCTTTGTACATCATACTGCCCTAAATTACAGTACTAGCTACTCCACTTGGGCTGTAGTGCGATCACTTTGCATAAACAGTACTTCATCGATAACTGAGATAGATGAGTGATGTGTAACGTCACACGCATACTGTCGAAGTGATTTACATACAGTGCTAGCTACTCCACATTTGGCGTTTGACCCTCAAATAGGACGATGAACCCACAAACCAATTAATTATGCAAATTGATTTCTAGCATATGTTCCCCTGTCAAAACCTAATGACTTGAAGTGTTTGTACACGTGTCGGGGATAGTAGATGCCACGTGATACATCATTGAGTGCCACGTTATTGTAAAAACATCGTGACAAGAGTACCATCTTTGTGAAGTAAAATTTAAAAACATTCAAAATACCCTAAGACCATCACTGTAGCAAGAACTATATCATTATGCTGCAGAATTCATTTTGGCAGTTGACCATTTGGTTTTTGACCCTCAAATAGGATGATGAATTGAAGCTGCACTTTATCAGAATTTTTTTTAAATGTTAACATGTTCCCGCTATCCTATTGAACAAAGTTGTCAAATTTAAGCTTCTAAATCCAAAATACACATTACAAATTCCTTCTTATCTTTGAAATATCTAGATTCCATTAATTGAACTACATTTAGTAGCTGCAGCTGTTGATGTCATTTGGGTTTACATATTATTTACCCCACCCCACCCCACCTCCACCCCTTTTATTCAAAGACAGAAAATGTAAAATGTGTTCTTGAATATATTCAGCATATTTTATAGCAATTATATTTACTAATGGTTTATGCAAAGATGGTTTTCTGATCGTAATTATCGCTTAAAATATTCTACTCAATCAATCTTCAAACAAAGATGAAATCATTTGTGTATTTGAGGGACAGTTTCCTCAGCTGTTTTCCCAGAGCAATGTTTTTTTTTCAAGATTGACAACAAAACGTGTCTAATGACACATTTATCATTTGCTGAATAGAGAACTTAATGCTAAATACAATAAAATATGTAAATTTTACTATTGCTTTTCTATTATAAATACCCATACATAATCTAATTGCAGGTTACCAACTCTTTCCACATCCTGTCATTGATATATTTCGATTTAGACGTCACCTCCATTTTTATTGAAATTAGTTGAAATTTGAATGAATGCGGTCTTTTCATTCGGCATAAACTGAAAATCTGCAAACAATGATGAAGTTTGGGATTTGCTCGTTTCTCATGTCATGGTAATACAAAACAATTCTTGTAGTCTTTTTTTTCGTGTATACCTTTTTAAAGGGGGTGAAAATGCCGAGTGGAAATAATTTATTAAACACAGTATGAAACAAGGTTCACCTCTAGTATAGTCTGGGACGAGGATATGGAAAATTATATTATACCAGTACATTGATGGTGAAATCGAGAGATCTGATTGGTCTAGACAACAAACTAACGAGTCTAAAATAGTGATAATGCACAGTTAGCGCGACTTTGAACGGTCCACAATGAGAATAGTATACTCATTTTTTGATCGCTGTAGTCTGCTTCCATCATGGCTGCTGTATGCATAACGTCGATTTCCTGCTACACATAAATAAGTCGGCTATGTCGAACGCTAATATTTTCCCATGCTGGGGGAAATGAATAAGATATCCAAAGCCCTATAATCGTCTGATGATTACTCCAAACCATCATCTTAGAGCGGCTCATCATACGCTAACAACGTTGTTCATGGCCCCATACATTGTAAAACGCACACATAGTGAGGCAGATTATAATTACGGTTACATAAATCAGTCACAAAAAGGAATGTAACGTCAGACCATTCAGAAATGAACTTGCCACTGTAAAAAAGCATAAGCCAAACTACATATACAGGATGCAAAGTATTAAACTATTCATTGCTAAATTATAAATTTAGTGACGTTGTCCTTGCCTTCGTATCCTAAGATCGTCCCTATATAGTAGGAATTGTAACATATTCAGGTTCTGGGACCGATCTATACCTACAATTCATTTCGATACCAAAGTGCAGTTTGTTTGACGTTTTTTTTAACGTTTCGATGCAAATTTCAATGTACTGGTATGATATAATAGCGCAATAAACCACCTCCTTGGGTTTGACCATTTGACGACATATATATACGCATGAGCGTCAGCGAATGCGTACATGGTCATGGAGTCAACTGGTCAAACCTCGGGTATACCATCCGAAGGAAAATGATTTCAATGTGTTAATATAACGAGATGCGGTCGACAACGATCAAAACGTCTGTAGAACAGTGTGGTACAGTTTGACTTACACATAGTCACGTCAGTGATACCTTTGCAAAGTGCACGAACTGTACAGTGCGGTACAATTTGTAATTTAATGAACGATCGGCAGTAGTGTCTTTCGGGAATGTGCAATTTTCGTCAAAGTTTCCCTGTTTTGAAAGATGTCTCGATTTTCTATCCATACGTGATAACAGTTATGAACAAGGTCGGCCATCATCGTGTTTGTTTATGTTAGCTTATGTTCGGAACCACCGTGTCTTGAAAGGCATTTTCTCATGACGTTTAACATGAATATCGTGACTTTTAACGTCCCACGTCATTAAGAATGAAGGGTCTTGGGCATAGGTATATGATAACAAGAATTATTCTATTATTCTTCATACATCGACATCGTAATCTATTTGAAAGTAGCTATTTCGTTTTTGACCCTTATTTAGGGACCGGTAAGTTAGCTTTCCAAAAGCAGGATGACCCTCCCCTACCAATCTACCAGTCCCCCCCCCCCAGCTAAATGAATTGACCGGTCCTTAAGAAGTACGATGAAAGAATAAGGTAATTAGTACATGCAAATAAATATGTATCATATGTTCCCCTGTCAAATATTAATTACAATGTTGTCTATAGTCTATTAGTGCATGTATTGTTTAAAATTAACGTCTGTTGTGCATGAAGGCAGGCAGGCAGGCAGACAGACAGACAGACAGACAGACAGACAGACAGACAGACAGACAGACAGACAGACAGACAGACGATTGACATAATTTGTTTAAACTTTTACTCAGCTTTACAACCGTCCTATGTATAGAGGTAAACGCCACGTTCTTGGTAACCCTAAGAAGAATATATGCAGTGGACAACTTAACAGTGTCATTTTTAGAACCGAATCCCTGTCAGAGAATAATATACAAATGTATTCCTTCCTCTATTTGAAACTTCAATACTTCATTAACTTAACGAAATCCAGTACACGTTGGTATTATTTATTTACCAGGATTAGCATGCTATAAGTGAGAATAATCCACATGCTCATCACACAATTATATTCAATTTACTCTGTTTTCAGATATATTATACCATCTTCCATAAGAATATCAAAAATGTTTAAAATACCACGTGACTCATTGCAGTAGCAATATTATTCTATTATCCTTCTTTTATCTATGTTGTCAAATTTCTTGTCAGAATTGACATTTCAACTTGGCCATTTGTTTGTTGACGCTTATTTGGAAAGTTGATTAAAAAGAAAGACAATTAGTTATGCAAATGAATTTTTGTAACATGTTTCCCTGGTAGAGCCTATTTACGACCTTGCTTTTAAAATAGTCTTATTAGTGCATTGTATTGTTAAGGATTAAATTATGTTACATGAAATGTTTAATAGCGAAGAAAAAATTATTGCTGCACACATACATACATACATACATACATACATACATACATACATACATACATACAAACACACACACACACACAAGATGTTAATATATTCCTTCCAATATTTGAAACTGAAATGTTCCATTAACTAACAATAGAGAGGTTTAGATACACGTTAGAACGCGTACGCCTACGGGAGCATTATCGTGCAGGCGTACAAGTAATGACGCGTACAAAGTTGCGTTTAGTTATGCGTTCTAAACACAAACGTGAAAAACAGTGGAATGTGAACGCGCGCGTTGACATCTTCTGTCAGAAGGCCAGGCACATGCCTTTGATTTCTAAATTTGTCCGTATTTTTGCAATTTTTCCTGCAACTACCCAAAACCAAACAATTAGTTTCAAGTTATGCTTCCGAACTTTGATATAAAAATACGACATTTAACAGAAGAAAATGTTTACTTGTGATTTGCTCTTTTCCCATATCATGGTAGTGCAAAACACTTCTTGTGTTTTTTTATGTATTGCCTTTTGTAAAGGAGGTGAAAATGCCAAATGTAAATTGTCTTTGTGTCACAGAAATTTAAATGGGAAAGCGTGATCTCAAATTTATCATATACATATTTGAGACGAATTTCACTCTCAACAGAAAAGGTCTTTAAATATCTCCAAACTTTGCTATGTGAAAGGTTTCGGCTGTTCTCTTGAAATCATATAGTAAAAACAAATTTTGAAAGAAACTTAATATAAAGAATGGTTTGGCCTATCATTTTGTTTTCAAAGGAAATGGTCAACTCTTATCTCATGATAGAGTTATCGCAGTATTTGGTAGTCTGTAAGGTACGCCGTGACGGGCGCCCTCGCACATCGGCCAACCCCTACTAGAGGAGGCCGGGTGGAACGTCACGATGTATCTTACATATTAAGTATTTGACGGCCATGTTGGATTATAAAATGACTTCTTTTTACGGTGACCCCTGAATTCTTTCAGGACTAAGAATGAGTTTGAGCTTTCTAGCCAAAGTTAAAACTATTTATTTCAAGGCGCGTATTTCACCTTAAACATATTATTGTCATGATATATCCTATTCGTCAAAGACTTCCTTATAAAAGGGGACATGTTTCTAATATATCGATTATTACTCACCAAAGCAAAACAATATCTACGCAGATTGAAATTTGTAACTCAGCGACGGTGAACTTATTTAAGGAGTTTGCTGAACGTACTTATAACAGTAAATGTTAAACGAGTTTTCGAATTTCTATGTATTTGAAAGTAGCAACATTTGTCGATAATCTAAATGTGAGGGACACTCACACAGTTCTAACTACTCCACTTGGGTTAGTAGTGTGATCACTTTGCATAAACAACCGTACGTCATCGATAACTGAGATATAGATGGGTGATGTACAATGCGACACGCATACTGTCGTTCTGGGACAATAAGTATTGAATTATATTTTTGGAGTGACGCATGCCACCTCCTAAATACCATTTCATATATCCTGTCAGACAAGGAGATGATAACCTCTCACCTAAGATGTTTAGCACCTTTTCATATTTGTCAATATTATTTGCATTAAATTAATGCAAGGACACTCTTTGGTTTATTCATTTATGGTGTTCATGATTTTATCAGCCAATTATTTGAGTATTGTATTATTTATGCTTATAAGAATATAGAGTTGGAATAATAAAGATTGGATTCTCCTTTAGAAGTTAGGCGAAAGAGCTGAAGGCAAGGCATGGAGCGTCCACCTGCTCCCTGGCTACTTCTAAAAATTTTCAAAGTTAACCATGAACTTTGCATGTAGTCTGAGTTAATTCCCTGGAGTCCAAGTGATCGTTACATGATATGTCAGCTATGTGCGAAGATCAAAAAGTAACAACATATCTTTCAGTGACGTACATTTGTAAACATTTCATAACAACATTACCATCTTTGTAACATAAAGTTACAAAATTTTCAAAATCCAAAAAGGCCAGTACAGTAACAAGAGTTATTCAATTGTTTTTCATATAGCTATATCGTAAATTTCTTGTCAAAATTCATAATGGAATTTAACGATTTGGCTTTTGACCCTCAAATATGACGATGAACCCACAAACAAATTAATTATGCAAATTGATGTCGAGCATATGTTCCCCTTTCATAACCTAATAACGTGAAGTGTTTGTACACGTGTCGGGGATAGCTAAGCCACGAGATACATCATCAAGCGCCACGTTATTGTGAACACATCGTGACAAGAGTACCATCTTTGTAACGTAAAATTTAAAAATATTTAAAATACCCCAAGACCCATCACTGTATCAAGAATTATTCCATATATAGCTGTATTGCCAATTTCCTGCCAGACTTCATATTGGCAGTTGACCATTCGGATTTTAACCCTCAAATAGGACGATGAATTACTGTGTGTCATAAGTTTCCCTGTAAAGGCCTGACTACCACATTTTTGTGACGTGTTTCAGTAATCAAACTAAAAATATTATTGCATAAAATGTCTTAATAGTAATGACAAATTACGAATTTTACCTACCTACCTACCTACCTACCTACCTACCTGCATACATACATACATACATACATACATACATACATACATACATACATACATACACACACACACACATACATGTATGTATACAGACATCAGACATACATGCAGGCAGGCAGGCAGGCAGGCAGGCAGACAGACAGACAGACAGACAGACAGACAGACAGACAGACAGACAGACATATCATGCTACAACTTTAGCATCTTCATTGTTAATAAGATGTAACAGGCTTTCCATGAGCATGCAGCTATCACTATCCAATATTTTACCTCATTTGTGAATAATTATAGATACTCAATGCTCATTTTCCGCAACAGGTTTCAAGATGAAATCATTTGTATGTTTGAGGGACAAACTTTCCTCAGCTGTTTTCCCAAAGCAATTTTTTTTTCAAGATTGAAAGCAAAACGTTTCTGATTTCACATTTACTATTTGCTGAATAACGAACTTAATGCTAAATGCAATTAAATATATAAATTTTACTTTTGCTTTTCGATTATGAATTTCCATACATAATCAATTTACAAGTTACCAACTCTTTTTCCATATCCTTTCAATGATATATTTCGATTTAGATGTCACCTCCATTTTGGTTTAAATAAGTTGAAATTTGAATGAATGAGGTCTTTTCATTCGGCATAAACTGAAAAATCTGCAAAATACATACATACATACATACATACATACATACATACATACATACATACATACATACATACATACATGCGCGCTCATGCAGGCAGACAGGCAGGCAGACAGACAGACAGACAGACAGACAGACAGACAGACAGACAGACAGACACGGGATATTTCGTAGGTTTACAGCCGTCGTATGTACAGAAGTAAACATGTTCTGGGTAACCAAAGACAATTATTTAAATTTCTTTAATACGACACTGACAGGTGAAGAAATGATAGAGGGAAACGGGTGGATATAAAGATTCTGAATAAAATATTCGGGTTTTTAATAAATGTCTTCTGTATTGGCGATTGTTATCTTTCGAATAAAGTATCTGCAACTGACACCAATAGTGTTACGCATCATTTATTGACATTTTTGAATGCAAGATGTTTAATTTAAGTAGAAATGTATCAAAAAAATATCAAAATTCTAACGAGTACTTATCCCTCTCTCCCCTCCCTCCCTCTCTCTCTCTCTCTCTCTCTCTCTCTCTCCCTCTCCCTCTCCCTCTCTCTCTCTCTCTCTCTCTCTCTCTCTCTCTCTCTCTCTCATTTTATTCATCTTTTGCCCTAGGAAACCCGCTATTTTTGAACAAACGAAAGTGCAATGACTCGAACCTGTCACTTATAATGCAAACCGATATGGTAGTCATAGAAATATATCTGGAAAACACTTTTTTGAACATTGACCGAATGCATTAAAATGTAACTTCAGCGCTGCACATTATAGCCTTCATGTGTCTGGTAGTTATTCAAGGTAAAGAACATGTTTGTTTTTGTTTTTTAAAGTAAACTTGTTCAAGCTATCCTACTGAGCAAATGTGTTAAATTTAAGCTTCTAAATCCAAATATACATTACAAATTCCTTCTCATCTTTGAAACATCAACATTCCATTAATTGAACTACATTAAGTAGCTGCAGCTGTTGATGTCATTTTGGTTAACAGATTATTTAACCCCCCCCCCCCCCCACACACACACACACACACACACACACACTCATTAATTCAAATATTTAAAAAAATGTACAATGTGTCCTTGAATACTTTACTTGAATACAGCATACTCTATAGCAATCATACTTACTAACGGATAATGTAAAAATAGTTTTCCGATTGTAATTTTCGCTTGAAATACTCTATTCAATTAATCTTCTAACTAAGATGAAATCATTTGTGTGCTAGAGGGACAAACTCCCTCGGCAGTTTTCCCAAGGCAATTTTTTTGCAAGATTGAAAGCAACACGTGTCTAATAACACATTTATCAATTGGTGAAAATGAATAACGAACTTAATGCTAAATGCAATTAAATATGTACATTTTAAGTCTGCCAAACGCCTGAGCTCGAAATCTTTCACAAAATAAATTAAAACTAAATACATATTCATGTTACAATGGAAGAAGAGACAGGACAGGATAAAATACAAACGATAACCCACTTTTCGGACTAAAAAATCCTTATTTGAATATTCCAAAATATTCTTTATCATATTACCAAATATCATAGCAGTATTTGCTGGCGTCAAAACTCAGTTTGGTGTAATTCAAAATATCCTGTAATAATACCTCTTACCGATGATCATGTAATTATTATTATCATTATTTCCTTAATTCAGGCCACCAAGATGTCCCATAAAAATATTAAAAAAACATACAAACACAAAGAAAGAGATGGGTCTTGGGCACAGGCATATGGTAACAAGAATTATTCTATTATTCTTCATACATCGACATCGTAAATTGTTTGAAATTGGCCATTTCGTTTTTGACCCTCATTTAGTGACCGGTCAGTTAGTTTTCTCAAAACAGGATGACCCTCCCACTACCAAACTACCAGTCCCCCCCCCCTTGTAAGCCAAAACAAGTAACCGGTCCTTTTGAAGTATGATGAAAGAATGGGGTAATTAGTACATGCAAATAAACGTGTATCATATGTTCCCCTGTCTGATGTTATTTATTTTGCCTATAGTCCATTAGTGCATAAATGGTTTAAAATTAAAATTTGTTGTATAAATTTTTATAAGCGATGGCAAAATTAGTGCATACATACATACATACATACATACATACATACATACATACATACATACATACATACATACATACATACATGTAGACAGGCAGGCAGACAGACAACCAGACAGACAGACAGACAGACAGACAGACAGACAGACAGACAGACGATACAATTTGTTTAAACTTATACTTAGCTTTACAGCTGTCCTATGTATATACGTAAACCATTAGTGCATAAATGGTTTAAAATTAAATGGTTTAAAATTAAAATTTGTTGTATAATTTTTTATAAGCGATGGCAAAATTAGTGCATACATACATACATACATACATACGTACGTACGTACGTACGTGCGTGCGTGCGTGCGTGCGTGCGTGCGTGCGTGCGTGCGTGCATGCATGCATGCATACATACATACATACATACATACATACATACATACATACATACATACATGCATGCATACATGTAGACAGGCAGGCAGGCAGACAGACAGACAGACAGACAGACAGACAGACAGACAGACAGACAGACAGACAGACAGACAGACAGACAGACAGACAGACAGACAGACAGACAGACGATACAATTTGTTTAAACTTATGCTTAGTGGACAACTTAACAGTGACATCTTTTACAAAATAATCAAATAATAAGAAATGTTCATAAGGGAGAACCGAATCCCGGTCAGATCTTAATATATCCCTTCCTCTATTGGACACTTCAATTAACTTAACGAAATCCAGTACACGTTGATATTATTTATTTACCAGGATTAGCATGCTCTAAGTGAGTATAATCCGCATGCTAATCACACAATTCTATCAAATTTACTCTGTTTTCAGATATACTATCTTTCTGGCAATGAATATTAAAAATGTTAAAAATACCCAGGGACCCATTGCAGAATTAGCAGAATTATTCTATTATCCTTCTTTTATCGATGTTGTCAAATTTCTTGTCAGAATTGACATTTCAACTTAGCCATTTGTTTGTTGACGCTTATTTGAAAATTTGATTAAAAAGCAAGACAATTAGTTATGTACATTCATAACACACACACACACACACACACACACACACACACACACACACACACATACATACATACATACATACATACATACGTAAGTGTATGTATGTATGTATGTATGTGCGTACGTACATGTATACGTACGTACATATGTATACAAGTACATACATACATACGTACGTACGTACGTACGTACATTTATTCTCTCCCTCTCTCTCTCTCTCTCTCTCTCCCTCTCTCTCTCTCTCTCTCTCTCTCTCTCGTTTTACAAATTTGCCGCATGCAAATGTATGTGGTCTTGATAATTCTACATACTAATAAATCAACCAAACTACCATTTTGTATACGTTGTTTTGCTTAATGTAATTAGAACAAAACAGTCGAATGAGTTTACATGTTGCAGTTTCTCTATTTTGGGGGAAACACGGGAGAGAACATTAGCCTGGGACAGACGAATCGTCGTAAACCACAGCCTCTTTTATGGCATTGCTCCGTCCAAGACGCACCGCCAAGCAGTAGAAATATGTGCTCTGGCTTGCGTGAATGGGCAAAGCTCCGTCTACAAAGTGCGTCAATACACCCCACTATTTGTCATGGTGGAGAATCCGGCCAATACATTTAGCCCCATCATTTGGTGCCGGAAGTTACCTGATATTAATAATACATAAGGTGGTCACATATGGATATTTTGGAAGTTAATTATACCAAACGTGGCACAGTGTCGGCTATAAATTTGTCCAAAAAAGTAATTCAATAGTCAGTTGGTGAAGCGAAGAGGAACAGTAGAGATATGGAGCGTGTACTGCTGTTGTGTTGCTTAGTTGTGGTGGCCTTCAGGGTGAGTTTTATCCTACATATTATAGAGAGCGTGTATCACCTCATCACTCTATATCACTCTTTTTTCCAATGTCTTATTATGTTTCAAGATTCACCTCATCAACCTATATCACTCTTATTTCTAATATCTTATTATGTTTGAAGAGTCTGCACACGTGACAGACACGTACTTTCAGAGAGTGTGCTACATCGTGAACAATATCTGTTGTAACACTGTCTTTGGTGGCAACTCTGTTTTAAAAGACGTCATGCGATCTAAGATTGGTAAAAAAATCACCTTTCTTACACAACTGTGCGTCCACTGATATTAGATGGAATTACTGAATTCGAGACACGGGGAAAACAATCCATCTATAGTCGTTGTATGTGGTAACATACGCCATTTGTAAAGTTTTTCCATAAAAGTTCGTTGATGCAAGTAAACGTTTTGATGTGGTCGCGCGCGAACTACCAGCGAAAATGTTACTTTTGGGGCCTTTTCTCGTCATTATATTACCACAGCAGATGTTCGTGTCGGTATTTCAACTGTTCTTTGAGTACGGTTCCGAGACCCAGCTTTGGTTACTGTAACAAGAAACATGTATGAAGTGTAGCACGAAATTCACAACCAATCTGTAAAAATAGACAAGAGGATCAATTTTGGAGACCACTGCTATAGCTTTTAAGGCACACAGAGCTGAAAGAACTGAAAGAGATGCCTTCATGCCCAAAGACTCCAAAGACTTTTCGTTTGAGAATTGAGCGGTGGAATAACAATGACGATTGAAATAAGTTCGTCTACAATTGTCCCGAAACATTGCAGCGGTGTCTATATATTGTACTTATACCCGACAAACTCACAGGATAACGGGATTAGCCCATTACACCCTTGCCAGACATTCACACTGTCACGCCCTTGCCAGACAAGGTGACGAAAAAATACAAACAGATACTGAGATGCATGCGGATGAGGATATACACAGCATCATATGTTTGCACAACAAATAGTATAATTATTCCAAACAACAATTAATGAACCCGATTTAGAAGCATGGTAAGGCTTAGCGATAAGGTGGCCCACAGAGGACAAAATTCAGCGTAATCGGAACCACACATTTTTTTATTAGGCCTTTCAATGTATTGATAACTTTATTTGGAAAAACAATGTTTTTAAGAGACATTGAATAAACACTTTTCAACTGTTATGGCTTCACATTTTTTTTACGTTTTGACTGTCACTTGTAAAACAGACACTCGAGGGGGGTATGTTTTTATGTTTGTCATGTTGCAGGAGGAACACATATATTATTCATTTATTAAACCCACATGTATGTCCCTCATCTCAAATGCCAAATTCTTGCACTGTACTGTTATGCAATATCTCTTTTTAACTTTAATGAGTCCCTCGAGTTATTGGGTTTGGTTCCATCACATAAGGTTGTGGTCAGAATTTACGACGGGTAGGGGAGGGACTGTCAGTTACGTGTAATTATATAGTACCCCACCCCCTCACTTCCAGCATTATACAGATGTACACACCCTCCCCACTAGCTATCATAGTGGATGCTTTCATGGTTTAATTTGGTTCAAATCATGACCAAAATACCTCGTGCACCAACCCATTTCACACCATCAGAATTTTCAAGGCTCCCCCCCCCCCCCGATTTCGTTCAATCCCCATCCCCCTCAAATTTCTCCCCGGGCCTCCCTGTCATAAATTCTTACTACAGCCTAAGTGAAGGTGCAATACGCTTCGTATTTTCCGCTCTTCCCTTTCAATAAGTTGGAGAAGGGAGACTGGTGAGGGCCACAGGACAGGATGAATGTGTAATACAATCCCAATAAAGATCACAGGCCTCAGTTCTCTTATTATTTTGTGAAGCCACATATATCTATGAGCATCTGGGTCATCCCGAACCAAAGCACGATATCACAGCGACAGTACCGTTCTATGTACCTAGATAAGTGTTCTAATGTATGACAGATGTACATTCTTTGTTTTAATCTGTCTTTTGATGTGTTATGTCTTCAGGGTCCATTGTCACAAACCACAGCCTCTTTCATGGCTCTGGCTAAGACGCACATCCAAGGGGGTTGCTTTAGTAGAAATATGTGCTCTGGCTTGTCAGATGTCCAGGGTCCAATTCTTTTAATGGATGTTTTACAACTACATTCCACAGGCCATTATCATTTTCAATTTAACGTTAAACTCTCGATAATGCAATGGGTCCATATTCCCCACTGGAGTATAGCTGGAAATGGTGATTCCATCTTTTATATCTTTACAAACATTTATACACTGGAAACAATCGATGATTTTAACACTTGGCATGATCAGATAGTACTGTTCGTTGAAATAGCCACCGAGAGTGTGCTGTGGATTGTAGGATATATAATCATTGTCTATCATGCGGTCCAACTTCCGTCAAGTAAAAATACATTTTTGTCCTCGAATGTTGCACATTGCTTAAGTTCATTTCCTCGATAAGAAAAGGACGTTGTAGGGTTACTAATAATGTTTCTGTGTTCAGAGTATAAGAAGTTAATGGACTTGAAATTGGTATTTGGATTGAGATTAAAACACTTTTTACAAATTTCTTCATGAAAACTGTGTGTGTACTGCTCAAAGTATTAATAGTTCACAAGGAGATGTTTTAAGTCTTGTTTAATACAAAACTTTAGAAAAGTTGGTTCTAATATTTCAAATGTTGCATCAACAATGACACATTTTATCCCGCAACTTAAATGTTATCACTCAAAAATAAAATTTGAACCTCAAAAATTAAAAATAAAATCGTTTAGAAAATTAATTTTCTGCTCTGTAAAAACGTTTTCTCATAGAAATGGTAGCTCTTTGCTTTGATATTTCTATTTTCAACTAAATGAATAATATATTTTACTTTGAAAGTAAAGTGTTTTCCCTGTATTATATATTTTATTCTCAGCATTCAATTATATAGTCTAAAATATTATTGTTCCTGCGTCACCTTTAAGGGCCATGGGAAACAAATGTTTGTCTTACATGTACCATATTCATTACTGCTAAGTCTTCAGCAGCAAGGAATTGTTATCAAAAACTTTAAATATTTTCAAAATCAACACTTGGTAGAGGATTGCTAGTCTCGTGTATGTCAAACAGTGTGTAAACATTTTGGCAGCTAAAGGGTAGGAAATGTTGAACTTCAATCCATTCATCCAAAGTCATGTCTTAAATACAAGCGTAAATGTATGTATGTGATCTATACTTACATTTCAACTAAACTCGGCTTCATTTCTCTTGATAGACTGCTGATGGAGCTGGTGGTATGTATTTATACACATTCACTTTAAAATTGATAGACTATTTATATTGGTGGAAGGGGTGTTCACGTTATAAAGGTTCTTACAATACTGAATGAATGACCGCTTACCGGAGTGACGAACTGACTGCCTGCCCGACTGACTGACTGACTGACTGACTGACTGACTGACTATCTGTCTGACTGACTGACTGACTGACTGACTGACTGGCTGGCTGGCTGGCTGACTGATCAATCAATGAATCAATCAACGAATCAAGCAATGACTGTGTTGTCTGCTATGTGTCCATCTCTCGGTATGTCTCTCTTTCACCTGTCTTGCTGTCTTACTGACTGACAGATGGATGAATAGATAGATAGATAGATAGATAGATAGATAGATAGATAGATAGATAGATAGATAGATAGATAGATAGATAGATAGATAGATAGATAGATAGATAGATATAGACTCAGAAACACAGACAGACAGACAGACAGACAGACAGACAGACAGACAGACAGACAGACTGACTGACTGACTGACTGACTGACTGACTGACAGACACCCCCCCCCCCCCTACGTTTTGAAGCAACATATTTTGTATCCGCAGAACCAGCGTTAATTGGTGTAACCAAGGGCAATAAAATAATGGGTCGAGAAGAGGCTGATGGTGCATGGGGTTCACCTCAGTCAGACAGTTGTTGTATCACCAGTGTTGGATTTATGCCCGATGGTTCACTTGTTGGTGTTGGAACTGACCAACAACTGTACACAAAACCGGGATATGGTTTTGGTAAATGGAGTGGTCCAGTAGCCAACAGCGGTAAAGTAATTGACGTGGCAGTGATGGATGATGGCACACTTCTTGGTGTCCAACCACCAAAGATGAGGTTGGTATCTCGTGATGGTTTGAACGGGAAATGGAAACTCGTCCCTAAAGGATTGGGTGTGGTTCGAGTAGACGTAATGCCGGATGGTCGTATCGTTGGTGTGGCCAAATCGGGAGCTTTAAAAATTCGATCTGGCCTGAAAGGATCATGGTCGATGGTGAAAGCCTATGGTGTGAAGGTGGATGACATTGCTGTTCAACCAAATGGTAAAATTATCGGTTTAAGAAAGGACACCTGTACTCTTCACTTGAGAGATATGAATGAAGAATCGGGACACTGGACAACAGCATTCGCCAATGCTGAATGCGTTCAATCTATCGTGTCAGCTGGAAATATAGGTAAGAATCAAAGAACATTATCATTTCCTGTGTCTTTACTGCCATAGGTCTTGTGTTGTTCCTGTTGTTGTTACGTTGCTGTTGTTTTCTGGAGTACTTTTTCTTTTCAATTGTTCAATATCAACAGCAAGGAGTTTTCGATATGAAAAAACATAGTCACAAGATCACAATCTTAAACAAGATACGTTTTGTATATATTCAGTGGAACCTGCAGTCCCCAGTGAATTGACGACTCCTGGAGCGGCACCACCGACAGAACCCCCTATAGTCAATTGTCCAGCGCTTTCGGATCCCTCCGATGGTAGTGTTGCTTGTACAACAGATGGGACAGCTACACCAGGAACTCTTTGTGAATTCAGTTGTGATAGTGGAATGAAGCCATCTGGTGTGGACCAGAGAACTTGTCTTGAAAGTGGGCAGTGGGACGGTGCTGATGATTTCAAGTGTGAAGGTAGGTTCAAGGCTCTAGTATAAAGTTCATTTGGCAGAAGTCCTGCAGAGGATGAGTTGGCTCCGGATAAAAGACCGATTCCACATTGTCACTACAGTCATACTGATAAGGGAGAAGTAGTCCAGGAATGTAACATTCCATTCAAACATTTACATTTATAAAATTTGCATATATTAGGTAATACCTTAAGTATGCACGCGTCACATAGTTCATTACTTTGCCATTTCAGGAATATGTCATGGCTATAGCTCAAAAATTTGCATTAAAATAAAGTTTGTATGAAAAAAATAAGCTTTTGCTTTGGAGGATATTTAGTTAAAGTCTGGTTTCGTTAGCAAGGCAAGTGTGTCAAACACATTACACGTCCACTTCTTTCTTCTAATGTATTTACCAGTAGTCACAACAACTACATAAAAAAATAGGTAGGCCATATCTTAATAATGCATGCTTTAAATTTCCAAAACAAAATGCACATACATCACTGACAAGAGAACGTAGTGCCCTATAAAGCATGTTAACAAATTGTGTGCAAATAATAGGCAATTTCCATAATTGATAATTTTCAGTAATTATGCCATATCTGAGTAGAGTAAGAGTGCAACCTTCAACTCATATATAATATCACCATCCATCAATTTATTTTACCAACACGCACGTATCTCGTACAGTTTATTAATATAACAGTTATCTCTAACGAATCATTGGCAGAATGAATGATTTTCGGCAAGTAGGCCATCTCCTAAGAATGCACACTTCAAATTCATTACTATTTAATACCCATATTGTCCACGCTAAAGGGCATTTGCTCCAAAAAGTGCATTGATGTAACATTTAGTTTTAATGACTAATTTGCATAACTAATATTTTCTAGTAATAAAGATATATCTTTAAAATGGACACATCAAATTTGATGTAATTTGGTACATGCAATAAACATGCATAGCCTGTAGTTTTATTTACTCTGTACATGCATTGATAAAGTATGTAGATTTTAATTGTAATCAGCTTTTTGTATCATTTATGATTTGAGAGTACGAACTTCAAATTCTATATATAATTTTCTGCTAGAGATGTTCAACAATTATCAAAGATTCAACACTTTTCTATTTTTGTTGTACTTTCCCCTAAAGATTTTCTATATTTTTTATATTTTACTGTTAGAAGAGGGATCACAATACAAACTTTTTGCTCATGACAAACTAACCCAAGCTGAGGCTTCTACTGCATGTCATAACCAAGGAATGCAGTTAGCAGTTGTCGACAGTGCAGAGGTACAACAGACATTAGTAGCTCTTGTACAAGGCCTAGATGAGAGTGTTTGGATAAGTTTGCATCGTTTTGGTGCTGCTGGTTTCACAACCATGAATGGTGACGCTTTGGACTATACAAACTGGGCTGCAGGTCAGCCTAGTGGGAGCGGTAAATGTGGTTATATGTGGTAAGTTTAATTATTGGCTATATCAAATTTTAGCATGATGCTATTAATGTAGCCTAAAATAACTAGCTTCTGATGATCAACGTTTCGTTTATAAAGTATACAACACAGCAATTACGTCTGGTTAGTCTAAAAGTGAAAAACTGCGCACATTCAAATAAAAGTGGCTAATATCTTGGCGTCACAATACAAACTGTGATGAATACTGTAACTAATATAAATCCCGATTTCTTTTTCCGTGTCACTAATTAAACAAGTAGTAGCTGTCCATATTAGAATAGATATTAATAATTTGATTTTGGCTTATCTTTTCGTTTTTTCATGCATGTTTACAAATTATGACTACGTTATGTAACAACAACTTCTTATTTCCCATAATTGAATTGTTTAGGTCTTCTAGAGACTACCACTGGGATGATGGAAATTGTGGTTCAAAATTCTACTACGTATGTGAACCTGCGGGTATGTACATATATTATATTATATATACTATATTATATACATCGTTGTAGTACATCGATTTATCATTAATCTCCGAATTACTAGCATAGCGCACTCCTTTTGACTGAAAAAAACTTTCCTTCTTTTTCAAAAATTATATTTTATTAGTCCAAAGGAGACGATTTCAATGGGCCCATTCGTCAAGCATCCATCCATAGTACACGAGATACTCCGAAGTATATTTCAATGGTAGAGAGGATGCAATGTGTCTTTGTAAATAAATAAGTTTGTTATACATTGTATACAATCTGTTTTGAATTATGTAGCCATTTCAGTCCCACCGGTAACTGAACCCTCTCATTGTTATCATTGACTCTGTCGAATGCTGGGGTTCAGGCTAGACTAGCTGTAAGCTATGTCTTGACTTCCCATTTACCCTTCTCTCTCTTGTGTTGTACAATACATTGTAATCATTTATTTGGGGAAAATGATACATAATAACCTTCGACCTTTGCCTTGTCCTTCAGGTTCACTTATCAAAATCAAATCACTCTGTCCATACCACAAACACTTTGTAGTATTTATTTGTTGCAAATCTCAGTTCATCTTGTTTATAGGTTATATAACATGAGAAAAATAAATATATACTCAATTTACCGCATTGTGGCCATACTTGTAGACAGCGATTAATAAAAAAACACATCACTCAAAAACTTTAATCCACAGAAGAATCATTTGAATATGACCACATACAAACTCTTTTGTTAGAAAGTTACATTCATCCTCGACCTTCAGTATGGAATATCACACTAAACCTTTTCCTGTATGTCGTACACATTTCAGGTTATTCTATGATTAAGATTGTAACTAAATTCAGTTTTAATGGCTAAAATATTTTCACACACTTGGAGCCCATATTTTTAATTTTGCCAGCATGATGCCAGGTATTTTCGGAAATTAGGCCATATCTCAATAATACATGCTTTAAATTTAAAAACATACACAATTGCAAATTCATCGCTGACAAGATGACATAGTGTCCTATAAAGCATGTTAACAAATCGTATGCCATTAATAGTTAATTCCGTAATTGATAATGTTCAGTAATTATGCCATATCTGAAAAGTGCAACATTCTAATGATATATAATATCATGCATTAATTCATGTTACCAGAACGAACGTATCTCGTACAGCCTATAGACGTAACTGTAATCTTTAATGAGTCATTGGTAGAATGAATGATTTTCGGAAATTAATCGATCTCCTTAGAAAACAACTCCTCAAATTCAATATTCTTTAGTTGACACATTACCCTTACCAAAGGGCATTTGCCCCAAAAGGTTCGTTGATGTAACATTTAGTTTTAATGACTTTTTTGGATAACTAATACATTTTAGTAATAAGGATATGTCCTTAAAACGCACACTTTAAATTAACTTGGTACATTCTCTAAACATGCTGAGCCTGCAGTTTTATTGAGTCATATATCTTAAGCATTTACACTTGACGTTCAAACTAATTTACTACAGACTTCAACCAGAGAGGCCCAAGGCTTCAAAAAATGCTTAGGTATTTTTAGTTCTAATTCTTCCTGTCCATAAGTAGCGCTGTCCAGTAATTAGGTTATATGTTACGAAATTACACTTCAAACTTTATATAACATAACTCGGTACATACATTAATAAAATATGGACATTTTAATGGGAATCAATCTTTTGTATAATTAAATGATTTGAGAGTACGAGCTTCAAATTCTACACATATAGTCTTTGCTAGAGGTTATCAATTATCAAAGCTTTCTACATTTCTTATATTTTACTATTAGAAGAGGTATCAAAATACAAAGTTTATGCTGAGAAACTATCCCAAGCTGAGGCTTCTATTGCATGCCATAACCAAGGAATGCAGTTGGCAGTTGTCGACAGTACAGCGGTAAAACACACATTAGTTGATCTTGTCAAGAAACAGGGCTTAGATGGTGAAAGTGTGTGGATAAGTGTGCATCGTTTTGGTGATGCTGGTTTCACAACCATAAATGGTAAAAAATTGGACTATACAAATTGGGATATTGGTGAACCTAATGGTAATGGTAGATGTGGTTATATGCGGTAAGTTTAATAATTAACCATGCCATGTCAAATTTTAGCATAATGTTGTTTACGTAACCTACAATAACTAGATTCTGATGGTCAGACCATGCAATACATTGCAAACAAATAGTGCACAATTATAACGTTTAGAACACAGTGATTGGGTTTGGTTAAACTCGAAATACATAACTGAATTCAGATGCAAGAGGCTACTATCTTTGCGTCACGATAGAAACTTTAACGAGTATTGTAAAGAATATAAATCACAATTTCGTTTGTTGATTTAATTTTTGGCTTATCTTTTCGTTTCTTCACTCATGTTTATAAATTATGAATACATAATGTAATACATGTTTTAAATAACAGTTTCTTATTTCCTTCAATTGCAATGTTTAGGCATTCTAAAGACTACCAATGGGATGATGCTGGTTGTGGTTCAAAATTCAACTACATATGTGAACCTGCGGGTATGTACATAATACACTTTACTGCATTATATACATAGTTGTACTACATAGATTCATTATTAATCTCCGAGTTACTAATATAGCGTACTCCTTTTGATTGAAAAAGGTTTCCTTCTGCAGAATAGTCTGTTATGAAAAATTTTACTTTTTAGTCCAAAGGGGACTATTTCATTGGCCCATTCGTCAAGCAACCGTCCACAAAACGTCATTTCTCTGATACTCCGAACTATATTTGAATGGTATAGAGGATGTAGTACGCCTTTCTAAAATCAATTTGTTATTATATATAATCCCATGAAATCAATGTTAGTTTTACGTCATAATGCTCCGAGTATAATTCCGCGGACTAATACAAATTCGAACCAGTAGGCGAGAATTTGTAGTCCGCGCCGCGGAATCATACGAGGGGCATTATGAAGTAAAACTTACATTGATTTCATGGGATTATATATTTATCACATAACTAAGTATTTCCCCGTATTTTTCTAAAATTTTAAATCGTATTTAACGAATACTGCATCATTTCATCGCACTATATTCTTCATTGCGTATTAAAAAATGGCGCCTGATGGCTATGTAAATTACATAATCGCGTGACCTGTCGCGAGGTCAAGCTTACCATGTATGGTATCGGTCATACTGTTGTGTGGTTTCTCAACCAAAATTATCGGTTATAAGCTTACGATGTACTTGTAATATCGAATTTAGTTTAAAACGTAAGTAGAATTGTCTGAATACGACTTTTGTGCCGTCATTTTAATCATATTTTATCGGGTTGTGTAAGTTCGGAGATCTGAGCTAGACGGAAAATCGGAAGTAAGCTTGCCGGCTGCTACATCGATAATCTACCTGATTTTTAAATAGAATAAAATGTATCAAATAAAAATAAAAGGACTTCTACGTAAGACACTCATGCCATCCAAGGATATATGTAACGCTACTAACGTAATGTATGCATTTACGTTTTGAAAGCACATAATTATTACGATAAACTTGATCGTAGCGTAGGATTGACATAAACACTACGGTACGGAGAAAATATAGTTCGGTAGAACAGGGGTGATATGCTCTGAAATCACCCCTGTTTGACGTCACACAGTAGAAGATATGCACGTATTTATATGATAATGTATTGTATTCAATTTGTTTTGAAGTATGTACGCATTTCAGTCGTATCAATAACTGAACCCTCTTATTGTTATCATTCACACTGTGAAATACTGGGGTTCAGGCTAGACTAACTGTAAGCTAGCTATTTCTTGACGTCCCCTTTACCCTTCTCTCTTGTGTTTTCTTATCAAAATCTTGTAGTTATTCATAGATTTGTGTAAAATAATAAACAATAATCGTATATGACCACATACAAACTATCTTGTAAGAAAGTTAACTTTGTTCTCGACCTTCAGTATGGAATATCACACTTAAGCTTGTTCCTGTATGTCGTACACATTTAAGGAAATTGTGTTATTCTGTGGTTAAGATTGTGAATAAATAAGTTCGGTTTTAATATCTAAATTATTTTTACACACATGGAGCCCTTACTTTTTATTTTGCCAGCATAATTTAGCAACTTAAAAACGATCTTCGGAAATTAGGCCATATCTTAACAATACATACTTTGGATTTCAAAAACATTTGTAAATGCATCGCAGACAAGAGAACGTAGTGTCCTATAAGGTAATTTGCGTAATTGAAAATGTGTAGTAATTAGGCCATATCTGAAGAGTGCAACCTTCAAATGATATATAATATCATACATACATTCAAGTTACCAGGTCGTACTTAAGTCGAACAGCTTATTGATGTAACATTTACTTTTAATGATCCTTTTGTATAACTAATGCGTTTTAGTAATTAATTAAAATTTCATGTAATTTGATACATGTTCTCAACGTGCATAGCCTTTAGTTTTATTGAGTCATTTGCGTAATTAATGATTTTCACTATATCTCAAGCAGTCACACTTGAAAGTCAATTTAATTTACTACACAGACTTCAACCATAACAAGGCACAAGGCTTCAACAATACTTAGGGTATGTGTCAGTTGCAATGTTTCCTCTGCATAAGTAGTGCTTTCCAGTAATTAGGCTATATTTCAGGAATTTAACACTTTAAACGCCATATAACTCGGTACATGCATTGATAAAGTATTTAGATTTTAATTGTAATCAGTTTTTTGTATAATTAATAATTTGAGACTACAAGCTTCAAATTCTATGTATAATTTTCTGCTAAATGTGATCAACAATTATCAAAACTTGAACACTTTTCTATTTTCAGTGTACTTTCCCCTAAATATCTTTCTACATTTATTATATTTTACTGTTAGAAGAGGTATCAAAATACAAGATTTTTACTGAGAAACTATCCCAAGCTAGGGCTTTTACTGCATGTTATAACCAAGGAATGCAGTTAGCCGTTGTTGACAGTGCAGAGGTACAACAGGCATTACTTGGTCTTGTGAGGAAATACAGCTTAGATGACAGTGTGTGGATAAGTGTGCATCGTTTTGGTGATGCTGGTTTCACAACCATGAATGGTAAAGCTTTGGACTACACAAATTGGGGTGCTGGTGAGCCTAATGGTAATGACAGATGTGGTTATATGCGGTACGTTTATGTCAAATGTTAGCATCATGTTGTTTATGTAAAATAAGATAACTAGATTCTGATGGTCAGACAATGTAATACATTGCAAACAAAAAGTGCACAATTATAACGTATATAACACAGTGATTGCAGTCGGTTACATTCGAAATACAAAACTGAATCCAGATGGAAGTGGTTAATATCTTAGCGTCACAATACAAACTGTGATGAATATTGTAAACAGTATAACTCACGATCTCATTTTTTCGCTGTAACTAAACGATTAGTAGCTGTCCATCTCAGAATAGTTATTAATAATTTGATTTTTGGCTTCTTATCTTTTCGTTTTTTTCAGTTATGTTTACAAATTATGAATACGTAATGTAATACATGTTGTAAACAACAATTTCTTTTGTCCCTCAATTGAATTGTTTAGGCGAGCCAATGACTACCATTGGGATGATGGAGGTTGTGGTTACAATTACTACTATATATGTGAACCTGCGGGTATGTACATAATAAACTTTACTATATTATGTACCTAGTTGTAGTACGTCGATCCATCATTAATCTTCGAGTTACTACATAGCGTAGCCCTTTTGATTGAAAAAGTTTCCTTCTGCAGAATAATTGATTTTCAAATATTATGTTTTTGTGTCCAAAGGGGACTATTTGAATGGTCCAATTAGACAAGCATCCATCAACAGTACGTCATTCTCTGATACGTCGAATTATATTTCAACATTATAGAGGATGCAGTACACCTTTGTAAAGATATAAATTTGTTATTTATTGTATGCAATTTGTTATGAATTATGTATGCATTTCAGTCCCACTGTGCTTTCATTGACACAGTAGAATGCTTGGGCTCCGGCTATACTAACTCCAAGCTATTTCTTGACTTCCCATTTACCCTTCTCTCTATTGTGTTGTTTTACCAACATGTTGTATCATTTATAGATTCAATACATGTATAGATGAAGTATGTAGATTTTAATTGTAATCAGTCTTTTGTATCATTAATATTACGAGCTACTAAATTTCTATATAATTTTCTGCTAGAGGTGTTCAACAATTATCAAAGCACTGACACTTTTCTATTTTTGTTGTACTTTCCCCTAAAGATTTTTCTATATTTTGCTTATATTTTACTGTTAGAAGAGGTATCAAAATACAAAGTCTTTGCTCATGAGAAACTATCCCAAGCTGAGGCTTCTACTGCATGTCATAACCAAGGAATGCAGTTAGCAGTTGTCGACAGTGCAGAGGTACAACAGACATTGGTAGCCATTGTGCAAGGCCTAGATGAGAGTGTGTGGATAAGTGTGCATCGTTTTGGTGATGCTGGTTTCACAACCATGAATGGTAAAGCTTTGGACTATACAAACTGGGCTGCAGGTGAGCCTAGTGGGAGCGATAGATGTGGATATATGTGGTAAGTTTAATTATTGACCATGTCAAATTCTGGCATAATGCTATTTATGTAACCTAAAATAACTAGATTCTGATGGTCAGACCATGTAACACATTGCAAACAAATAGTTAGCGATTATAAAGTATACAACACACCGATTACGTCCGGTTATTCTAAAAGTGAATAACTGCATTCAGATAGAAGTGGCTAATGTCTTGGTGTCACAATACAAACTGTGATGAATACTGTAACTATTATAAATCACGATTTCTTTTTTCCGTGTAACTAATTAAAGGAGTAGGAGCTGTCCATATTAGAATAGTTATTAATAATTTGATTTTTGGTTTATCTTTTCGTTTCGTCATGCATGTTTACAAATTATGACTACGTTATGGAATACATGTTTTAAACAACAACTTCTTATTTCGCACAATTGAATTGTTTAGGTCTTCTAGAGACTACCACTGGGATGATGGAAATTGTGGTTCAAAATTCTACTACGTATGTGAACCTGCGGGTATGTACATAGTAAACTTTACTATATTATATACATAGTTATAGTACGTCGAAAAATCATTAATCTCCGAGTTACTAGCATAGCCTACTCCGTTTGACGGAAAAAAAGTTTCCTTCCTCACAATAGTTTTTTCAAACATTATATTATTTTAGTCCATAGGGGACAATTTCAATGGGCCCATTCGTCAAGCATCCATCCATAGAACATGAGATACTCGGAAGAATATTTCAATGGTAGAGAGGATGCAACGTGCCTTTGTAAATAAATAAGTTTGTTATACATGGTATACAGTTTGTTTTGAATTGTGTATGCATTTCAGTCCCACCGGTGACTGAACCCTCTTATTGTTATCATTGACAGTAGAATGCTAGGGTTCATACTACACTAGCTGTAAGCTATTTCTTGACTTCCCATTTACCCTTCTCTCCTGTGTTGTATTATCAAAGTCTTGGAATCATTTATAGATTTGGGTAAAATAATAAATAATAATCATCGACCTTTGCCTTGTCCTTCAGGGTCACTTATCAAAATCAAACCACTCTGTCCATATCACGGACACTTTGTAGTATTCATTTGTTACAAATCTATATTCATCTTGTTTATAGGTAATATAGCACCAGAAAAGAAATATATACTAAATTTACCGCATTGTGGTCATACGTGTAGTCAGACATTAATAAATAACCACATCACTCAAAAAATTTAATCCACAGAAGAAACATTTGAATATGACCACATACAAACTACCTTTTAAGAAGTTAACTTCATCCTCGACCTCTAGTATGGAATAATCACACTTAAACCTTTTCCTGTACGTCATACACATTTCAGGACATTGTGTTATTCTATGATTAAGATTGTAACTAATTTTTTTTTACTTTGCCAGTCTGATGCCAGGTATTTGGATAAATAACTATCTTCGGAAATAAGGCCATATCTTAATAATATATGTTTTACATTTCTGAAAGAAAACTTGTGTCCTATAAAGCATTTTAACAAATCGTATGCCATTAATAGGTAATTTCCGTAATTGATAATTGTCAGTAATTATGCCATATTGGAAAAGTGCAACCTTCAAATTATGTGTAATATCATACATACGTTCGTGTTACCAGGACGTAGACGTACGTATGTCGTACAGCTTGTTGATGTAACTTTTCTTTAACGAGTCATGGCAGAATGAATGATTTTCGGCAAGTAGCCCATCTCCTAAGAATGCACACTTCAAATACAATATTATTCAATACACACATTACCCATAAGAAAGGGCATTTGCTCAAAAACGTTCGTTGATGTAACATTTAGTTTTAATGACTCATTTGCATGACTAATACATTTTAGTAATAAGGATATATCTTAAAAGGGCATACTTCAAATTTCATATAATTTGGTACATGCTCTAAGCATACCTAGCCTGTAGTCATTTGCGTAATTAATAATTTTCAGTAATTAGATATATATGAAGCATTTACACTTGAAATTCAATCTAATTTACTACAGACTTCAACCATAACAAGGCACTAGGCTTCAACAATGCTTAGGGTATCTGTTAGTTGTGATGTTTCCTTTGCATATATAGTGCTTTCCAGTAATTATCCTATATTTTACGAATTCGCCCTTTAAAATTCATAAACCTCGGTACATGCATTTATAAAGTATGTAGATATTAATTGTAATCGGTCTTTTTTAATCAGTCCTTTGCGTCAGTAGTGCTGTCCAGTATTTACGCTATATTTTAAGAATTCACCCATTAAGCTTCATATAACTCGGTACATGTATTGATAAAATATGTAGATTTCAATTGTAGTCTTTTGTATAATTAATGATTTGAGAGTACGAACTTCAAAATCTATATAATGTTCTACTAGGTGTCATCAACAATTATCAAAGCTTGAACATTTTTCTGTTTTCATTGTACTTTCCTAACGTTCTTTCTTCATTTATTATATTTTACTGTTAGAAGAGGTATCAAAATACAAAGTTTATACCGAGAAACTATCCCAAGCTGGGGCTTCTATTGCTTGTCACAACCAAGGAATGCAGTTAGCAGGTATCGACAGTGCAGCGGTACAACAGACATTAGTTAGTCTTGTGAAGCACAATGGCTTAGATGAGAATGTGTGGATAAGTGTGCATCGTTTTGGTGATGCTGGTTTCACAACCATGAATGGTAAAACTTTGGACTATACACATTGGGATATTGGTGAACCTAATGGTAATAGTAGATGTGGTTATATGCGG
Organism: Glandiceps talaboti; assembly: GCF_964340395.1. Classification (NCBI taxonomy): domain Eukaryota; kingdom Metazoa; phylum Hemichordata; class Enteropneusta; family Spengelidae; genus Glandiceps; species Glandiceps talaboti. Next base: position 13,664,000 of record NC_135554.1, read on the forward strand.
TGAGTTTAATAATTAACCATGCCAATTATAGCATAATGTGGTTTATGTAACCTACAATAACTAGATTTTGATGGTCAGACCATGTAACACATTGCAAACAAATAGTGCACAATTATAAAGTATATAACACAGTGATTGCAATCGGTTGCATTCGAAATACATAACTGAATTCAGATACAAGAGGCTAATATCTTAGCGTCACAATACAAACTATAATGAGTATTGTAAAGAATGTAAATCGCGATTTCATTTTTTTCTCTGTAACTAAACGATTAGTTTCTGTCCATCTTAGAATAGTAATTAATAATTTGATTTTTTGGCTTATCTTTTCGTTTCTTCATTCACGTTTGCAAATTATGAATACGTTATGTAATACATGTTTTAAACAACAATTTCTGATTTCCCTCAACTGCAATGTTTAGGTCTGACAAGGACTACCATTGGGATGATGCAGATTGTGGTCACAGATTGGACTATGTATGTGAACCTGCGGGTATGTACATAATAAACTTTACTACATTATATGCATAGTTGTAGTGCGTCGATTCATTATCAGGCACCAAGTCACTAAAATAGCGTACTCCTTTTGATTGAGAAAGTTTCCTTCTGAAGAATAGTTTGATCTAAAAAAATAATGTTTTTTTAGTCCAAAATGGAGTTTTTCAAAGGGCCCATTCCGGCATCTATCCATAGTACGTCATTTCCCAGATACTCCGAAGTATATTTCAACGGCAAGGACGATACAATTTACCTTTGTAAATAAATACATCAATTTGTAATGTATTGTATGCAATTTGTTTTGAAGTATGTATGCATTTCATTCCCACCGATAACTGGGTCTTTTATTGCTATCATTGACAATGTAGAATGCTGGGGTTCAGGCTAGACTAGCTGTAAGATATTTCTTGACTTCCCATTTACCATTCTCTCTTGTGTTGAATTTCATGTAAATTTAGCATGACAATAAAGTATATATAATAATAATTACCAAAGTCTTGGAATCATTTATAGATTTGGGTAAAATAATAAATAATATTCATCGACCTTTGCCTTGTCCTTCATGGTCACTTACCAAAAACAAGCCACTCTGTCCATATCACGAACATTTTGTGGTATTTATTTATCGCCAATCTGTCATCTCTGTTTATCTTGCATCATAGGTAATTTAATACCTGAAAAGAAATATATATTCAGTTTACAGTACTGTGGTCATACTTTTAGTTAGCCATTGATAAATAACCTCATTACTCAAAACCTTTCATACACAGAGAAATCATTTCGATATAACCACATATACAAATTACCTTATAGGAAAGTTACCTTCGTACCCGGCCTTCAGTATGGAATATCACAATTAAACCTTCTAATGTATGTTGTACACATTTAAGGAAATTGTGATATTCTATGATTAACATTCGAACTAAATTCGTTTTAATGTCTAAATTATTTACACACACATAAGTTATTTCTCTATTTTGCCAGCATGATGCCTGGCATTTGCATACATAACGATCTTTCTGAAATTAGGCCATATCTCAAAAAAGCATGCTTTAAATTTCAAAACAAAATTGCACATGCATCGGTGACAAAGGACATTAGTGTCCTACAAAGCATGTTAACAAATTGTGTGCCATTAATTAATAGGTAATTTCCGTAAATGGTAATTTTCAGAAATTATGCCGTATCTGAAGAGTGCAACCTTCAAATGATATATAATATCAAGCATACATGCATGTTACCAGGACGTACATAACTCGTACAGCCTATTGATGTAACTGTTATCTCTAACGAGTCATAGGCAGAATAAATGATTATAGGCAATTAGGCCATATCTTAAGAAAACGCTTTTCAAATTCATTATTTAATACACACATTACCCATACGAAATGGCATTTGGTCCAAAAAGTTCGTTGATGTAACATTTAATGTTAATGACTCATTTGCATAACCATTGCTTTTTAGCAATGACGTCATTTCTTTAAAATGCACAATCACATTTCATAAAATGTGATACATGCTCTGAACATGGATAGCCTTTAATTTTATTTAGTCATTGGCATAATTAATAATTTTTAGTAATTAGGTATATCTTAAGCATTCACACTTGAAAGTCAATCAATTTACTACAGAATTCAACCATAACAAGGCACAAGACTTCAGAAATACTTTGGGTATTTTTTAGTGTTAATGTTTTCTTTGCATAAGTAGTGCTGTCCAGTAATTAAGTTATATTTTAAGAAATCACACATTAAACTTCAGATAACTCGGTACATACATTGATAAAGAAAGTAGAATTTAATTGTAATCAGTCTTTTGTATAATTAATGATTTGAGAGTACGAGCTTCAAACTCTATATATAACTTTCTGCCAGAGGTGATCAACAATTATCAAAGCTTAAACACTTTTCTGTTTTCATTGTACTTTCCTAAAGTTCTTTCTACATTTATTGTATTTTCCTGTTAGAAGAGGTATCAAAATACAAGATTTTTACTGAGAAACTATCCCAAGCCAAGGCTTTTACTGCATGTTATAACCAAGGAATGCAGTTAGCCGTTGTTGACAGTGCAGAGGAACAACAGACATTACTTGGTCTTGTGAAGAAATACAGCTTAGATGACAATGTGTGGATAAGTGTGCATCGTTTTGGTGATGCTGGTTTCACAACCATGAATGGTAAAGCTTTGGACTACACAAATTGGGGTGCTGGTGAGCCTAATGGTAATGACAGATGTGGTTATATGCGGTAAGTTTATGTCAAATGTTAGCATCATGTTGTTTCTGTAACCTGAAATAACTAGATTCTGATGGACAAACTATGTAACACATTGCAAACAGATAGTGCACAATTATAAAGTATACAACACAGTGATTGCAGTTGGTTACATTCAAAATACAAAACTGAATTCAGAGTGGTTAATATCTTAGCATCACAATACAAACTGTGATGAATATTGTAAACAGTATAACTCACGATCTCATTTTTTCGCTGTAACTAAACGATTAGTAGCTGTCCATCTCAGAATAGTTATTAATAATTTGATTTTTTGGCTTATCTTTTCGTTTTTACATTCATGTTTACAAATTATGAATACGTAATATAATACATGTTGTAAACAACAATTTCTTTTGTCCCTCAATTGAATTGTTTAGGCGATCCAATGACTACCATTGGGATGATGGAGGTTGTGGTTACAATTACTACTATATTTGTGAACCTGTGGGTATGTACATAATAAACTTTACTATATTATATACATAGTTGTAGTACGCCGATTCATCATTAATCTCCGAGTTACTACATGGCGTAGTCCTTTTGATTGAAAAGTTTTCCTTCTGCAGAATAATTGCTTTTCAAAAATAGGTAACGCTCATATGTTTCATTAGTTTCACCAACTGTCAAGGCCCCCCTTAGGTCACTCATCTTTTTATTGCCTGATTGTCTTGAATAAGAATAGCGGGAAATGATATCTAGTTGATATTTATTACAAGATATAAATGAACAGATGCCACAATGCTGTACATACAACACACTTGTATGGCATGATTCCGGTAATTTACCATATATTTGGTCTGAAGAGTTTATCCCAGTGACACTAAACTTATAGCTTGCTTTATCTGATATGGATACTAGTAACATTTATCTTTAATTTTTGTATTAAAGGAGCCTAGAGCTTGGATATTGCCTGGTTTGAGAAGAAAAGCCTTACGTGAGCGATCTGACAGCATTATTAATATGGTGATCTTACGAGAAGAATTGCATGATAAAGTTATCAACTCTGTTATCCTTATCCTTTCATTGATATATTTCGATTTAGACGTCACCTGCATTCTGATTTAAATATGTTGCGATTTCCATGAATGGATAAGGATGGTATTCTTATAGGGATCATTTCATTGGGAATAAACTGAAAATCTGCAAAATCTGTTGCATTTTACTTGTGATTTGCTCTTTTCCCATGTCATGGTAATGCAAAAAAAACACTTCTTGTGGTCTTTTTTATGTATAGCCTTTTGTAAAGGAGATGAAAATGCCAAGTGTACATTGACAGTGCACAGTAATTTATACATTCAACTGTAATTATATGGTTAGGGACATTTTCACTTAGGATAGGAAAAGGGTAGAAAATTTAAATCAAATTCTAGATCATGCGTGCCCCGCTCCCTACGATTGGTCAAAACAATAACTACCAGTCAATCAGCCAGTACTGATTTATTGTCGACTGCTGCTCAAAAAACAATCAGCATATCACATGCCGAGTACCAATACTGTAAAATCCAACATGAAGGTCGTTCAATAAAGAAAGTTACTCTCAATATCACACAATGTCCAACCTTGAAATCCTTAAGTTTTCTGATCATGCAAATATCTATCCTCAAATACACACTTTGTAAGTCCCCAAAATAACCGATCGATTTACATATTCATCACTATACTTAAAGCCTCTGCACAAACTAATCACAAATTTCTTGATAAAGTCTGACGACAAATCCTTTATCCACCTCCCCATATCAAACATAATTGTACGTTACTCTCACTTCACTCCTAAACGAAGGGGGTCACTTGTATGCCGTGGCAATGTACAACATGTAAAGTGGTCTTACTTCGACTCGAGATTGTACGTTCTGTGACCTCGATTATCTTTGAGATGAGTTCGTGTTGCTGAAATTTATTTCCATCCTATGGAAAAGATTGAAATGGAACATGTGTGAACTGAAAATAACGACTTATAAATCTTGCTTTGAGTTATCAAATATGTTTTGTGAAAAGCATATATTTCATTGATGCTATGTGCCGTCAGATACGGTCGACTGTTTGGAGGAAGTTAGTAGGGTACAACGAGCAGATTGGCGCCTTCCCTCGAGATAAATGGATTTCATTCACAAGCTTTAGTTATTGAAGTGTTGTTTACAATCTTTCCGCGATTTTACAAGGAACTGAACCAGGGCTGAACGCTATATAAGTACGACTTTTAACAAAGTGTTCTTCGGCGCAGGACTCTGGCACACTACACTGACACTGCATTCATGGCAGCACGTTACTAGTAAGCAATACAGTGCTATCAGCCCTAAATAAATACTTTGAATTGCTGAAACTATGTTTTCTGTGAATGACGCTCCTGGTGAGATCCGTGGTGCTCAGTTTGAATTTTTATTATTCCTGTGTCCTGATTTTAACTCTGTTTTATCACAACGACAGACACCCCCCCCCCCATATTTAATTCATGTGCCACTATGTGCACTGTTGCTTGGTTGAACAAATGTTAATTATAAGACAACGGGATATTACTTTATTTTTATACAAATTGATTGTGTTGCCCAATTCCAGTTGTTGTTATTGTTATTTACAACATTAATGATTTAAAAGCAAATAGAAATGCATATTTCCTGAACCTATCAAGAAGAGCCACTTATTTTTTGTTGCTTGTTCAAAGAGTGTGTTTAAAAGATCAAGGCCGTAACATTGTCATGTCTTCCTTGTTACATATATGTGACTAATAACAACAAAGACCGCCCATACCTTCATGTGTTCTTTCTGCATGTTGTTCTTTTGTGTAAATGATGTTAAAATGCCGATCAGCCCAGGGTAAACGAGAAACTAGTCGTCGGTTTTGATGCCTTTTTGATTCGTACGAATCAACGATACATAAAGAATAATGACCGAAGGTGTCAGAACTGGCAACTCGCAGCTCTGGGAGTGAATCTTCATCACGGCGATCACACCTACTTATTTACTTGTGCATATTAACCTAATCATGGTACTTTCGAAAGTGCCTCCAAACTTATAAATCTACTAGGAAAGCCCACTACAGGTTCCTCTGGTCGGCAACCAGGAATTCCAAACCCCCGTTTTACTACAATTATTTGACCCCTAACCTCATGTCCCCTGACCCAGCCTCAGTGATTTCGCTTGTTGCACACAGTGCAGGAAGATTTAGGATAAATGTACTGCATTAATATACCTACTCCTCGATTCACGTTGGTAGGACGTCCGTATACTGGCAATACACCCTTTAGAAAGCTGCTCATACAAGTAGCGACAACAAGTTAGTACCCTGTGTGAATATACTTAGATACACATCGATTCACGTTAGTCAGTCTTCGGTATACTCACAATATACGATTCACACACAACACATTGGCATAGCTATACTCACTTGTTAAACCAGGTCACAAAGTATATACAACGTAGACTCAACTTACACATTGAATATAAGATTGTAAGTATCTTAGCGATACGTATGTTCGTTTGTGCAGGTATACTACAGCTATATCAATGATTTTGCCCTGTGCAGCGATATCTTCCAGAATTTCCGGTAAAAATGGCAGATTAGAAAATAGACTGTAGTATTTAAGAATATTACAATCAATCGATGATTTTTTTCGGAAGAGGTGTGACAACTGCTTGTTTGCAGAGGAGGGCAGAAAACAGTGAGTTGTTCAAGATTTCAGACAGACAACAAAACATTAATAATATGCCTATTCTTCAGAATATTAGTGGCAATAAGATCAAGACAGCAAGTAGATGATCAAAAGTTAAAGTTTTCCCATGTCATGGTAATGCAAAACACTCGTACTCATTTTTTTGCACATATAGCCATTTTAAAGTAGGTGAAAATGACAAAAATGCAATAAACATTATTGCAGTTTCAACTGTAGTCTAGAACGTAAATATTGTAAATTTGATACTACATATATATTGATGGAGCAAGTCGAGATATCTGATTGGACTAGACATTGTATACATGTCTTCAGATTTTTAAAAAGAACTTTCGCAAGAAGTATATTACACCCTGACCACAAGCCTCACTATCTAGATCCCGATGTACATTACCATCAATATCAAACACGTCTGATACAGAGCATGGATTTCAAATACAAGATCAAGCGAAAGGGTGATAGCTTAGTTGTCTATGGAGGCAGACTCTGAAAGACGATGTAAGAATAGGGCAATTAGCATATGCAAATAAACAAGTATCATACGTTTGCCAGGATATTGTTTACAACCTTGTCTACACTTCGTTACATGAGTACATGATTGTATTGTTTATAAGCAATGCCAAAAATATAACATACATACATACATACATACATACATACATACATACATACATACATACATACATACATACATACAAAAAGTATTTCTTTAAACTTATATTTGGCTTTAAAGCCCCCGTATGTTCAGAATTAAACACCTTCTTCGTAACCCAAACAATGCAGTTGGCAACTTAACACGTTTGTTTTTCAAAATTAGTCAAAGGTTAACAATTTTTCACAAGAGGGAACGGAATCGCTGTCAGAGCGAAATGTATTACCAGACTTAACATGGTGTACATGAGAATAATCCGCAGCACACAATTCTTTCCAATTTACTCTGTTTTCATCTTTCCGACAGAAGAAAATCAAAATATTCAAAATATCCCAGGACCACGACCTCGTGCAGTAGCAAGATTTACAATCCGTCTTTCATCTATATTGTAGAATTTTTGTCAGAATTGATATTTCAACTTGCTTATTCGCTTGGTTACTTTTTATGAAAGTGCATTAAAAAGGTGAACAAATACTTATGCAAATAAATATTTGTATTGCTAATACATTCCCCTGTCTGAGCCTATTTACGACCTTGTTTTAAAATTAGTCTAATCAGTGCAGTGTTGTTAAGGATTGAATTTTGTTACATGTTTTAATAGCAATGACAAAATTATTGCTACATACATACATACATACATACATACATACATACATACATACATACATTATATCTTCTTTATTGGTGATTCTTATCTGCAACTGATGACACCAACAGTTTTACGTATCATTTACTGGCATGGTGCATTTTGAAGTGGATGATGTTTAATTTAATTAGATATCTTCAAAACAAATATCCAAATTCTAACGAGTGTTTCTCTTTCTTTCCCCCCCCTCTCTCCTCTCTCTCTCTCTCTCTCTCTCTCTCTCTCTCTCTCCCCCTCTCCCCTCTCTCTCTCTCTCTCTCTCCTCTCTCTCTCTCTCTCTCTCTCTCTCTCTCTCTCTCTCTCTCTCTCCTCTCTCTCTCTCTCTCTCTCTCTCTCTCTCTCTTCATTCATCTTTTGCCCTAGGAATCTGCTTATTTTTGAGCAAACGTAAGTGAAATGGTGCGAACCTGTCACTTATAATCACTATAATCAATTGACCAGCATGACTACACAGATGATACTGATGTTTCATTAACGTACATGACAGTCATCCTTTCTTTATTCCTCTCAGGTGAGGTGTCATAACTTTTCAGCCTACCTATGATGAGGACAGGGGCCTAGACTGAAAAGTGTTTTGCGACAGCGAGAGAAAAAAGTGTCACAGAAATTTAAATGAGAAAGTGTGATCTCAAATTTATTATATACACATTTGGGGCAGATTTCACTCTCAAAATAAAAGGTCTTTAAATATCTCCAAACTTTGCTATGTGAAGGGTTTCGGCTATTCTCTTGAAATTTTAGTAAAAACAAATTTTGAAAGAAACTTAATATAAATAATGGTTGGGCTCATCATTCTGTTTGCAAGGGAAATGGTCAACTCTTATCTTCTGATAGAGTTATCACAGTATTTGGTAGTCTGTCTGTAAGGTACGCCGTGACGGGGCGCCCTCGCACATCGGCCAACCCCTACTAGAGGAGGCCGATGAGGGTGGAACGTCACGATGTATCTTACAGATTAAGTATTTGGCGGCCATGTTGGATTATAAAATGACTTCTATTTACGGTGACCCCTCAATTCTTTCAGGACTGAGAATGAGTTTGAGCTTTCTAGCCAAAGTTAAAACTATTTATTTCAAGGCGCGTATTTCACCTTAAACATATTATTGTCATGATATATCCTATTCGTCAAAGACTTCCTTATAAAAGGGGACATGTTTCTATTATATCGATTATTACTCACCAAAGCAAAACAATGTCTACGCAGATTGAAATTTGTAACTCAGCGACGGTGAACTTATTTAAGGTGTTTGGTGAACGTACTTATAACAGTAAACGTTAAATGAGTTTTCGAATTTCTATGTATTTGAACGTTGCAACATTTGTGGATAATCTATTTGTGAGGGACACTCACACAGTTCTAACTACTCCACTTGGGTTAGTAGTGTGATCACTTTGCATAAACAACCGTACGTCATCGATAACTGAGATAGATGGTTGATGTTCAATGTTACACGCATAGTGTCGAAGTGATTTGATTACGACGTACTTAACTTTTTTCTGGGACAATAAGTATTGAATTATATTTTTGAAGTGACGCATGCCACCTCCTAAATACCATTTCATTTATCCTGTCAGACAAGGAGATGATAACCTCTGACCTGAGATGTTTAGCTCCTTTTCATATTTGTCAATATTATTTGCATTAAATTAAGGCAACGACACTCTTTGGTTTATTCATTTATGGTGTTCTTGATTTTATCATCCATTTATTTGAGTATTGTATTATTTATGCTAATAAGAATATAGAGTTGGAATAATAAAGATTGGATTCTCCTTTAGAAATTAGGCGAAAGAGCTGAAGGCAAGGCATGGAGCGTCCACCTGCTCCCTGGCTACTTCTAAAAATTTTCAAAGTTAACCATAAACTTTGCATGTAGTCTGAGTTAATTCCCTGGAGTCCAAGTGATCCCGTGTACAAATGGAGATATGACAGTGATTCTAATATAGTTACATGATATGTCAGCTATGTGCGAAGATCAAAAAGTAACAATATATCCTTCAGTGACGTACATTTGTAAACATATCATAACAACATTACCATCTTTGTAACATAAAGTTACACAATTTTCAAAATTTTCCAAAAAGGCCAGTACAGTAACAAGAGTTATTCAATTGTTTTTCATATAGCTATATTGTAAATTTCTTGTCAAAATTCATATTGGAATTTAACCATTTAGCTGTTGACCCTCAAATAGGACAATGAACCCACAAACAAATTAATTATGCAAATTAATGTCGAGCATATGTTCCCCTTTCATAACCTAATAGCGTGAAGTGTTTGTACTCGTGTCGGGGATAGCTATGCCACGAGATACATCATCAAGCGCCACGTTATTGTGAACACATCGTGACAAGAGTACCATCTTTGTGACGTAAAATTTAAAAATATTCAAAATACCCCAAGACCCATCACTGTAGCAAGAATTATACCATATATAGCTGTATTGCCAATTTCCTGCCAGACTTCATATTGGCAATTGACCATTCGGATTTTAACCCTCAAATAGGACGATGAATTACTGTGTCATAAGTTTCCCTGTAAAGGCCTGACTACCACATTTTTGTGGCGTGTTTCAGTAATCAAACTAAAAATATTATTGCATAAAATGTCTTAATAGTAATGACAAATTACGAATTTTACCTACCTACCTACCTGCATACATACATACATACATACATACATACATACATACATACATACATACATACATACATACACATACATACATACATACACACATACATACACACACATACATACATACATACATACATACATACATACATGTATGCATACATGCATGCATGCATGCATGCAGACATCAGACAGACAGACAAACAGACAGACAGACACAGACAGACAGACAGACAGACAGACAGACAGACAGACAGACAGACAGACAGACAGACAGACAGACAGACAGACAGACAGACAGACATATCATGCTACAACTTTAGCATCTTCATTGTTATTAAGATGTAACAGGCTTTCCATGAGCATGCAGCTATCACTATCCAATATTTTACCTCATTTGTGAATAATTATAGATACTCAATGCTCATTTTCCGCAACAGGTTTCAAAATGAAATCATTTGTATGTTTGAGGGACAAACTTTCCTCAGCTGTTTTCCCAAAGCAATTTTTTTTCAAGATTGAAAGCAAAACGTTTCTAATGACACATTTGCTATTTGCCGAATAACTGACTTAATGCTAAATGCAATTAAATATGTAAATTTTACTTTTGCTTTTCGATTATGAATTTCCATACATAATCAATTTACAATCTACCAACTCTTTTTCCATATCCTTTAATTGATATATTTCGATTTAGACGTCACTTCCATTTTGGTTTAAATAAGTTGAAATTTGAATGAATGAGGTCTTTTCATTCGGCATAAACTGAAAAATCTGCAAAATACATACATACATACATACATACATACATACATACATACATACATACATACATACATGCATGCATCCGCGCGCGCATGCAGGCGGGAGGGCGGACGGACGGACGGACGGACGGACGGACGGACGGACGGACAGACAGACAGACAGACAGACAGACAGACAGACAGACAGACAGACAGACAGACAGACAGACAGACAGACAGACAGACAGACAGACAGACACGGAATATTTCGTAGGTTTACAGCCGTCGTATTTACAGAAATAAACACGTTCTGGGTAACCAAAGACAATTATCTAAATTTCTTTAATACGACACTGACAGGTGAAGAAATAATAGAGGGAAATGGGTTGATATAAAGATTCTGAATGAAATATTCGGGATTTTAATAAATGTCTTGGCGATTGTTATCTTTCGAATAAAGTATCTGCAACTGACACCAATAGTGTTACGCATCATTTATTTACATTTTTGAATGCAAGATGTTTAATTTAAGTAGAAATGTATCAAAAAAAATATCAAAATTCTAACGAGTACTTATCCCTCTCTCCCCTCCTTCCCTCTCTCCCTCACTCTCACTCCCTCTCTCTCCCTCTCCATCTCACTCTCTCTCTCCCTCTCTCTCTCTCTCTCTCTCTCTCTCTCTCTCTCTCCCTCTCTCTCTCTCTCTCTCTCTCTCTCTCTCTCTCTCTCTCTCTCTCTCTCTCTCTCTCTCTCTCTCTCTCTCTCTCTCTCTCTCTCTCTCTCTCTCTCTCTCTCTCTCTCTCTCTCATATTATTCATCTTTTGCCCTAGGAAACCCGTTATTTTTGAACAAACGAAAGCGCAAACCCGAACCTGTTACTTATAATGCAAACCAATATGATAGTCATAGAAATATATCTGGAAAACACGTTTTTGAACATTGCCCGAATACATTCAATGTAACTTCAAAGCTGCACTTTATAGGCTTCATGTGACTGGTAGTTATTCAAGGTAAAGTAGATTTTAAAAATGTAAACATTTTCACACTATCCAACTGAGCAAAGATGTCAAATTCAAGCTTCTAAATCCAAATATACATTACAAATTCCTTCTCATCTTTGAAACATCAATATTCCATTAATTGAATTACATTTAGTAGCTGCAGCTGTTGATGTCATTTTGGTTAACAGATTATTTATCCCTCACCCCATTTATTCAAAGATAAAAAAATGTACAATATGTCCTTGAATATATTCAGCATACATTATAGCAATCATACTTACTAACGGATTATGTAAAGATGGTTTTCCGATTGTAATTTTCGCTTGAAATATTCTATTCAATTAATCTTCTAATAAAGATGAAATCATTTGTATGTTTGAGGGACAAACTTTCCTCAGCTGTTTTCCCAAGGCAATTTTTTTTTCAAGATTGAAAGCAACACCATTTGTCAATTGCTGAATAACGAACTTAATGTTAATGCAATTACATATGTAAATTGTAAGTCCATGTTCTGAGTTTTTCCAGATCAAATTTTTGTTTATGACACTAGTCGATTTCAAGAATCCTATATTATTAGAAGTTACATAGCAAGTCAATATTCTATTACGAAACCAACTTCATGTCCTAGCTTATTTATATTGCTGGAAATTTATCACACCACACAAATTATCAAAGATACCGACAATATGAAAATATGATGAATTCATTAATATCCTGGCTATATTTTTCAGGATTTACACAATGTATATGCCTGGGAAATTATGATTTGTTATTGGGACCACAAAAAGTAATTTTATTAACTGGAATGGTCTGAGTGTGCAAGAATATACACGTTCTCTGATTTCAACTAACGTGGATGAAGCTAAACTGCTGTTACCGATGATCATGTAAATATTATCATCATTCTTTAATTCAGGCCACAAGATGTCCCATAAAAATATGTTTTTAAACATACAAACACAAAGAAAGAGACATACAATAATATTAAACAATATTAAATTAAATAACTCCTAACTGCTTATTGGTTCCACTGTTATATCAGTGACAGCTTAGCACAGCTTAGGGGTTTGGTTTGTTCTCTGTTTTCGTCCGTTGGCTGACGACCTTTGACTTTTGTATATTTTCATATTCCTCTGAGAAACCAGCCGTAGTCATAGAAATATCTGGAAAACACTTATTTGAACATTGACCGAATACATTAAAATGTAACTTCAGCGCTGCACATTATAGCCTTCATGTGCCTGGTAGTTATTCAAGGTAAAGAACATGTTTGTTTGGGGTTTTTTAAGTAAACTTGTTAACGCTATCCTACTGAGCAAATGTGTTAAATTTAAGCTTCTAAATCCAAATATACATTACAAATTCCTTCTCATCTTTGAAACATCAATATTCCATTAATTGAACTACATTAAGTAGCTGCAGCTGTTGATGTCATTTTAGTTAACAGATTATTTACCCCCCCCCCCACCCACACACACACACACACCCATTAATTCAAAGATTAAAAAAAATGTACAATGTGTCCTTGAATACTTTACTTGAATACAGCATACTTTATAGCAGTCATACTTACTAACGAATTATGTAAAGATAGTTTTCCGATTGTAATTTTCGCTTGAAATACTCTATTCAATTAATCTTCTAACTAAGATGAAATCATTTGTGTGCTAGAGGGACAAACTCCCTCGGCAGTTTTCCCAAGGCAATTTTTTTTTCAAGATTGAAAGCAACACGTGTCTAATAACACATTTATCAATTGGTGAAAATGAATAACGAACTTAATGCTAAATGCAATTAAATATGTACATTTTAAGTCTACCAAACGCCTGAGCTCGAAATCTTTCACAAAATAAATTAAAACTAAATACATATTTATGTTACAATGGAAGAAGAGACAGGACAGGATAAAATACAAACGATAACCCACTTTTCGGACTAAAAAATCCTTATTTGAATATTCCAAAATATTATCATATTACCAAATATCATAGCAGTATTTGCTGGCGTCAAAACTCAGTTTGGTGTAATTCAAAATATCCTGTAATAATACCTGAGGCTAATTCTTGATATGTTCTGCGTTTTTCCAGATCAAATTTTTGTTTATGTCACCAATCGATTTCAAGGATCCTATATTGTTATAAGTTATATAGCAAGTCAATTTTCCCTTACGAAACCAACTTCATGTGTTAGCTTATTTATATTACTGGAAATTTGTCACACCACACACATTATCAAAGATACCGACAGTATGAAAATATGATGAATTCGTTAATATCCTGGCTATATTATTCAATATTATTCAGGATTTACACAATGTATATGCCTGGGTAATTATAATTTGTTATTGGGACCATAAAAAATGATTTTTACTAAACTGGAATGGTCTGAGTGTGCAAGAATATACACGTTCTCTGATTTCAACTAACGTGGATGAAGTTAAACTGCTCTTACCGATGATCATGTAATTATTATTATCATTATTTCCTTAATTCAGGCCACCAAGATGTCCCATAAAATATTAAAAAAACCATACAAACACAAACAAAGAGATGGGTCTTGGGCACAGGCATATGGTAACAAGAATTATTCTATTATTCTTCATACATTGACATCGTAAATTGTTTGAAATTGGCCATTTCGTTATTGACCCTCATTTAGTGACCGGTCAGTTAGTTTTCTCAAAACAGGATGACCCTCCCACTACCAAACTACCAGTCCCCCCCCCCCTTGTAAGCCAAAACAATTAACCGGTCCTTTTGAAGTATGATGAAAGAATGGGGTAATTAGTACATGCAAATAAACGTGTATCATATGTTCCCCTGTCTGATGTTATTTATTTTGCCTATAGTCCATTAGTGCATAAATGGTTTAAAATTAAAATTTGTTGTATAAATTTTTATAAGCGATGGCAAAATTAGTGCATACATACATACATACATACATACATACATACATACATACATACATACATACATACATATATACATACATGTAGACAGGCAGGCAGGCAGACAGACAGACAGACAGACAGACAGACAGACAGACAGACAGACAGACAGACAGACAGACAGACAGACAGACGATACAATTTGTTTAAACTTATGCTTAGCTTTACAGCTGTCCTGTGTATATACGTAAACCCCACGTTCTTGGTAACCATAAGAAGAATGCAGTGGACAACTTAACAGTGACATCTTTTACAAAATAATCAAATGATAAGAAATGTTCATAAGGGAGAACCGAATCCCTGTCAGATCTTAATATATCCCTTCCTCTATTGGACACTTCAATTAACTTAACGAAATCCAGTACACGTTGGTATTATTTATTTACCAGGATTAGCATGCTCTAAGTGAGTATAATCCGCATGCTAATCACACAATTCTATCAAATTTACTCTGTTTTCAGATATACTATCTTTCTGGCAATGAATATTAAAAATGTTAAAAATACCCAGGGACCCATTGCAGAATTAGCAGAATTATTCTATTATCCTTCTTTTATCTATGTTGTCAAATTTCTTGTCAGAATTGACATTTCAACTTGGCCATTTGTTTGTTGACGCTTATTTGGAAAGTTGATTAAAAAGCAAGACAATTAGTTATGTACATTCATAACACACACACACACACACACACACACACACATACATACATACATACATACATACATACATACATACATACATACATACATAGGTATATACGTAAGTGTATGTATGTATGTGCGTACGTACATGTATACGTACGTACATATGTATACAAGTACAAACATACGTACGTAAAAACGTACGTACGTACGTACATTTATTCTCTCTCTCTCTCTCTCTCTCTCTCTCTCTCTCGTTTTACAAATTTGCCGCATGCAAATGTATGTGGTCTTGATAATTCTACATACTAATAAATCAACCAAACTACCATTTTGTATATGTTGTTTTGTTTAATGTAATTTTAGAACAAAACAGTCGAATGAGTTTACATGTTGCAGTTTCTCTATTTTGGGGGAAACACGGGAGAGAACATTAGCCTGGGACGGACGAATCGTCGTAAACCACAGCCTCTTTTATGGCATTGCTCCCTCCAAGACGCACCGCCAAGCAGTAGAAATATGTGCTCTGGCTTGCGTGAATGGGCAAAGCTCCGTCTACAAAGTGCGTCAATACACCCCACTATTTGTCATGGTGGAGAATCCGGCCAATACATTTAGCCCCATCATTTGGTGCCGGAAGTTACCTGATATTAATAATACATAAGGTGGTCACATATGGATATTTTGGAAGTTAATTATACCAAACGTGGCACAGTGTCGGCTATAAATTTGTCCAAAAAAGTAATTCAATAGTCAGTTGGTGAAGCGAAGTGGAACAGTAGAGATATGGAGCGTGTACTGCTGTTGTGTTGTTTAGTTGTGGTGGCCTTCAGGGTGAGTTTTATCCTACATATTATAGAGAGCGTGTATCACCTCATCACTCTATATCACTCTTTTTTCCAATGTCTTATTATGTTTCAAGACTCACCTCATCAACCTATATCACTCTTATTTCTAATATCTTATTATGTTTGAAGAGTCTGCGCACGTGACAGACACGTACTTCCAGAGAGTGTGCTACATCGTGAACAATATCTGTTGTAACACTGTCTTTGGTGGCAACTCTGTTTTAAAAGACGTCATGCGATCTAAGATTGGTAAAAAAAATCACCTTTCTTACACAACTGTGCGTCCACTGATATTAGATGGAATTTCTGAATTCGAGACACGAGGAAAACAATCCATCTATAGTCGTTGTATATGGTAACATACGCCATTTGTAAAGTTTTCCATAAAAGTTCGTTGATGCAAGTAAACGTTTTAATGTGGTCGCGCGCGAACTACCAGCGAAAATGTTACTTTTGGGCCCTTTTCTCGTCATTATATTACCACAGCAGATGTTCGTGTCGGTATTTCAACTGTTCTTTGAGTACGGTTCCGAGACCCAGCTTTGGTTACTGTAACAAGAAACATGTATGAAGTGTAGCACGAAATTCACAAGCAATCTGTAAAAATAGACAAGAGGATCAATTTTGGAGACCACTGCTATAGCTTTTTAAGGCACACAGAGCTGAAAGAGCTGAAAGAGATGCCTTCATGCCCAAAGACTCCAAAGACTTTTCGTTTGAGAATTGAGCGGTGAAATAACAATGACGATTGAAATAAGTTCGTCTAGAATTGTCCCGAAACATTGCAGCGGTGTCTATATATTGTACTTATACCCGACAAACTCACAGGATAACGGGATTAGCCCATTACACCCTTGCCAGACTATGCACACTGTCACGCCCTTGCCAGACAAGGTGACGAAAAAATACAAACAGATACTGAGATGCATGCGGATGAGGATATACACAGCATCATATGTTTGCACAACAAATAGTATAATTATTCCAAACAACAATTAATGAACCCGATTTAGAAGCATGGTAAGGCTTAGCGATAAGGTGGCCCACAGAGGACAAAATTGAGCGTAATCGGAACCACACATTTTTTTATTAGGCCTTTCAATGTATTGATAACTTTATTTGGAAAAACAATGTTTTTAAGAGACATTGAATAAACACTTTTCAACTGTTATGGCTTCACAATTTTTTTACGTTTTGACTGTCACTTGTAAAACAGACACTCGAGGGGGGTATGTTTTTATGTTTGTCATGTTGCAGGAGGAACACATATATTATTCATTTATTAAACCCACATGTATGTCCCTCATCTCAAATGCCAAATTCTTGCACTGTACTGTTATGCAATATCTCTTTTTAACTTTAATGAGTCCCTCGAGTTATTGGGTTTGGTTCCATCACATAAGGTTGTGGTCAGAATTTACGACGGGTAGGGGAGGGACTGTCAGTTACGTGTAATTATATAGTACCCCACCCCCTCACTTCCAGCATTATACAGATGTACACACCCTCCCCACTAGCTATCATATAGTGGATGCTTTCATGGTTTAATTTGGTTCAAATCATGACCAAAATACCTCGTGCACCAACCCATTTCACACCATCAGAATTTTCAAGGCTCCCCCCCCCCCCCGATTTCGTTCAATCCCCATCCCCCTCAAATTTCTCCCCGGGCCTCCCTGTCATAAATTCTTACTACAGCCTAAGTGAAGGTGCAATACGCTTCGTATTTTCCGCTCTTCCCTTTCAATAAGTTGGAGAAGGGAGACTGGTGAGGGCCACAGGACAGGATGAATGTGTAATACAATCCCAATAAAGATCACAGGCCTCAGTTCTCTGATTATTTTGTGAAGCCACATATATCTATGAGCATCTGGGTCATCCCGAACCAAAGCACGATATCACAGCGACAGTACCGTTCTATGTACCTAGATAAGTGTTCTAATGTATGACAGATGTACATTCTTTGTTTTAATCTGTCTTTTGATGTGTTATGTCTTCAGGGTCCATTGTCACAAACCACAGCCTCTTTCATGGCTCTGGCTAAGACGCACATCCAAGGGGGTTGCTTTAGTAGAAATATGTGCTCTGGCTTGTCAGATGTCCAGGGTCCAATTCTTTTAATTGATGTTTTACAACTACATTCCACAGGCCATTATCATTTTCAATTTAACGTTAAACTCTCGATAATGCAATGGGTCCATATTCCCCACTGGAGTATAGCTGGAAATGGTGATTCCATCTTTTATATCTTTACAAACATTTATACACTGGAAACAATCGATGATTTTAACACTTGGCATGATCAGATAGTACTGCTCGCGAAGTTGAAATAGCCACCGAGAGTGTGCTGTGGATTGTAGGATATATAATCATTGTCTATCATGCGGTCCAACTTTTATGTATTATGTAATCAAGTGACAGGGTAAGACATCTCATTAGTTCCAGCTATCTGTTCGAGCTATTTCTCAGTCCTTCACAGTTGTAATTTTAGTGTCTGTAAGTGTTCGCCTATTATTCACACATTAGTAAAAAATAAATAAAGCACTACAATACAAGCAATGTTGGAAATTTATCAGTCCAAATTAATTATGACCCGTGTCGAAGCTATGATAAGATAGTGTCCCATTACTATCCAGGCTTTCATGATGCATGAGCTCTAAGTGATATATATCAACAGAAATAAAGTCACATTGTTACACTCAATATTCCGACTACAAGTACTTCTATACACCCCACTATTTATCATGGTTCAGAATATATTTAACCCAGATGGTGCTGGAGATAAAGCAAAATAAATAATGCATAAGTTGATCGCATGCAGACATTTTTGGAAGTTAATTATGCGACACGTGGCACGGTACCGGCTATAAAGTGTTCCTAAAAATAATTCAATAGTCAGTTCCTGAAGCGAAGAGGAACAGTAGAGATATGGAGCGTGTACTGCTGTTGTGTTGTTTAGTTGTGGTCGCCTTCAAGGTAAGTTTTGTCCTAAATATTATAAAGAGCGTCTAGAAACACCACCTCATCACTCTATATCACTCGTATTTCTAATTCTTATTATGTTTAAGAGTCTGCGCACGAGAAACGTCAAACTATGTAAGATTGATGAAAATTACAATTTACAATTTTAACAACTTTGCGATCCTCGATATTAGATGGAATTACAGAATTCGAAACTTCAGGAAAATAGTATGTAAATGTATGTGGTAACATATACCATTTGAGAAGTTCTCCATAGAAGTCGATACAACTAAACTGTTTGATGTGGTCGCAAACTGCCTGCTTAAAAATGTTAATTTTGGGCCCTGGTCGTCATTGTATTAGAACAGTATTATCGGACGTGATGTTCGTGTCGCTATTTTCAACTATCCTTTGTGCACGGTTCCCAGAGTCAACTTTGGTTACTGTAACAATGAAAGGTATGAAGTGTAGCACAAAAGTCACAAGCAAACTGTAAAAACAGGAAAACAGAATACAAAATTTGTAGACCACTTCTAATAATGTTTTATGGCACACAGAGCTGGATGAGGTGTGTTCATTACCAAACACTCCAACCGTTACATCAATGCCAGATTATAGATAATTGCCATGGTAATTTAAGAGGAGATTGTTTTTTTTTTATGGTGGAAACATTACAACGGTGTCTATATATTGTACTTGTACCCACCAAATACACATGGTGACATAATTAGCCCATTACACCCTTGCTAGTCTAGGCACGCTGCCCCGTCCCTTAACAGACTAGGTGACGATGCAATACAAACAGATATTGAGATAGCATGCGTATCCGAACATAAACAGCATCCTATGCTCGCGCAAGAAATGTTGTGATTATCCAAACTAATAATTCGTTAACCCTGTCAATTTAGAACAATGATAAGGCTTAGGGATACGGTGACCTACAGGTGACACAGGAGCAATACATTTATGGAATATGTTGATTTTTAGCCCTGCCGGACAAAGTCCGGGGGGACCTTATTGATTGGGTTCTGTCCATTTGTCAATGTGTGCATGCCGTCAGCCTGTGTGCCCGTCCGCGCGTCCGGAGTCATTTCTCAGAAACTACTAGACCGATTCTCTCAAACTTGGTACAAGGACAACACACGTATGACATACATATGCACATCAATTACTTTGTGATATGATCCAATATGGCCGCCAGACGGCAATTTTGTTACGATTCTTTCATGTCCAAAGCCATTACGTAGACATGTCTGAACAGATCCCATTCAACGACAGTGTTCTATTACGTACATATGCATGTCAATTTGCGTCATGCTATGGTCCAATATGGCCACTGGTGGCCATTTTTTAATGCTTTTTGCATGTCCAAAACCATTACATGGACATAACTGGACTGAGTTCTATCAAACTTAGTACAAGGGGAACACACTATGGTATACATATGCATCTCAATTTATTTGTGATTCAATCCAATGTGGCCACGAGACGGCCATTCTCTTACAAACTTTTTCATGTTCTAAGCCATTATCAAACATACCTGAACAGATCCCATTCAAAGTTGGTATAAGGACAATGTTCTATTAAATACATATACATGTGAATTTATGTCATGATATGATCCAATATGGCCACTGGGCGGCCATTTTTTAAAGATTTTTTTTAATGTCCAGAACCATTACGCCAGGTGGCCATTTTGTTATGAATTTTTCATGTTCGAAGCTATTATGCAGACAAGCATGAACAATTTCATAAGCATCTGAACTGTCATACCCTCCCTACCCGTATCCTTTGAACCCTAAATTTTGTTGTCACTCCCCCCCCCCCCCCATTTCTCCCCTGCCGTAAATCTGACCCCAGCCTTAGTGGAATCAACTTTCAAATAATACACGATATTGAAGGACATAGAGTACTTGAAAATTGTCTTCGATGCCCCAATGTTACTCTCAATGCATTATTATATACCTGTTTGACTATATTGTCTAAACTTCAACTTATAAAGTGATATTTTGGCAGACACACATTCGCTTGGCTATCAACTGCCTAATAACCCTTTTGCAAATGTACAAGGTAAATGTCAATGACTGCTCCTGGGTTCTGAAAAAGTAAAATGCAAAAATTGAAATATATATATATATATATATATATATATATATATATATATATATATATATATATATATATATATATATATATATATATATATATACTACCCGTATTGAGCACTTTTATGTGGTT
>NC_135554.1:13690750-13800491 GCF_964340395.1 Glandiceps talaboti
TGTGAACCTTAAATCAAACTATGTTCCACACACAAAATGGTCAATCGGATGGTGTTGATTATTCCATGCTGTATCGAGGTGTTCTTGTTTCTAGCTAAACGAAATAGTGGGTTAGGTAAAGAGAAATGATGACCCAAGTACTCTGAGTTCAGTTAACACCCAGTTCGGATTACTTGGTTTTTTTTACAAATCACTTCCTGTGAAACCTTCCCATAGTTAACAAGAGATCCTAGCCATGACGTTATGAACTATACCTTATACATTTAATTCAGCGTCGTCAATTTTATTTTCAAATTTATATTTTACAGAAATCACTTGCCCAACGCTATCAGTAGCATCTGGTGGTAGTATGAGTTGTACACAAGATGGGACAGCTACACCAGGAACTCTTTGTGAATTCAGTTGTGACAGTGGAATGAAACCATCTGGTGTGGACCAGAGAACATGTCTTGAAAGTGGTCAGTGGGATGGTGCTGATGATTTCAACTGTGAAGGTAGGTTAAAGGCTCTAGTGTAAATTTTGTTTAGGATTAAAGTTGAATATAAAAAAGTACTTTGGCCTACAGAGGATGAGTTGGATCCGCACAAAAGAACAAATCAACCTTATCACTATGGTCAGACTGATAGGGTAAAAGTAATCCAAGAATGCAAAATTCAAACATTGACATTTTTAATGTTATGAACTATACCTTATACATTTAATTCAGCGACGTCAATTTATTTTCAAATTTATTTTTCACAGAAATCACTTGCCCAACGCTATCAGTACCATCTGGTGGTAGTATTAGTTGTACACAAGATGGGACAGCTACACCAGGAACTCTTTGTGAATTCAGTTGTGATATTGGAATGAAACCATCTGGTGTGGACCAGAGAACATGTCTTGAAAGTGGTCAGTGGGATGGTGCTGATGATTTCAAGTGTGAAGGTAGGTTCAAGGCTCTAGTGTGAATTTTGTTTAGGATTAAAGTTGAATATAAAAAAGTACTTGGGCCTACAGAGGATGAGTTGGATCCGCACAAAAGAACAAACCCACCTTATCACTATGGTCAGACTGATCGGGTAAAAGTAATCCAAGAATGCAAAATTCAAACATTGACGTTTTTAATGTTATGAACATTTAATTCAGCGACGTCAATTTATTTTCAAATTTATTTTTCACAGAAATCACTTGCCCAACGCTATCAGTACCATCTGGTGGTAGTATGAGTTGTACACAAGATGGGACAGCTACACCAGGAACTCTTTGTGAATTCAGTTGTGAGATTGGAATGAAACCATCTGGTGTGGACCAGAGAACATGTCTTGAAAGTGGTCAGTGGGATGGTGCTGATGATTTCAAGTGTGAAGGTAGGTTCAAGGCTCTAGTGTGAATTTTGTTTAGGATTAAAGTTGAATATAAAAAAGTACTTGGGCCTACAGAGGATGAGTTGGATCCGCACAAAAGAACAAACCCACCTTATCACTCTGGTCAGACTGATCGGGTAAAAGTAATCCAAGAATGCAAAATTCAAACATTGACGTTTTTAATGTTGCATATATTTCGGTAATTAAGCAATAATTTAAGTATGCAAGCTTCACCATGTTTCGTATTATTTATTTGCCATTTTAGGAATACATCATGACTATAGCACATAATTTTGCATTCCACCAATGTGGGTATGAACAAAGTTTCGTCATTATGTAGGGTATTTTGTTAGAGCCAGGTTTCGTTAGCAATGCAAATGTACCAAAGACTTTACACATGTACTTCTTTCATAATTTATTTACCAGTAGTCACAACAACAAAATACAAAGTATTCGATGAGAAATTATCCCAATCCGAGGCTTCTAATTCTTGTCATAATCGTGGAATGCAGCTAGCAGTTGTAGACAGCGCAGAGGTACAAGAGACATTGGTTGGTCTTTTGAAGAACCAAGGCTTAGATGGGAATATGTGGATAAGTTTGCATCGTTTTGATGATGCTGGTTTCACAACCATGAATGGTAAAACTTTGGACTATACAAATTGGGATGCTGGTGAGCCTAACGGTAATGGGAGATGTGGTTATATGAGGTAGGTAAAATAATTAATGATATCACATGATTCCCATATTGATATTTACGTAACTTCCTAACCAGATCCTGTATGTTATACACATTTCAGAAACTTGTGTTATATCATGATTAAGAATACAACACATTGTAACTGCATTCAGTTTTAGGTCGTCGGAAATTAGGCCATATCTTAATAATGTATTCTTTAAATTTCGTATAATTTTGTCAAATTTGTATGACTAATGCTGTTCATTTATTAGGATATATCTTTAAAATGCACACTTCAAATTTCATATAATTTTGTACATGGTCGCATAGCCTGTAGTTTTATTGTGTCATTTGCGTAATCAATAATTTTTCAATAATTAGGTATATCTTAAGAATTCACACTTCAAATTCAATGTAATTTTAATACTAGACTTCAACCATAACAAGGCGCAAGGCTTAAAGGCTTGTAGGGGTATCTGTTAGTTGTGATGTTTGCATAATTAGTGCCTTCCATCAGTGAGGCTATATTTTTAAGAATTCATACTTCAAATGTCATATACATGTACCTTGGTACTTGCATTCATAAATTATATAGATTTTAATTGTAATCATTCATTTCTACAGTTAACAATTTCAGAATACAAGTTTAAATTACATATGATTTGATGCACACATTGATGATAACAAATTGTAAGTGTTCGATAAAGGGAGCCTATTCGTTTACCAGACTAATTATTTCCGGTACTTTGGCAATATCTTAAATATACAAACTTCTGATTCATTATACTTTGGCATAGCTACTTGCCTAATAATGGCAACATTATGTTCATGATACTATAATGTCATACTGATATTCATTCACGTACTTGATTTACGTAAATATTCATCTATCTATCCAGTTTGTTTATGTGTAGATTCCTTTACTTCTTTATTTATTCATTCATTGATTCGGTCGTTCGTTCGTTCATATATTTATCATTTATTTGTTAGTTTGTCTGTTTATGTATCCGTCTATCTCTATATTTAACTACCAGTATATCTTTCTATCTATCCACCTATACATGTATCCATCCATCTATCCACTTATCTATCCACCTATCCATCAATCCACGTATCTATCTATCTATCGATCTATCTATCCATTTATCCACCACTTATCTATATATCGATCTTCCTGTCTGTCTATCTGTCTATCTGTCTGTCGTGTGTGTCTGTCTGTCTGTCCATCAATCCATCCATCTATCTGCCTATTTAATGCATCTATTCAATTTCAATATCTAGACAAGCCAAAGCCTACCAATGGGATGATGTTAGTTGTGATTTAAAAATGTACTATGCCTGTGAACCTGAGGGTAAGTGCAGCATTCAATTATGATTTGCTAACAATTTCCATGGTTTTGGCTTAATATTTTACCATTACAGTAACCTACAGCTGGTGCCTTATTATTATTTCATAGAGAGCTTATGTCTGCCAAAGAGATCCTTTTAAATAAAGTGGTCGAGAACTTTATTATGCATGTATTTTCATCACATATGTAGGTATTACTAAACAAACTAAGTCGATCTATCGATCGATCGATAGTAATAAAAATGTATTTTTTGAATAACAAAACCTGACGGAGGTGATCAATGATCATCAAAGCATGAATACTTTCCTATTCTCATCGTACTTTCCTTATGACCTTTCTCCATTTATTACACTTCACTTTTAGAAGATGTATCAAAATACAATGTTTTTGATGAGAAATTATCCCAAGCTGAGGCTTCTACGGCATGTCATAATCGTGGAATGCAGCTAGCAGTTGTAGACAGTGCAGAGGTACAACAAACTTTGGTTGATCTTTTGAAGAGCCAAGGCTTAGATGGGAGTATGTGGATAAGTTTGCATCGTTTCGGTGATGCTGGTTTCACAACCATGAATGGTAATACTTTGGACTATACAAATTGGGATGATGGTGAGCCTAACGGCAATGGTAGATGTGGTTATATGAGGTAGGTATAATATTCAACCATGTCAATTCATACCAAAATGTTGTTTATGTAACCTTAAACAACTAGATTCTGAAATCATTACCCCCAGACACTGTAACACAGTGTCAACAAATATTGCACAGTTATGAATTATATAACACAGTGATTGAATTCGGTTCAAATCGAAATAAATCACTGATTTTAGATAGATGTGTTTCATGTCTTTGCGTCACAATACAAACTATGATGGGAAGTGTAAATAATATAAATCACGATTTCATCTTCTTCTGTGTAACTAAAGGAATAGTAGCCCTCCCTCTAAGAATGGCTATTAAGAATTTGGACTTCTTTTGTTTATCTATTCGGGTCTTCATTCCTGTTGACAACTTATGAATACATAACGATATATATATATATATATATATATATATATATATATATATATATATATATATATATATATATATATATATATATATATATATATATATATATATATATATATATATAGTTTTGGTAGTACTGGAACTCTTTCTTGGTTACAACCAAGAAAGAGTTCCAGTACTTCCAAAACTATTACGCTCTGTCGTTGCGGTACTATAGAGCACTGCCTTAGCAGATTGATACTCACCGAGTTATATATATATATATATATATATATATATATATATATATATATATATATATATATATATATATATATATATATATATATATATATATATATATATATGCGTGTTCTTAACAAAGAATATCTTATATCCCTGACTTCTAATGTTTAGGGATGTCAAAGACTACCGTTGGGATGATGCTAGTTGTGATCTGAAACTCTACTATGCATGTGAACCTGTGGGTATGTACATTGAACAAATCACTTAATTGTATGCATAGTTGAAGTATGTCGATTGTTTATTAAACTTCGAGTTACTAAGATAGCGTATACGTATTGCCTTTGATTATAAAAAGTTCAAATCTCTCCCTTTCACATATATTAAATCATAATCTGTTCTCATTATATTTTTACTGACAGAAAAATACAAAGTATTTGATGACAAATTATCCCAATCCGAGGCTTCTACAGCATGCCAGAATCGTGGAATGCAGCTAGCAGTTGTAGACAGTGCAGAGGTACAACAGACATTGGTTGGTCTTTTGAAGAACCAGGGCTTAGATGGGAGTATGTGGATAAGTTTGCATCGTTTCGGTGATGCTGGTTTCACAACCATGAATGGTAAAACTTTGGACTATACAAATTGGGATGCTGGTGAGCCTAACGGCAATGGTAGATGTGGTTATATGAGGTAGGTAAAATAATTAATGATATCACATGATTCCCATATTGATATTTACGTAACCTCCTAACCAGATTATGACGTCGTTACAGTCAGACCCTGTATGTCATATACACATTTCCGAAAATTGTGTCATTCTATGACAAATTGTAAGTGTTCGATAAAGGTAGCCTATTCGTTTGTCTAACTAATTATTTCCTGTACTTTGGCAATATCTTAAATATACAAACTTCTGATTCATTATACTTTGGCTTAGCTACTTGCCTAATAATGGCAACATTATGTTCATGATACTATAATGTCATACTGATATTCATTCACGTACTTGATTTACGTAAATATTCATCTATCTATGGAGTTTGTTTATGTGTAGATTCCTTTACTTCTTTATTTATTCATTCATTGATTGATTTGTTCGTTCATATATTTATCATTTATTTGTTAGTTTGTTTATGTATCCGTCTATCTCTATATTTACCTACCAGTATATCTTTCTATCTATCCACCTATACATGTATCCATCCATCTATCCACTTATCTATCCACACCTATCCATCAATCCACGTATCTATCTATCTATCGATCTATCTATCCATCTATCCACCACTTATCTATATATCGATCTTCCTGTATATCTGTCTATCTGTCTATCGTGTGTGTCTGTCTGTCCATCAATCCATCCATCTATCTGCCTATTTAATGCATCTATTCAATTTCAATATCTAGACAAGCCAAAGCCTACCAATGGGATGATGTTAGTTGTGATTTAAAAATGTACTATGCCTGTGAACCTGAGGGTAAGTGCAGCATTCAATTATGATTTTCTAACAATTTCCATGGTTTTGGCTTAATATTTTACCATTACAGTAACCTACAGCTGGTGCCTTATTATTATTTCATAGAGAGCTTATGTCTGCCAAAGAGATCCTTTTAAATAAAGTGGTCGAGAACTTTATTATGCATGTATTTTCATCACATATGTAGGTATTACTTAACAAACTAAGTCGATCTATCGATCGATCGATAGTAATAAAAAATGTATTTTTTGAAAAACAAAACCTGACGGAGGTGATCAATGATCATCAAAGCATGAATACTTTCCTATTCTCATCGTACTTTCCTTATGACCTTTCTCCATTTATTACACTTCACTTTTAGAAGATGTATCAAAATACAATGTTTTTGATGAGAAATTATCCCAAGCTGAGGCTTCTACGGCATGTCATAATCGTGGAATGCAGCTAGCAGTTGTAGACAGTGCAGAGGTACAACAAACTTTGGTTGATCTTTTGAAGAGCCAAGGCTTAGATGGGAGTATGTGGATAAGTTTGCATCGTTTTGGTGATGCTGGTTTCACAACCATGAATGGTAATACTTTGGACTATACAAATTGGGATGATGGTGAGCCTAACGGCAATGGTAGATGTGGTTATATGAGGTAGGTATAATATTCAACCATGTCAATTCATACCAAAATGTTGTTTATGTAACCTTAAATAACTAGATTCTGAAATCATTACCCCCAGACACTGTAACACAGTGTCATCAAATATTGCACAGTTATGAATTATATAACACAGTGATTGAATTCGGTTGAAATCGAAATAAATCACTGATTTTAGATAGATGTGTTTCATGTCTTTGCGTCACAATACAAACTATGATGGGAAGTGTAAATAATATAAATCACGATTTCATCTTCTTCTGTGTAACTAAAGGAATAGTAGCCCTCCCTCTAAGAATGGCTATTAAGAATTTGGACTTCTTTTGTTTATCTATTCGGGTCTTCATTCCTGTTGACAACTTATGAATACATAACGTAATATATATATATATATATATATATATATATATATATATATATATATATATATATATATATATATATATATATATATATATATATATATATAGTAGTACTGGAACTTTGGTAGTACTGGAACTCTTTCTTGGCTACAACCAAGAAAGAGTTCCAGTACTACCAAA
Organism: Glandiceps talaboti; assembly: GCF_964340395.1. Classification (NCBI taxonomy): domain Eukaryota; kingdom Metazoa; phylum Hemichordata; class Enteropneusta; family Spengelidae; genus Glandiceps; species Glandiceps talaboti. The sequence continues at coordinate 13,698,025 of NC_135554.1, forward strand.
ACTATTACGCTCTGTCACTGCGGTATATATATATATATATATATATATATATATATATGCGTGTTCTTAACAAAGAATATCTTATATCCCTGACTTCTAATGTTTAGGGATGTCAAAGACTACCGTTGGGATGATGCTAGTTGTGATCTGAAACTCTACTATGCATGTGAACCTGTGGGTATGTACATTGAACAAATCACTTAATTGTATGCATAGTTGAAGTATGTCGATTGTTTATTAAACTTCGAGTTACTAAGATAGCGTATACGTATTGCCTTTGATTATAAAAAGTTCAAATCTCTCCCTTTCACATATATTAAATCATAATCTGTTCTCATTATATTTTTACTGACAGAAAAATACAAAGTATTTGATGACAAATTATCCCAATCCGAGGCTTCTACAGCATGCCAGAATCGTGGAATGCAGCTAGCAGTTGTAGACAGTGCAGAGGTACAACAGATTTTGCTTGGTCTTTTGAAGAACCAAGGCTTAGATGGGAGTATGTGGATAAGTTTGCATCGTTTCGGTGATGCTGGTTTCACAACCATGAATGGTAAAACTTTGGACTATACAAATTGGGATGATGGTGAGCCTAATGGTAATGGTAGATGTGGTTATATGAGGTAGGTAAAGTAATTAACAACATTAAATTCCTTTTATATAAACTTTTATGTAATTTAATACTTAGATGCTGACATCATTAGGTTCATGCCCTGTACATCACTCAGATTTCAACATATCATTGTTTAATTGTAAACACATGTGTTGCATTCATGTGTATACATGTGTTGCATTCATTTTAGTTACGTAAATTGTATACTTGTACATGTTGTTTCTGCTTTTATTCTCAAAGTACACGGTAACAACTTTTAAGGTATATAAGTGAATTCAGGTATATTTTCTTAATTTTCTCATAGAAACAATAACACATATATGTCATGTAATACGATAAATAACAGTTTCGATTTTTCTCTTCAATTCAAACACTAGTATCCGTCTAATTGTGATGTTGTTTTTTGTTTTTTTCTCATTGTTTCCTCATTTATGTAACACATTATGAATACGTTATGTAATGAATACATGTTTGTAACAACAATTTCTTATTTCCCACAATTACGATGTTTAGGGATGTCAAAGACTACCGTTGGGATGATGCTAGTTGTGATCTGAAATTCTACTATGCATGTGAACCTATGGGTATGTACATTGTAAAATTGTGTACTTGGTTGAAATATGTCGATTGCTTATTAAACTCCGGGTTACTAACACAGCGTATTGCTTTTAATTTTAAAGAAAGTATACATTTGTAGACATTTTCTTTTCAAAAACTATATTTTTAGTACAAAGAATATTATTTCAGTGGGTCCCATTCAGCCATGCATCCACGCACAATGTGTCATTTCACAGACACTCCAAGTATAAATTTGTTATATTTCGAGTTTAATTTATTTGTAATATTGCGTTTAAAAGTGACTTTATTCATCCTCCGTCTCCCATCACAGATGTTAATGGTAATCGGATCTAATTTTACTTTAATTGACAGCAAAATACACGGTATTCGATGAACAATTATCCCAATCTGAGGCTTCTACCGCATGTCAAAATCGTGGAATGCAGCTAGCAGTTGTAGACAGTGCAGAGGTACAACAAACTTTGGTTGATCTTTTGAAGAGCCAAGGCTTAGATGGGAGTATGTGGATAAGTTTGCATCGTTTTGGTGATGCTGGTTTCACAACCATGAATGAAAATACTTTGGACTACACAAATTGGGATGCTGGTGAGCCTAACGGCAATGGTAGATGTGGTTATATGAGGTGGGTAAAGTAATCAATGATTCCATATTTAAGTTTATGTAATTTAATACCTAGCTGCTGATATCATAAGTTTAATGCCTTGTACATTGATCTTCAATTTACTATTCTTAATTTTAAACAGTAGTATACATTTGTTGCATTTATTTTAGTTGCGTATATTATCTACTTATACATGTTGTAATTGCTGATTTTGTCATCAAACTACAAAATTAACAACATTCAATGTATATCATTGCGTTCAGGTAAAAACTTTTTAATTTTCTTATAGAAATAAGAACACATTTCATGTAATACGATGAACCACTCTTTCGATGTTTCTCTTTATTTCAAAGACTAGTATCCGTCCCTCTTTGAATACTAATTGCTGTGTTGAATTTTTGGTTTGTCTATTCGTTTCCTCATTTATGTAACACATTATGTATGAATACGTTATATAATATATATTTTAAACCACAATTTCCTGTTTCCCTCAATTGCAATTTTTAGGAGTGTCAAAGACTACCGTTGGGATGATGCTAGTTGTGATCTGAAATTCTACTATGCATGTGAACCTGTGGGTAAGTACATTGTGTATTTCACGAAATTATGTACATAGTTGAAGTATGTTGATTCTTTATTAAACTCCGAATTACTAACATAGCACATTGCTTTTGATTAAAAAGGTTTTCATCTGTAGAATAATTATTTTTTAAACTATATTTTAGTGGAAAGGAGACCTTTTTCAGTTGGTACCATTCGTCCGTGCATCCATCCATAAGTCATTTTTCTGACACTTTAAGTATATTTCATTGGCAAAGAGGATGCAAGTCGCCGTGTAAATAAATAAATATGTCATATACATTAAATGAATTTTGTTCTTAGTTATTACAAGATATAAATGTATAAATGCCCTACCTGAGTTAACAAACACAGTGTTGTACATACAACACACTGGCATGGCATGATTCCAGTAATTCACCATATAGTTGGTCTGAGTTTGCGTTTATCCCAGTGACGCTAAAATTATAGCTTGCTTTATCTGATATGGGTACTAGTAACATTTATCTTTAATTTTTGTATTAAAGGAGCCTAGAGCTTGGATAATACCTTGTGTGAGAAGAAAAGATCTGACAACATTATTAATATGGTGATCTTACGGGAAGAATTGCATGATAAAGTTATCAACTCTATTTTCCTTATCATTTCATTCATATACTTCGATTTAGAGGTAATCTCTATTCTGATTGATTGATTGATTGATTGATTGATTGATTGATTGATTGATTGATTGATTGATTGATTGATTGATTGATTGATTGATTGATTGATTGATTGATTGATTGATTGATAAAGGTAATATTCTTACAAAGGTCTTTTCTTCGGAATAAACTACTAATCTGCAAAATATGTTCTGGTTTTCTTGTGACTTTTCTCATTTCCCATGTTATGATACTTTTAGGCCTTTTTAATGGAGGAGGTGAACATTTCAAGTGTAAACATTCATTGCACAATATGAATCAAAAGTAGAGCTGAAGATATTTATTTTGGTTAGAGTCCAATAAACTTTACGATGATCTAATTAGTTTGGTATGAAACGTACGAGCAATATATTAAATTGTATAAAACAAAATCACTCGGGAGACAAGTTTACACGGGTGTTACTGTTCATATCTAATGTGTAAGAGTATGTTGGTCATTGAAAACTTGTCATATAGCACTGTTAATGGCCCACATTGACTCAGTAATGTTCGATTTCAAAGTTGAAATAGTCATGTACCAAAGTATGGTATTAAGATTTCGAGAGAACCTAATGATTGCCAAGTTATGAATGTTACTTCTTATTATTATTTCTAAATTATAAGACACAATGACATTAGGGTGGTTAGAATTGACAAGATGTGATGTTATTCTGGCGATGAAGATTAGTAACATATTATGAACAGTCTGAGTTGAGTACGAACTCCGGATTTCAAGAATTGGCGTCATACGGGCGATAATTAATTTACCATGCACCCTATACATACTGAAATGGTGGCGTGTTAGGTGACACTTAACGCCGAATCACAGTACCATTTAATATATATCTGAAATTATAACCTCCGAAGTTAAGATACACTTGCAATTGTCAGTGCTCAGTAATTTATACATACTTCTGACATTTCCACTTTATAGCGATTCCGTAATAGTGGAAGAATGTACCTGGTGTTTAGCCAGAAAAGGAAGACTATGTAATTATTATTTTAGTCAAAAAAAACAGAGGAAAGGAAAAAGGTAGCAAAACCCAAATTCCAGATCACATGGACGCCGCTCCCTATGATTGCTCAAAACAGTGGCGATCAGCCAGATGACTAAATATCGAGTTTTGTCGATGGTTGCTCACTGAAACATCAGCATATCACATGCCAAGTACTAATAGCGAAAAAATATGCTGCCTGAAAACAAAATTATCAATACCGTAACAATGCTGACAATAGGTTCAATTAATTACCTTCAAGAAATTATCATATTGAAAATTCATTCAGATATATCGTTTGTGAATGAGGGAGCAGTAATGTTTCACCCACGAACAATTACACTTCAGAAAAAGTATCAGGTAACTCTGTTCGGTTTGCTGATATTTTAAATGACGATTTCTAGTTATGCATATATCCTTTGTGTTTTAAAGCATCCGCTATTATTCTAGAAACAAAGTTTCTTTGACACGTGGATGACGCGGGGCAATTCCAACTAATCTCATGGTGGACAATCGCTCTTTCACGTCCGTTATTACTGGCGGCCAGAAGTCATAATAGTCTACTGAAATCAATTAAGAGAGACTATCGCAGATAGTTTACATATAATTGCTTCAATGAGATTTACAGAGTTGACGTTGACCCTACTAAGTATTTGTTTAACTTTTAAACGTTTTCGTGTTCTTCATCATATGTCACTTTTGAGCCAGTAAGGCAGACAGACAGACAGACAGACAGACAGACAGACAGACAGACAGACAGACAGACAGACAGACAGACAGACAGACAGACAGACAGACAGACAGACCTAAAAACACAAGCATCTCTTTGGAAATAAAATTAGTGGTCTACAAATCTGTTGCAAAAAATCAAAGACAAACAGTAAAAGACTGAACACCTTTTCAAACGAATTTTCGTAACAGTGCGCTTGACGCGCATGCTCCAACGAATTCTTCACACTTATCCTAAAGCTACTTTCTTGTGCAAGATAGAATGCAATGTTTAAACGTTTCTTTTTACACATTGAGGCTAATTCTTAGGTCTTTCAACTTTTGTCAGTATGGTAATGAGGTTTCCTTATATTCATTTACGTGGTATCTGCAGTACAGCTCCTCACTCGTATTCCTGTCTTTTTGTAGTAACTTTGTCCTCTATTTTGGCTGGAATGAAATGGAAAAATAGAACTTACAAGGAAAACAATGACGAGGTATTATCTACGCCTTGTTATTATTGGACTGGGTTGATTGAAGATAGCGAAATGGGGCTGTCAATCATGTGTATACAGACGTATTCTAAAAGCTATGTGAAAATAAGCTGTCAATGATAAGAATTGCAATATACAATGCATCAGTTACTCTATCTATAAGGTGTTATACTAGTAAACAACACTATGATAAGCTAATACCAACGTCTAGTCAATATTCGTGATGTACCATTTGAAAGGTCGATGTTTAGTTTTGATAGATAGTCATTAATTAACATTAAGAAGGAATAAAACCATAACAATGTACTTGATAATAATCTGTACTTGTTACCTTCGAGTTGCTTTAGTTGTTCAAGTCTTTCTTTATTTATCTTATGTACAACGTCTACATCAAGTTTTATCCCAGAATCTCTGGCACCTGTAGGCTGTAGTCACACAAACATAGAATATGAACAAGGGGTAGTAAAATTTGAATTGATACTGGACTCCATTAAATACAGTTAGTAGAGATAACGTTACCTGTTTGGGTCTAGTTTGAAGCAATTACGTAGCTATGTAGAATCATATGCAGAGAAGGCCCAGGAAAGTACTTGAACATATTGACATACGAGAACATAATCCGTCTGTCAACCGTGACTATGGTTTTAACCTTATACGTTTAGTAGAAGTGATAGTCTAATGTCAGGTGACTCCAAGGGGGTCACTTGACCTAATGCCTTGAACGTCAAAGTGATTCTGTCGAAAGTCACATCAAACTTGATTTCAACAAGTTAACTTTATCTCTTAGCTACTAATGAACAGGGAAAGTTTTTGAGATTAGAAAATGTTATTATAAATGTGTCAATTGAGCTTGTGTTAAAAATTACTTACATGCCGAGTGTCCTTTACGAAATGATGTGAGATTTATTACGTTTTTCATGTTATTATAGACAAATATTCCCCCCCCCAAAAAAAAATGTCATTATTTGAAACATTATTTCAAATGAATTCATTAAACAAGACATCGACTCGACCATCATTTGGACAGGTACGACAGTCTCTTGTTACAGGATATGTTGCAGTACCTTTAAAGTGTGGACTATCAGTTTAGGACCCCTTCAAACATCACGAGCAAAAAATGTGGTTCAGATAATGAAAATAATGTTTTACCATTCTGAGCACAAGTCCCTGTACAATTATTACCCTTGCATGAACCTATAACGGTACAACGGCCTTTATACTTCCTAACATTCCACCTGTGAAACATACAATCCGTTGCAGTCACTCTAAGTGCATAGGAATAAGGCATTCACATACCAACCTGTCGTATCAGGTATCCACTTATAGAGCTGTGTTGAGTTGGACACAATTGTGGTTTTAATCTTACCCAAGGACTTATGCCACACCAAAACCAAAATGAAACGATTAACTTACAACTTACTTTTCCATGACTCAGCAAAATTAAGTGAAAATATATCAGCTTCTTTTTCAGGATACAACACGCATAATAACGGAGGGTCCCTTAACTTTCAAATCTTGCATGCAGACTGTGTTTCAATGCCTTGCACATTGTGGGAGATTTTGACGTAGGTTTAGTAAATATATATAGCGAAAACACACTACTTGATAGCCGCGGCCTACCCTTTGTGTCGACGGAAGGTCCAGTGTACGCCTCGTCTTTCTACCAGACGAAGGCCTATAACCAATATCACTGGGGATTTCTTCTTTGGTGCCATATGAGGGCAAAGACAACGAAGTTGGTACACTCTCCTGTACATAAAGGTAAAGGTAAAAAACAAGAAATATATCCCTATTAGAACACATTTCAGAAACAGATTTTGATACAACAAAGGGTAACACATAAAGGGACAATAATCCTTTATAATTATAATATATTTCTGCAAAATTAAAATGGCCATCAGCTAGGTTTATGCAATTTATAGGGGTTTTACTTCGTATGAAAAGGTACCTGTCGTATTCAAATTACTACTTTAGAAGTACATTTAATCATAATCTGCTAGTGGCAAAATCCACACATGATACTCCTGGAATAACGCATAAATTATTCAATGGCATAATACCTGAACATATAAATGTTGGGAGACCATTATTATACCACTAACTGTACTAACAGAGCAAGAAGACCATTAACACTATAGAAGGCATGCGCGGACACCGTCATTTCTTTTTACAATAGTTATTAGTGTGCTACATGAAGGTGCAGAATGTCTTTCACTGGAAAATGGACAATAAAATGACCCCCACCCCCACCCCCACCCCTGCAAAATACAATATTGAAAGAAACTCACCAAACCAATGCTTCTGCGATTGATACTTGGATTGTCGTTCTGTGTTGACATAGCTATCAAATGTCAGGACATAATTATAGCAGGAAGAAACGGAAACTTGTCAAGGCATAATCAACACAGAATATAAAGCTACAACCTATTATTAGAATGGAAGCCAGGTGACTTGAAACAAATTTGCTGGCTCAATATGTATTTTACCGACATCGCTACATGTTTCATTGCCTGAGCTACCATTTATCTTACCAGATCTATTGTAACAGTTACACTGTAACAATGTATACTTTTTTCAGGATGTCAAGGGATTAAAATGTAACAATTGTATAGCCATTTCTCTCTTCATATCTGATCAAATGTAGCAATGCTAATGAGATTAGTGTCACCATAACCCTAAAGATGAAACATGTTACTAAATCAGAACTATGAAATACTGTGTGTTGTGTTTACGTACATTTCTTTATGAACTAGCTAGTTTCTGTTCTTTAAAATTGGTTTGTACGTATCGCTCAAAACTTGAGAGAATATTTCGAAAACCTAATATTCATAAATCTTTTAAAAGTACAATTATAAGCAGACCACCAAATGTGTAATACCAGAAGACAAAAAATACAAGAAATATTTGAATGGCATTTTAGAGGTTGTCCTAAGGGTAGGCAAAATGCAAATTAAATCAGGTGATGATCACGTGTCAATGTATAGACATAACAAACACTTACCATGGATATTGTCAAGACGTTCAAGTCGTTCTTTGTTCTTCTTTGCTAAGGCGTCAACATCAAAGTCGGCTCCCGAAGTCATAGGGTCATCTTTCTGCAGAAGGAAGAAAAGAAAAATGCATCGAAGTACGATGGTAAATGCCTTTTAACGTAAGAAACAACCTATTGAAATCCGGTATCAATGCAAATGATACCAAAATATCACAAAATCAATTAGATATTAAACAATTCTGAAGACTATCTTGCACAATCGGAAAGTCATTGCCAAAAATCAGGTCTATTCAACAGCTTTATTAGAAAGATAACATACTAAATAGTGCAGAAGCTAACTTATTTGGAATTATTATTATATTTCAATTTTGTTAAATTAAAATGCTTGCTAAACTTCAGATCACTTGCCTCTATATAGTAGATTTTAGAGCATTGTCTATCAAAAACCAACATGACGCTTATGTTGTCATAATAAGACGCAAAAAAAATGTCACTGATTAAACATCTTACAACGTTGTATATCCCCTCTGAATTTCCCCTATTATTTATGTATTCTTTCGACAAACCATGCAAATCACATCACAGAATACAAATAAATTGTAAAACTATCCTATGCTGACGGTATGAACACACTTGTCAACAGTCGTCTTTACCTTTCAAGTTAGACTACTATTTCAAAGATCTTTGACACACATGACATTGCAGCCTTTACTCGCGGACAGTCTTCAGTGTAAATGGAGACAAAAACGTTCCATTAAATACTTAGTTGCCAACTCACCAAACCTACCTTCCTTTCGTTCATTACTGAGTGGTGTCTTTCCCCTGATCTTTGACCTATAAAGAAAGATGAAAGTACACTAAGTTAAAGACTCGATAAGATTCTGATCAGATAAAGGCTGCAATGTTTTTGTTCGGTAAACCCATTTTTTAACGTAGCTGTATTTTATCAAATATGTAAACTACTTCGTAACATATGAACATAATGTATGTAACTACTTCTTTTTCTTATACAGCCCAATGCAGGTTAGTGTTCACTGGCTCTGTTTGACACAACCATGCAGAAACAGAGAAACTTTACATACAGCAAGGTTGAATGAATAATTGCTAGCAACATTTTGTTTAAAATGAACTAAACGTACAACCAATCAGAACTCAAATGCAGACATCAAAACATTGGCGCCCGGCTGTCTCTGTTTAGTTGCAGTACATTGGTTGAAAAAATTGTTTATTTCATTCAAACTAATTGTAGTAAGAAATTGTGATCTTGCTACATCAAGCAGATCCAGCAAACACTAACCTTCAACTGGGATGTGTACTGGTTTTACTTCTTTATTCAAACTAAGTTATGAATTACGTAACTTTAATACCCAAGCGAACATTTTATATTAATCTCACCTCCGTTTTGGTTTTGTTTTTGCCGTCTTGTGAGAGAATATTGCGGAACTCCTGAAGTTAGGTCTTTCTGTTGGTAGTTTGAATGTCGTCTTTGGAATTCTTCTCTGAATGGAACAACTGCAAAGCGATATATATATATATATATATATATATATATATATATATATATATATATATATATATATATATATATATATATATATATATATATATATATATATCGTTCATTGCTGTAATTCTCAGTCAAACAAACGCTACATAACAATACTAACGAATATTAAAAATTTGACAATATACGTATGTATGTACGGCATGTATTGTTTGTTTGCTTGTTTGTTTGTTTGTTTGTTTGTTTGTTTGTTTATAGTATCTTTTTCATAGGCAGCATTTACTCCATGATAGCAGGTGGTGATTTTGTTAAAGAGTCAGTTCTCATAAGGATTACATTTTGACACAATACAGTTGTCTATTGCAGCACGAGTAAACATAAGCTTCTTCCCAAGGTCTGGTATGTTATCAAGTACAAACTATGGTTTATACCTGACCCACAGAGTAGTATATATGTGAGTAGTAACGGATATTGTGACACGCGTGTCATATCTTACAGTCTGAGACTACAAACAGGCAAGAATATGTTAAAACCAGGTTACTGCACCAAATATCTCAAAAATAATACCAGGGTCTTTTGGACGTGCTGTTGTCCTTCTAGCATAATCTGAGGGTTTGTTTCTTGGTAGATCAAAGACATCAATTTGTGGTGTGTGTCTTCTGTATCTGACTGGCGGATACTCATCAAACTAAAAAGTGAAAAAAACAATGAAACAGTAGAATTAGAGACACAGAGACGCTACTCTAAAAATTGTATAGAAAATTGAACATAAAAGTTTTAAAGATTGGTTATCACAGTTTCATAACCAAATATTAGATTGATTTACTATACCACCATTTCGAATAATTATTGAACATAACTTTGAAGCAAATTACTAAGCGTAGCCATGGAAGAAATAATGAAACAACCCAAATAGCGTCTAGGTACATTTAGAAGGTGATGTAAATAGGATTGTTTTTCATTCTATTCAGGTTTTTTCCAAGTTATTTAAGTATTCGAAAACGTCAACTCCTTGTCGATATAATTCAATGTCGATCAACTCGACTCCACATGTGTTGAATGTACACCCCTCGAAGGAAATAAGTCGGGAATTACCTTTGAATTCAAGATTTTACAGGTTGATGGATTTTTTATACATACTGAATTCAGGTTGGTTTTTAACCCTTGGTGATAACTATATTACTATCATTATGTTACCTGAATTTAAGTTATGCAATATTTAATCGTCAAAATTGAAAGTTATACTGACATTTTCGTCATGCAGTTGTTGCTGAATCCCCGACTCTTCGCCTTGAAGTTGTTGGCGCATAGCAGACAAAGCACGAAAAATGTCTTGGTCGGCATGCTCTCCAGAGTCATAATCAGATCTAGGAATCGGAATACTGTCATATTGTGATGTGTGATCCTACAAATAAAGAGGTAAGATTAAATCAAAAGATACCATAGTTATGTCAGACTAAAAAGGTATACAAAGTTGTTGGATCAAAAAATAAATTTAATATAAAATGGTGTTCCATATGGATGGCAAAATAAATTAAACGAAAGACATTCTAATGTGTGTTTACATGTACTCGTAATATTATTTTGGACATGAGGTATTAAAAGAGGTATCACATGAGGTATTACATGAGGTATTATTTAAGGAACAGACGTATTCATTACTTTAAGCATCATCGACACGATGACATATTTCGAAAAAGAATCGTCTTAGTTTTTGAAATATCTTGTTTTTGAAGTTTCGTACATGTATTTGTTAATTTCGATGCAATAGTTATATAAAAGCTATCACTTTATGGTGGCCGCACAATAACCACCGTTAATGTCTAGGAAAACCACGGGCTGCCGTTTAAAGAGAAATGTTCACTTTTCTACCTATGTCTCATATATCTTAATACCTGTAATATGAAGCAAGATAATGATGTGAGATACTATATCAAAATTCGTATTCAGTCCCCCTCAACAATCAAAATCGTAGTCTATTGCAAACTATACACTTCTTTGCTTTTACCGATACACTTACCATTTTTTGTACTTTATCTGTTTGTGTAGACTTACAGGCAAAAGTCGGATAAAGCTGCAAGAAAATATGTTCAACGTTCTTTTATTCATTAGCTCAGAAAAGAGCACTTATTATCAAAGTGACATAGTTTCTCAAAACCGTCCTATGAACGTCACTTTAAAATTAATTAGCACACATGAGTTGCAGTATAGGTAATTTGATGAAGAGTAAATCTGTTGATATTTATTTTCAATGTGCGTAATGAAAGGACATATTTCATAAACATTACTCGTATTAATCAATTTACATACCCCTTCTGTTTGGATTATTTTATCTTCAACCTGTAATTGTATCTGTAATAAAAGTACCAATGAAATAATTTGTTAATTGATATACGCTTTTGACTTATTATGTAATATGTTTACTAATCACTACTCGTTGGTTTTCAAATTTTACGCACATTAATTTATCAATAATCACGGGCACACGATGGACCATTACACTTGTTATGTTATCACCTACCCATTTCTCTTCGGGAGCGGATTGCAGGGGAACTATCTCTTCTCGCCTTGGCTTTACTTCTCTATAGAAATTGAAAAAATGAAGGTTTAGTGGTATAGCCATGTATGTACGCGTGTGTATGTATGTATGTATGTATGTATGTATGTATGTATGTATGTATGTATGTGTGTATGTACGTGTGTGTGTATGTATGTATGTGTTTGTGTATGTATGTATGTATGTATGTATGTATGTATGTATGTATGTATGTATGTATGAAGGTAGGTAGGTATGTAGGTATGTATTTATGTATATGTATGCAGTTTGTTTATTTGTTTGTTTGTTTGTTTGTTTGTTTGTTTGTTTATTTTTTGTTTGCATACCCCCATTTTGGATGAACTCCAGGTGTTGGAGCGAGGTAAATGTAAATATAAAAGAATTACAGTATATATAGTATACCTACAGTACCTACGTCATACGACTCTTGCCAACCCGGTACATAACACTAGTAACAAATGACTAGGGCAAACAATCAACAGGTTTTTTTTCAATGTTTGCTAATTAAAGTTAGGTACAATCGAAGCAATTGAAACATATATATATATATATATATATATATATATATATATATATATATATATATATATATATATATATATATATATATCAGTACAGTATCCAGAAGTTAGGTACTAAATATACAAATGGTTGAAATGTAAACATAGAGCAATTTTTGTAAAGAATCAATGACAAAGAGCCTTTAGAATTAATATGTTACTATACTCTGATATCATGAGGTGCATTGTTCTCACCTGCTTGGTTCAATGACAGTCCTTCCAAGATCTATATAAGACAAGACGCACAAATGTAAAGATTATAAAAAGGTTAACGAGTATCTTTGATTTCTCATGTTTTAAACAAAATAAGTAATACCCAAAATATTGTTTCTATCGAATAGTTTTATATTTCTTTTTCTTCAACGATATATATCCTTCTACATTTTCTACATTGAACTTTAGAATCACTTACCTTGGTCCTTTTTACTGTCTCGTGTAATCGTATTTATAAGAACATGCATGATACTATGATATTGTTCTTTGACCTGCTGTTTTAGTTGTTGCTGTTGCTGTGTCACCACACTGACTTCTGACAGAACCTTGATATAACATAAATGATATTAATTAAATAAAAAAAAACTTGTTATTACTTTGTTCCCGAAACTCAGAGCCGTTCTCATTAAAATTAAAAGAATTAAACACGGTCCACTGTATACATTGTTTAATTAGTTGTCAAAATTATGTCAAATGAGGTCTCAATAATTGTGCCATTTTAGAATCCAATATGGCCGCCGAATACTCTGTTAACTCAATGGGAATATAAAGATGGTCAATTTCCTTGAAAACCGAATTGTGATTCCTTACATTTCTTTTATCATTTCAAAATACCAAGAGCAACCTTCGTATGGCATAGTTTGGAGACATTTGAAGTACTTTAATTTTCAGGGAAGTTGGTCCCAAGACGGCATTCTACCTTAAAGAGTATACCCTTTATTGATTGACCATGGTAAAATGCCAATCAAATATATAATGAAATTGCATCTATAGGTCCATGCAAAACAAAAGAAACAACAGAAAGTAGAATGAATAATAACAAGAATAAAACAGAAAAAGTATCAGACAATATCTCAATCAGACAATTAGAAGTTTAGCGGATATTTTATGGTAGAATACTTTTTAAGATCTTAAAGGCGTTCTTTTTCATGTAAAGAAGTCAGCTTACATTGTTAAAACTTCTTTCATAATCGTCATCATAAGAAGTATCCTCCTCGTATTTTTCCCTTGCTTCATATTGTTCATATTCTTCTACGGGAGATAGTTTATCCTTCGCTGGTAGGTCGGCTTCTAAATGAGTAATGAATTCTGCCCTGGACTGCCAGATGGCTATATCTCTACCTTTGCTATCTCTGCTTATGTCAAAGTTTTAATATGAAAACTGATCTCAGATTAAGAACTTAGAATTCATGGGCACAATATTACATAATTTTGACTACATGAATTGAAAGCTTGAAGCAAAAACATAGCACAAAAGAACGTGTTGCACTATATACCATTCAGTGACACAAAGATATTTCCTACTTATTATAGATAGTTTTACCTATGTACTTGACCCCCAATGGTCAAAATCAAATGAAATATTAAAAACCGAAAAAGCTTATATTGGCTTAAAAATGCGAATTTCTTGCACTAACTATGCAAGAAAAAAGATCATGTGATAATCTCTCTTTTGACTATCGAAAACATGACTTACCTAATCAGGGTTTCCGTAATTGCAGCCATTACAAAGTGTACAACTATAACCGCTACAATTAGGAGGTAGCCTGCTACTAGTATATCAGTCATGATGGGAGCTTTACATTTGAGACCCTGGCAGTCACAAAAGTGAAAACGAATTACATATTAGATTCACTCCGTTCTCGAATGTCTCACATCCACTTAAGGGGTTCATTATGTATGTATGTATGTATGTATGTATGTATGTATGTATGTATGTATGTATGTATGTATTAAGCCGTACGTACGTACGTATGTGTGTGTGTGCGTGCGTCTTTGTCTGTCTGTCTGTCTGTCTGTCTGTTTTATGTCTGTCTGTGTGTGTATGAATCTATGTATGTATGTATGTATGTATGTATGTATGAATGAATGTATGTATGTATGTATGTATGTATGTATGTATGTATGTATGTATGTATGCATGTATGTATGTATGTATGTATTATGTTCTGTCTGTGTGTGTATGTATGTATGTATGTATGTATGTATGTATGTATGTATGTATGTATGTATTATTATTATTATATGTATTTATGTATGTATGTGTGGGTGGGTGGGTGGGTATGTATGCATGCGTGTATTTATGTATGTATGTATGTATGTATGTATGTATGTATGTGCATGTATGTATGTATGTATGTATGTATGTATGTATGTATGTACTGTCTGCATGTCCATTTTCATATATGTATGTATCTATATATCAATATGTATATCGAATAAAGTAATTAAGAAGATTAAGACATTTATAAAATCTTTACAAAGTGAACTACACTATACTTCCCAAACCGTTCTAAAATGTTAACTAATTTCAAAATGATAAGTATGCATACTAAGTCAATCATACTTAATACCGCAATCATGTGCATACCTGCTAACATAGCAGCATATACTTTGGTTTCCCACTGAATAAGACTTACCTCGTAATTATAGTCATCTACCACGGATAGTCGAACCAAAGAGAACATTGTGTCGAATAGTGTTCCGTATCCTTCGACATCACAACAAAACATCAACATAAAAGCACAGACTGATATGAGAAAATAGAAGTAATAGTCAGTGTTATAATAAATCTGACCTCATAGATTTATGTCAAATGGTATTGCTGCCTTAGCAACGTCTACTTGTGCGTCACGATTTTTTTAAATGAATTCGACCTTACAGCTGATATTTTATAATTGTGTAACTCGTATTTCAGAAACATCAGTTGCAAAACTTGACAAATAACCCATTTTTCAATGTGATATACTTAAAGAACAAGATATATTCAAAGAAAACATTATGTTCTCTACCTTCCCTTAGATGGTCGATTTTTCAAATCTCGGAGCATGATTTATTTTCTGATTCTAGGGCAGATGTTGTAAACGACAAAACATTCTCAGAAGTGTATGTATGCTTACCGAAGGCAAAATAAAACACTATGAACAGTATACTTGCAAGAAAGAGAGCTTTCAGTAGCAGGTAGAACTTTCCGATTATGAGACCTAAAGTTTAGGAGAAAAGTGTAAACAATTATTATCAAACTACACATTTAATGGTTTAATAATAAACAATGAAGTTTATTCCCTATCCCTACAATGTAATAATGGATAAGCGAGGGGAAATACAATGAAATTAAGGGAAGAGGGAATGAAGGAAAGAGGGAGGGAGAGTAGTGAATGAATGACTGAATGACTGACTGACTGACTGACTGCCTGAATGAATGAATGTGTGAGTGAGTGAGTGAGTGAGTGAGTGAGTGAGTGAGTGAGTGAGTGAGTGGGTGGGTGGGTGGGTGGGTGAGTGAGTGAGTGAGTGAGTGAGTGAGTGAGTGAGTGAGTGAGTGAGTGAGTGAGTGAGTGAGTGAGTGAGTGAGTGAGTGAGTGAATGAATGAATGAATGAATGAATGAATGAATGAATGAATGAATGAATGAATGAATGAATGAATGAATGAAAGAAAACTCTTAATATGTATAAAAACACACCATGCTTCCATTTTCCCGGTTTCTATTTGACGTATGTTTCATATATTCCATACATACATACATACATACATACATACATACATACATACGTACGTACGTACGTACACACGCACGCACGCGCACGCGCACGCACACACACACACACACACACACACACACACACACAATTTTTATAGCAAATGTCGCTCAATATTCAACATACATAACAAAGTATTGCCCAAGAAATGACCAGCAATTTAGCTAAATAATGTAGAGAGTTGACTGAAGTATATGTGAGACCATCTCCTTTTTTATTAGCCATTTAGTCCAGTTGAAGATGAAAACTCGTGCAAAGTGTGTACAAGGTTCATTTGATAATCCGGGAAAAAGTATACATTGGTAACAAGCAGGATACAGAAGTAGTCAGGAAAAGTAATGAATAGTTGTCACACTCACTGAAAACAGGAAGTACTCGTAGTGACTTGAATAGTCTAATCCAAACGAAAATTATTGTGACTGCAAAGAGGCGAATATGAATTATTGAGTATATGCTTTCTCCTCTGTCTTCATCTGTTTCACTGGTACAGGTTTCAGATTTGCCTGTATCGCCAGTATCATCAATTCCATAACAAAAGTCCCTCAAAGAGGCATCATTAACATCAATCAGATGCAGTATAGTACATGTAGTGATGAGTAAATAGGTAATCCAATTAAAATAGTTCCTAAAATAATCAAAAGAAAACTGTCTAATATTACATATAACGTTACGTTATATTTTGACTTGTCTCTATAACTACAGGAGTGTCCAGAAGTGCTTCACTCACTTTCATGAATTGTATCGATCACTTACATTGACATGAAAAAAAAAATCGCGCGTTCCTCAATTACAGAATTTTTCGAAAGTCCACCCAATTTAGTCTAATTCAATGTAATCTTCAAAACTTGACGGCGTTCCGCCATTTTGGTGAGTGGGTTCATGGGTAAAATTATTTGATGACGTACATCGTATTCCTACCCTCGTTCTGAGTGGAAATCCCAGGACAATGCGATTCCGTCATTCACATACTAGTGATAAATAATCCTGTTCGAAATTGTGATGTAACTTAATGATCAACAGATTTAATGATGATTAAACGTATAAAGTTCTATCAGAAAAATAGTACAAAGTTTCCAAATTATTTCAAGCAAAGCGTCCGTTTAATAAGTCACCAATCTGTAAAATACATAGTCTCGTCCCCCTGCCTCCTTTCTGCCGCTGCTGGCGCTACACTCACAAATCCTTTCGTGAGTGTAGCGCCAGCAGCGGCAGAAAGGAGGTAGGGGACCAGACTATAAAACACATTCAGCTAAACCACAGACAACTAAGAAAGAAATTGTCGGCTTCCGGTTGAAAATAGCGCTATCGGACCCTTATTTGACCCTTACCGATGACGCGGTACTGTTTAATCAACAACAACAAAAACCGATAGTACCCGAAGATGGACTTCGGTAGCTTTCATTTCAAAGTTGAAAGTGCTAGAGACCCTTGTAGAGTACCCAAGGCAAAGATTGAGCTGTTAATCCCAAGATTAACACCTCGAACAATAGCCATTACCAATCAGTTTTCTCAGTTGTCTGTGGGTAAACGTATAGAACATACCACAGACAAACATCATTATCACACTTACCAAATATCTTGTGCTTGGCGGTAAGATGGTTTCAATTTCTTAACTTCCTCTTCTTGATTTTCTAACATTGCTTTCTCACTTTCCCACCTCGGGTGATGGTTTTTCTTGTCATGGTTTATCAACTTTTGTTTCTGTTCTTTCCATCTCTGAAATTAACCGTGACATATTGGTTATACTCAAATTATATCTTCACATTAAAAGAAAATATGTATATGGAAATAAATACTGTAAAAGAGGGAATTTCATATTCGTATCATTACGTACATCTGACGTAATGTGCAAGGAATGACTAAATTTGATCACCCTGCTTTGTAAAAAAAATTTCACTAACATATCGTAGGCATTCTGTCACCTGACAAAAATTACACAGCTCCTTTCACGTTACCGTCCATCAGCTCTTGTTGATACGTGTACAACGACACAGAAACCAATGGGAAACTGCACATGCTACATACACTTTCAAATAGCAAGATTAAATGAATACATTTTCTTGCGATGTTTGTCTAAATGAAATAAACTACTGCAACACCATGTAGACATCAAATGCAGACGTCAAAACATTGGCGCCAGCGTGTCTGTGTCTTGTTCCATTACGTTTAACCTCATAGTGGTCTGAGATTTAAATGGTTTGTTTCAATTTGATGAAATGTAACAAGGAATTTTCATCTTGTTTTCTTGGGGTACAATATCCAGTGTCTAATCTGCGTGGTTGTAACAAACAGTGCCGGTGAACAGTAACTTGAAACGGACTGTACTAATTAAATTTGCTACATTTCATCGTCTGATTCGACAGCAAAATCTTCGCAGCATTGTTTAATTTCATCGTCTGGATTGACAACAATCGTACAACCATTGCTACACTTTCTTTTATGTGAAATAATATTATCACATCATTAAGAATAACAGTCTGAAGATAATGGTATCCCACGCGAAGAAAATGTAGCAAAGTTACCAACAATATTACTAAGATCTTATATCGAGCTACTCAATAAAGATTAGTTAATATGTTAATGAGAGAAGCTTTGTCGATGACACACGTGCACACACACATGCATACACACACACATATGTGTGTGTGCATAAGCTTACGCATATATATATATATATATATATATATATATATATATATATATATATATATATATATATATATATATATATATATATATTGAGGGTAGAAGAAAATCAAGTAGGTTTTCGTCTCTACAAGCCTGTTTCGTGAGTCAATCACTCGTTTACACCAGCATCTCCTGACGAGTGATTTACTCACGCAACAGGTTTGTAGAGACAAAAAACCCTACTTGATTTTCATCTACCCTCAACATATACTCCGCTCTGCGTGCAGACGTATCGAGCACTGTGCTACGGATAAATCTTACCACTGACTTCATATATATATATATATATATATATATATATATATATATATATATATATATATATATATATATATATATATATATATATATATGTGTGTGTGTGTGTGTGTGTGTGTGTGTGTGTGTGTATATACACATATATATATACATATATATATACACATATATGCGTACGCTTATGCACATACACATATGTGTGTATCACTGTATGCATGTGCTTGTGCACGTGTGTCATCGATATATATATATATATATATATATATATATATATATATATATATATATATATATATATATATATATATATATAACCCCACGAAATCAATGTTAGTTTTACGTCATAATGCTCCGATTATGATTCCGCGGAGTAATACATATTCGAGCCGGTCCATATACTTACGTAATAATCTCGCTTTGGTCGTATGAATTCACTCAGTTCCTTGTAACACAAATATATAGTGTAACAAATTACTAAGCACTGTGAAAATAAAGTGAGTGATCTTAAGCTTCTCATTATTATAAGTACAGGTATGTTGTAATATGTACTGTTTCATTAACACGCTTGTTGGAATTCATCCCCTTTTTTGCTGCATGTTCATAACGCAGAGAAAACCACATCACAATCACCCATGCTAAATACCCTGTACGCCGCTCTTGCACTCAATACGTCATGGGGTTCTGTCATCATACTAAAAAAACAGGCGTTTTTTTTTACTCTTTGTGTATAATTTGTATGTAAAGGACACTATCCAAATGTACATATCAATTGTGATAAAGGTGATTTCAAAACAGATGATTTATGCAAGAAAGAAAAACCTAATCCTTTTGGAAGAAAATTGGGGATCTGAAAAGTGCCTTCTGTATGTATATATAGTAGATCGGTATCGTGAAAAGAATAGTGTTTATCGGACAACTAATAGTTAGAACAGCGCAGCCAGCGGCAAAAGTTACGACGGAACACCGTCTCATAATTTATGTATTCTAAGGTAAACAATCAAAATATGATACATTTCTACACTATGATGAAACGGGGATACTTACCCAAACAACTACTCTCCAAGAATCTACCGGAAAGTCATAGCATGCCCTTTCTTCTCTTTTCCATATGGCGATAAAGGACCACGTGATAACAAAGGCAAAGTCAAGGACGAGAGCTTTTATAGTAAGACGTCTGTAAAACCGAACAATAATATGATGAAATAATAGTGATGATTTTTCTAAAGTACTGTCACTATGTATCCGTATGTGTGTGTATGTATGTATGTATGTATGTATGTATGTATGTATGTATGTATGTATGTATGTATGTATGTATGTATTCTGTATGTATGTATTTATGTATATATGTATGTATGTATTGTCTGTCTGTCTGTCTGTCTGCCTGAATGAATGAATGAATGAATGAATGAATGAATGAATGAATGAATGAATGAATGAATGAATGAATGAATGAATGAATGAATGAATGAATGAATGAGAAGGTTATATCAGGCAAAAGGAGGGTTTGTCAATTTTGAAATGTTCGAATTATATACATATTTACCTCCCAAATCTTTCCCATTTTGCCTTGATAAATTTACGAACGAACTCTTCTTTAATAATCGTCTTACGACCGTCACTTACTATCCTATCCATCTGAAATATGAATATAAAGGCTCGATTATTATAAATAATGTAACAACGATGTGGTTTACATTAGACTCTTAACTCTTGTACAGTTATGAGTACAAATGTTGTGTAGTACACAATCATTGAACTAATATAATACGTATCCAGCGAGCTGAGGTCCCTTGCTCGTGTCATTGTCTTCAGCCATAACACATATACTATTGTGTTAACAACACAAAATTATAGAAATTCCAATATCTCGATTTCTAGTTTACAGATCCACTACAGACAAATAAATATTGATTCCTTGACTTTGTGTAAATGATGTAATGAGGAAATTAATGCGAGAGACAAACACGCGGAAAATCACAACGGTGAAATCCACTTGGAAATGTATCACTATGCAGTGACGTGCTATGTTTTGGTTGGAAAAGTTGAAAAATAGAATATTGAAACAAATTCCAGATTAAAAATAAAAGTCAGAGCAAACTTATTACTGTCTCTAGTACACTTGCAGTATATATTGCTGTCAACTTAAATATGTCTTTGGGTGATACTATAGCACATTGGTAACTTATTCAACTTTGAAATCTTGTAAAGAATCCCTGTGTTCTGCGGATTTCCTGCAAGGCAGGAAATGACATAAAAACATGTCCCCCGTAATCTCTGTCAAGACTTCGGTTCAAACATAAAATACGACAATGAAATTCTAGAGAATCTGAATACATAAATGCAATGGGATGAAATTCAGAATCAAATTTAGTGATGGTCATTCATGTATCAACAGTTAGATATCATATGTAGCAAAATTTAAGCAAACAAGAATACATTCGCCATTCAAAACTCATAAGTGAAAACAAAGGAGTACAGTAAAGAAACAATGGGGGCGCCATATATACCACACCTACAAATGCAAAGTGCTGATATTTACTCGCAATTCATCCTAACTTGAGAATGGTGGAGTTAACAGTTAATTAATGTAACTGCACTATATAAAACTTGTATTTAGAACTCATTCTTGCTGCCACTAGAGTGGTGTGTGATATGATTGGCATTGCAACCGTTTTCATTGTCTCTGAAATAGTCATCTGTTGGCAATAACACTGTCAACGAAAACTTACCGGCGTTATATTGCTTGGTCCCTGTTTTGTGTCCTTACTTTGCTATAAGTGACAAAGTTGAATCCAAATTTAGCATACAATTAAATGTTAATTTATGCAGAGAGGCAGGTTACAAATAAAACAGGAAGAAACAGTCAAATGGTCCTGGGACGGTTCCAACTTTTTCAAAATCCCCGTGATTAAACAACAAAATGAACATTCATCATAAACACCTAAATAAGATGTATTTATTACTGTACTACGCGCTCCACTCAAAATCAATGCTAGGAATTCAAATGAGAAATATTATTAAGCAAATGTCTTGATCACATGACCACTGATCAGGGGCCAGGTGAAAAAAGTTGTCAAAGTTGAACACCAACAGCGCCCTCAATTTAAACGTAGTTAGAAAAAATACATATGATTTGATGACGTGATTCCCGTGGAGATACTAGTTTATGCATTATTGATAAGTAAACATGTTTTAAGGTTTCCCTGCAATCAATCCGGGACACTCTTAAAGGTGACATAGAAGCAGTCCTTCCAGTATAAGGAGTATTGTGCCTCAAAACATTACCAGCAATTGTCTTAGAATTATTTGCATGGTTCGTTATTTAAAAAATGTGTCTGAGAGCACAAATATAATAGCTTATCACTTATATGAGTTACTCGTTGAAATATAAATAGTTTATGTATGTTGTTATTGTAGATGTTGTCGTTTTTGCCTTTGTTGTTGATGTTACGTTGTCGTTGTTGTTGTTGTTGTTGTTGTTGTTGTTGTTGCTATTGCTGTTGTCGTTATCGTTATCGCTGTCGTCGTCGTTGCTGTTGTTGTTTGTTTGTTTGTTTGTCTGTTTGCTTGTCTGTCTGTCTGTTTGTTTGTTTGTTTATTTGTTGTTTGTTTGTTTGTTTGTTTGTTTGTTTGTTTGTTTGTTTATTGTAAAAATTGTTGCAGGTGATAATTACCTCCTCACAACAAGGATAGCACGGTCCTAGAAAAGAACATAACATGATCACAATGAAATATGAACACTATAAAATCCACGGTTTATTAGAGAGGCCAGACTGTCTGTTGTTTTGAAAAGTGTGGTAGCCAGGCTGTAGTCTCAATAATAGTAAGAACACCTCGTCATATTAAATAAAGGAATGTGAGTTCCAATATTATAACTTTAAAGGTTGGTGTTAAAATAGAATAAAGATATTGGTATGAAATACACAAGTCTGACCACGTCACTACTACAGCAAAATGTTGTACGTAAATAAAACGCATATCCCTACGGCACCAATAGTATAGGATAGCAGTAATTCACAGACAGTGAGGTTGAAACAATAGTGTTGAAATATGGCCTATGAAAAATGACAAAACAATTCACCCTAATATATCAAAAGAGAACATTTGCTTAGATGACATTTTGCTCTAGAATTCTACACAAAAAAAGCTGAATGGCTGAAGTGTTCGAGAGATTGAATTATTGACTGTCGTGAATCATCTTGAGTGCGAGCTAAGACTGTTCTGTTTTCTTAGTTCCTTCTTGTGGCTATTTACTTTTGAGTTCGCTATGCCTAACGTAAGTGACCGCATTACATAGCTAAATATTAAGCATTTTCGATGCAGGGTAACATTCTAGGGACATCTTCATAATTGTAATTAAAACCGCGGCCACGGGCCTATTTTAATACGGTGCCGTACTAGACGGAACCACATGTTTCGTTGCGCTCTGGCTTGCGGCAAGAATGTCTAGGGGCGGAACATAGCAAATATCATTACTGATGTCAATAAAGGGGAAACTTTCTATTTTATTTCCTATTTCATTTGATGACAATGACTTTAGCTGAAGGAGTTATACTCCCAACGCAATGTATTACTACTAACTTAGGGAGCCTTCAGTAATTACAGGGGGGAATTTGGGGGTCACCTTTTACAAATCGGGAAGGCCATATCTTAGAAAATGGCATAAGGGGAGGGTAATATTTCACTTTGACTCATTATATCGCCTGATTTTGTATTATTTTTGATTTCCATCCTATCGCTGCCACATCGGTTAGGGTTAGGGTTAGGGTTAGGGTTAGGGCACAGAGCGCTCAGGCTTAGTTTAGCAGTTAGTTATGTTTACGAAAGCAAACAAAATTAAAAAATAGAAAGCAAAAATTGTACATACCCCATATATTGTGGGGTATGTACAGTTATGACTATTTCGGCTATAGGAAAACATATAGTAATTCTTGTTGTTCATACAGAATTGTAATTACTCTCTTGTTGATGTTGACAGTATCTATTTAGTGTCTGTTTGTCTGTTTGTGTTTTTTTTTGTTTATTTTTGTTTATTTGTTTGTTTTCGTAAACATAACTAACTAAACCTCAGCTCCCTGTGGTTAGGATTAGGGGTTAGGTACTGTAATATCAGACCATGTCAATCAAATCGCTGCTGACAACCATGCATGGTTATTACTTAATTAATTGTTAGTTGTGATATGATGTGTGTCTTACAGGCCTATCTAGAGTAAAACGGGAACAGTTGGGTAAGATATTAGGGGTAATGATGTGATGGCGATGTTGAGCTCGGTCCCGACAATGTTGGAAGTGTGACCATCTAGTATTCGTGAATTTGAAGTAAATAATATCTTGAAAATGTTCAAAGTGGTGGGACTTTAAACCATTGATGCTAGGATTAGTGTCCTACTCCATGGCTGGCAGCATTTTAACAGTAACATGTTTTTGACAAATTCAACGGGTAGAGTCAAGTTTTAAAGAAAGGAAAGTGAGGGAAGCGTCACCTTTTAGCATGACGGAATCGGGACTCGGGGGGGGGGTCTTATTTTATCCAGCAGCTCGACCTCTCCCCCCGTAGTTATTGAAGGTTCCTAAGTCTCAAAATATAGTTTCCCTGTTAAACACATACATACATACATACATACATACATACATACATACATACATACATACATACATACAAACATACATACATACATAATACATACATACATACATACATACATACATACATACATACATACATCCATCCATCCATCCATCCATACATACATACATACATCCATCCATCCATCCATCCATCTATCCATCCATACATACATCCATACATACATACATACATACACACATACATACATACATACATACATACATCCATCCATCCATCCATCCATCCATCCATACATACATACATACATACATACATACATACATACATACATACATACATACACACTCCGACATGCGTACACGTCGACGCGTTACAAATATCAGCTATCTGATATCTCGCCTAGATCAATATACGTTTTATATCTTAGACAAATAGTCTCTGACTCCCACCCCACCTCACCCCCAAACTCAGTCATGAACCAAATTTGTTCATACAAATGTGTAAACCCCGACTGTTTGAATGATGCATAAGTAGCGTCAAGATATGACAAATCTCAGACCACTATCTGTATAATGGTCTGAGGACAAATGCACCATAGTTAGACATTATCTAACTGCCCCCGATACATGTGTCACGCTTGGTGACATGCAATAAACACTAAATTGTTATTTTGACTGAATTGATTACGGTCATGTAATAACAAAATGGTGGGTAACTTGTATGAATTTGAAATTTCATCTCAGCTCCTCATTCAACTAGACGTGAGAAGAGATTCGAAGTCACGTGTAGACAGACTACAACACCCACACTTTGTGGTGATTTGATATTCATAATAATAACACTGCATCCCGTCTATTAGTTTCACATTTACACAGCATTCACACTGAAACCAGGTCACAGTTGTTTGAACATGTTACCAAGCAGGTAATCCACGTATGTAATTTATGGCCAGGAAATGCGAGAGTAAAACAATAAAAAGTAGGAAGTGCAAAATAGGATTCGTAGTCCTTAATTGTACATTAAATTTTCTTACCATTTTTGTTTTCTTGGACTTCTGTCGTGTCTCCCTCGTTGGTAACAAAGTTGTTCTTGAAGAATTGCAACCACTGGGGATCACCTTCCATGCCGGAAGATTGAGAAGCGGTGGAGTTGTTATCTGACTGCCCATGTCCTTTCGAAGTTTCCCCATTATCGAACGTCGTTTGATCACTTGGCGAGACTCTGTTATTTTTGCCCAACTTTATCGAGCTTTTCTTACTGGTGGCACTCATCTTTCACTCCGTCATTTCTTCAAGTTTCAGGTAGATATGATTTAGAACTGTGGTAGTCTCATCGTTATAACAACATGAATGCTAAAGCAACTTCAGTGATCTAACGCCAAGATTACAGAAATGCCTGTGTAGGCTAGGCTAGACCGGGGGGTCACAGAATGTGTGAGCAATCGATGACTTTAAACACTACACCACTCGGTCAAAGTTCAGTAACTCAAAAACTGGTACTTTCACTTACTTCTGATGATGCGTCTGATCATATATTGGCCAGATTTCATATAGAAAATCCGGACTGACTTGCCCCGTCATCTCCTGTGGCAGAGGATGATTTGAACAAAGCGTAACAATACACGAATGTATGAACAAGCAATCAGTCGTTTAGACATGATGACATGCTGTTGGATCGGAGTTCGCGACTATTTAAACTGTATCGATACGGTACGGTACCCAAACAATTTCTTGAATACATATGTGACCCCAAAACCTCATTCTTGTGTCTAAACTCAAACCAGAAGGAAGTCCACACAAAACTGAGAAAGTATTCCGGATAAAATGAACTTTTACCTAAGATAAAACTTACATTATGATAGAACACGGGTAAGAAATTGTCAATGAATTAAATATTTACTGTTTAGAAGATATACTGCATATCGACCAATTCACCTTAAGTTGCTGATTTTAAATATTCCATCATAAGCCATAGGGCAGATTTGACCTTGTTTTGAAAAAAAACTATCGATTTACACCAATTATATATTATATATAATGTTTTAAGGTCACGTGGGTCATTCTAATCCAAATTTATCTATATTAAAATTATACTGTAGCAATAAAATGAACAAAACCGTCGCTGTTTTCATTATCCACGGGTACTTCTGCCTTATCAGAGAAGTAACTTCATCATACCGTCCATGCATAAATACCGGATGAGTGTGTGTATTAGACGGAAGACGTCTAGTCCAGCCTAATCTTCATGATTTATTGTACGTATTTAGTTTGTAACGCCTGTAAGCAAGCAACGCGTTGGGTGCTAGTCCATACTTGTACTACTGACACGCGGTTGCTGTAACAACATCAGAACTGGTCACGGTGTCGATCAGGAGGGGTCACTACCCCCTCGGGCTCTTGCGGTTGGCAAGAGACAGTGTGCATTACGCATCGTTTACATATCATTCTCACTTCGTTTTTCTTTCGGCCACTGCCAAGCAAATTATACGAGTGTGCGTGTAAGTGTGTGTGTGTGTGTGTATATATATATATATATATATATATATATATATATATATATATATATATATATATATATATATATATATATATATATATATATATATATATATATATCCTTATAGCTCAAGTGTATTTTCCGAGTGGAGAAAAATATTTAGAACTTTCTTTAATATAATTTTAACTGCTCAAGCATAAAAGACGGAATTTGAAATAGTAGTGGCGATTTTGAAAGCCTGTTTACTGTTTACCATTGGTATGAGAGATAAGCGGTAACGGTAGCACCGTAAATTAACAGACCAATATTTTGACCAATACTTTGAGTATGAAGTAGGCGAGGGTTAAATCCAACATTTTTGTCCGATCGAGTTCGTTCGACTTGGCTTGGCGGCTTGCACGTGAGGATATGCGATAATGAAGAATATTGCCTTCTAGTATTTCGTAACTAGACTGACTAAAACACAGTTGACAATAGAACACAAGTCACAAACATTGTACAGCATTTGCTTATAAAGATATGTAGGGGGCATTTTTGCAATTGTTAGGGAACCTTCAGTACAGACAAGGGGGGCGGCCGGGGGGAATCAGGCGCTGGCTGTTTCGTAAAATGCTACCTTCCCCCGATTCCGTCGGGCTAAAAAGTGCCCCCCCCCCCCAACATTCTTGCTCTAAAACATGATCCCTTCCCCTGTTATTTCAAGCAAAATGTAGGTTAAAATGCTGTCAGAAATGTAGGGCACAAGTCCCAGAGTCATTGCTAAGGATTTAATCCCACCACTGCCACCAATATTGCAATTTTCAAAGGTATTGGTTACTTCCCACTACTACAGCCATGTGGACGTGTGTGAAGACACTGCATTAATAAATTACCCGTGTTTGGATCTCATTGGCTGAGCTAAGGCCTAACTCCCACAACAATTAGATTAGCATATACTTCCAACATTGTCGGGACCGAGGTCATGATCTCCACAACATTATAGTATCTTACCCAACTGTTTCCGTTTTACACCTGTGATACCCACTTCTCTCCTCACATTATATAGCTGACAATCAATTCATTACCACATATGGATGCCAGTAGCAATTTGATTGATAGAGGCCGCTGATAGCATGGGTACCTAATAACCTTAACCCCAAGTGGCAGCAATGGTATTTGGAACCGGTGACAGCAATGGGTCGGGATGACAAAAAAATTGCAATGTTAGGCAATACAATGAGTCAAAATAAAATGTGATATCCCCCCCCCCATCCCATTTTCTAAAATATGGCCATCCCCCGAGAACCGATTTGTAAAAAGTGGCACCCCTCCCATCCCACCTTGTAAATATTGAATACTCCCTTATTCATAACACAGGAGATGGAGTCATCACTCACACTTTCATTTAATGATCTTTTTTTGTCAAAAAACAGTATTTGCATACTTAGGGACTGGTCAGTTTCTCCAGCCTGGGGGGGGGGGGCGGTGGATTCTTAAATCGGACCGACAAAAAGTCACTGACCCCCCCATTTGTAAAACCAAAAACAGGCTGACCCCCCCCCCCTATCACTTAATTCTAAAACATGATGACATGAGGTTTTTAACTCTGAAAAGTCAATTTTGAGACTATTCAGACATTTTCAGAAAATAATTTCCAAGCTTTACAAGACAGCACCAACATGTAAAATGCAACTACATAAGGTTGAAATATTTTTGAAATATAGTTTGATAGGATCTTGACAGTAAGAGGTAGGGGGAAGATCTTGAGACTAGGATGTGTACACCTCATGTG
The DNA here is from genome assembly GCF_964340395.1 of Glandiceps talaboti. Taxonomy (NCBI): domain Eukaryota; kingdom Metazoa; phylum Hemichordata; class Enteropneusta; family Spengelidae; genus Glandiceps; species Glandiceps talaboti. The sequence goes on from NC_135554.1 coordinate 13,727,429, forward strand.
GGGGGGGGGTCCTAGGGGGTCTCCCCTAGAAGCCCTGGAGGTTTTTAACTCTGAAAAGTCAATTTTGAGACTATTCAGACCCTTTCAGACAATAATTTCCAAGCCTTACAAGACAACACCAACATGTTAAAAGCAACTACATAGGGTTGAAATACTTTTGAAATATACTTTGATAGCATCTTGACAGTAAGAGGGGAAGAGCTTGAGACTGGGATATGTCCACCTCATGTGGGGGGTCTGAGGGGGTCTCCCACTAGAAACCCTGGAGGATTTTTACTCTTAAAGCCAATATTTAGGCCATTCAGACCCTTTCAAGCAATAACTTAATCCATGCTTTACAAGACAAAGGGTATCAGAAACTATTCTTTATAACTTACACTAAGGGTTGAAATATGTTCATAAAAAGTTTAAATGGCATCATTATATACATGTAGTAAAGGTCAGCACATCTATAATGGTAGTATCATTGATAGGGGAGATTTGGAGTTTAAGGCAATTTTAGACTATCTTGGCAAACGTTTCAGATCTTGAAAAGACAATATCATATCAAATTAGAAGAGGGTGAAAATATTTAAGAAAAGTTTAATACCATTATGACAGTAAAAAAGGTTGTTGGTGCATCTGATTGTTGGTTGAATGTATGAGTGACCTCTGGGAGTGAGGGAGTCCTTGGGGTTTTCCCCCTGGCAGATCTGGAGTTTTTTGCTTGAGATACGAAGGCAATGTTTAGGTTATTCATAACCTTTGAGGTAATATTTCCAAGCTTCGAAAAGCTAACGTAAAACGTTTTTAAATGAGTTTCTCATATCACATAAAATGGACACGTAACATTAGTACATAGGGGCATTAATATTGCATGTATAATAAAGTCACCGGTATGTTAGAGAACTTTAGGTGGTCATACCTAGTGTATAATAGTAACTGGAATCTGATGAGATGTGGTGATTTGTAGTGTCAATAGCATGTAGTGTCCAAATAGAAAGTGTGTTAATCCCTTCTGACAAGTTCATAGTGAGGAGTATGGAACATTTTAGATTAACTTCTTTTATAAACTATCTATGAAGATTACCATAACGAAACCTTCAAGTTCACTTTTGCCCCAAACTGCAATATAAGTGAAGCATTGATTGTGAAACAGCCAAGCATTTACATGACATGTTCTGTAACTAGTGTGGTAGCTAGGTAATCCCGGTACATGTACAATGTATATGAATATGTATAGTTAGGTTTGAACTAATGAGTAATGTTAAAGAATTCATGTAAGAAACAGGGACAAGAACAAATATTGACATGTACCACATTTCAGACAAGGCTATATGCCATTGTAGAAAGGATTTTTTTCTTCCATCACAATCTAAAACACAATGACCCCCCCCCCCTTCCACAATTTTCAAAACAGCATGACCCAATTTCAAAAACAGGGTGACCCCCTACCAATCCACCCACCCCCACCCCCCCCCCCCAGGCCGAAGAAACTGACCGGTCCCTTATTATATTCTAGCCTTACATCGATGTCAGATAGTCTGGTCGAAACCAAAGCAATATTTAGTCATTGACTGTCGTACCGTAGAGGGACAATGCAAGCGGGAACAGTCATAAAAACAAAAGAATCACCTATTCCCGTCGTAGATGGACACGCGAAGTATGACGGTATTGCAGGTGGTCGAATCGAGACAGTGATAGGGAAGGTAGATGTCCTCCGAGCACACGGGGGAAAAAAAACGAAAATTAGGACTCATCTTAGCTGATCACTTAATTGTTCTGCAAATCTTCAATCTTACTCTTTCAAAACCTAAACAATAGGTTGAGATAAATATTTTGAGCGTACAGATAATCAGACTCCAATGACACGAAGAGGCAAGAAAACCCGGCCTTGTTCCTTTCAGATAGATTACAAGTATTGGAGTAGCTCTACATTTTACATTTCCAAAACAAGGGTGCCACCTTTTGTAGTCTGCGAGTGCCCCATGTCAGGGCGCTCTCTAAAGTCAGTCAATCCCTTTCACGTCTAGTCTGTATACCCATGCTTTTACTTACATTTTCCGACAAGCTCTTGTTGCAGCCAATCAAGTATCATTATGCCAAGTCATTGCTGATAGCGTGACACAGTCGTCGAACCACACTTTTTGATGCACAATGTTGATTTTTTACTCAATGAGCACAACCAAACTTGCACCATGAGAGAGAGAGAGAGAGAGAGAGAGAGAGAGGGGGGGGGGGGGGTCTGGAAGGTATATTTGAATTTACAGTATGGATTTTTTTTCTCTCTCTTTACGAGCACAATCTCATACCAACTGAAACACATCCATACTGGTAATCAAACGAGTCTAGGCATAGATTTTTTGACATTGCTACTATTTGTGTTTTATTTTTCAGGTATGCTTAACACTGCAAACTAATATAGTTCACAAACCATTTTAATGTACGTATATGGTGCTCATCCATAGCAGATACGGACTGTGTACTTGAACTCAAAACAAAAATACAAACTCAATTTCCGTGCAGAAATTTCAAAACCAGAAAATGTGGTGTTGCTGATGTAGTGCATTATCTAAATGCAGAATGTGTGGTTTGAAACCAACTAGTGTTGATATATTTCACATATCATAAATGCTAAATAATTCATCTATACAAGGTTCAACATTGATAGTACTTATTTTTGTATGACTTACTCAAGTGAATTAACAAATAAACAGTACAAAATTACAAAATGTCCAACTATACTACCGACTACATAGATTTCTAAAAATACTTACAAGGAAACATAGTTGCTAAAAAGGTTGCGTTTTTTTGACTATTTGGAAGTGTTATTCTGTCCAGGAAATATACATTGGTGTGATTTGATGACGTCATTTCCTGAAATGTACAAGACCGAATTGAGCCCTAAAGCAGTTTGACCTCAAGAGACAATACGATGGAGTCATTGTATGTTTGCTGGTGGAATGTTCTCTCAACACACGATAAGTGAAATGTTGAATGGTTTTAGTTTTTCAAGCCCAACATTAGTTTACTGTTACACTTAGCAACAGTTCAACCCACTTAGTTACTTATAGGTTGTATTGAAAGATAATTACATACATGTATTTCCAGATTCATTAATTATCTTTCTCCCAGCTTGTACTTAGTTGTGTACAACCGAATATATTCAATTTATGTCAGGATGTTATTGATGTCATCTGGCAATCCTGGATTTATTTAGAATTCAGTAAGATTTTCCACCCATTTTCAGGCTCACACTTTCACCACAGTAAACTTTGAAGTAGTTTTCCTAAGTGTGTCTTGAGAGACCATAGTCAAGATCAACCAACACAGATACTAAGGTAACATTCATCACTTTACAAGTCAGGTTCCCTACCCAGTTCCTTTCATCGGCTGCACCCAAATTCAAAACCTCTACCTTACACAAATTCACCCCAAAATTGTTGATATGTGAAAGGCAGTCGCAAGTCTCCACTTCATCATCACCAAAGAAGTTTATAGTAAGCAGTTGTTTTGATGGCCCAAAGAACAGCAAACAGCAAAGAAACCAAAACAATGCACACTTTTTAGGTGCAGACCTGGCTCTAACAATATATGCTCACCATCTTGACTGAGCATGTGATCAGATTTGGTGGCACTGGCCAATCAGAATGTTCAACAATACAAATAACAGCCATGGATAGAAAGCAAGACTGGGTTTGGGAACCAGACTATATTCAATAAACTCAGATATACCTTCACAACAAACGAGTTCTGCAAATAAGAGATGACTACATGCTCCATCCTGGTAGATAATTCAAGAAAATCTCATCTCAATGATCAGTGTTAGATGTAAAAGCACTTAAACTTTCGTCCCAATTTCCGCTGAAGTTAACTTTTGTAAAGCTAAAACTAAATATAAATATATACATCTATATGTTTCAAGAAAATACACCTCTGGAACATAGACCAATATTTTGTGAATTTGGTATTAGTAGCCAGAAGGAAAAAAAAACTACATGTAATGTTTCAAAGAAAGGTTACTGACCAAGTCTGAAAAGGCAGTGTTTATGGTTAACTGGTTTACAATAAGAAAAAAGAACCCATTCTGTAAATTTCCACTGTTTAGGAAATGAAAACAAGTAAAACATTTTGGTTTAAGTCAAATTCAAGTAATATGTTTCCAGTATGTTTAAATTTGATCTTAGGAGGTTTAAGCAAAGCATAGCCATACATGATCATTATGCGTAGATCCAGGCCTGATGCGGTTAGATTTTCTCTCCTTCGACAAACCAAAATTTACTGCGTGCCTCTACCAATGGGCTTTTATAAGTACAAATGGGTTCTGAAAATATCTAACACTACAGTATAATGTTAATTTCTGAAAATTCTGCCCTGAAACAAGACAAATGATCCGTTTCATAAAGAGAAACAGAATTTTCATTGAGCAACCCGCTGAATCTGTTAAACGATGCCTTATTCACCACATAATTCCAGAAATATGTGGTTTGCTGGGTAGTGGATCCAATTTTGAATGGTATGTTTGTTAGCAGATCAGTTTATGGTTGCCCAGTATTTTTTCCTAATTTCAAACTTATCTACATATCTACTTGACGCTACTGACATATTAGAAATTGGTGTCTACTTATGTGAAGTCGACTGGACAGTTATTTTCAAAAATAGTCTTCTTAGAAAAATGTAACAACTCTTCTGATTTGTTGATGAAACTGTCTTTTAAAGCTTGTCGTTCATTGGTTATTCTTCTCAAAGCCTGACCACTACAGTACAGGGGGTAAAAGGTAAATGTTTTCTACAAATCTGATATTTAAAATATTCTTTTTCAAAGAGTTTGAACGGCATGTATATCTGATGACACTATTACTCCGTTTATGGTAAAATATTTTGAAAGCACAAACATGTTTTCAAGTTATTTTGATATTTCAAAGCACAGGCAATGTTTTGTCTTTTTTTTTTCTTTCGTAGCATAAATAATTTTTAAAAGCTCCATAATAAAAAATAAAAACACAGCAGAGTGAAAAATTTTAACAATTTATGTTGTCTTTTATAAAAACTTTTTGTCTGAAATGGCCAAGTATTTATGGACTTAAAGTGTGTTTTATATCTTTTAAATTAACCACATTTTTAATGCTATGTCGCAATTTTTAAACTTGCATAATTTAGATCACTTTATATAAGGGGAAAATATTTACAAAAGCAAAGTTGAGGGCGCAGTAATGTTTATGGACTCGCTGTCGATAGCTGGATCAATGCCAGTGCTCCGTACCACTTCTCTCTTTGTTCATGCAACCGTCTTTTGGCCGCGAGACGAGCCTTCTTGCGCTCCATCAAAACGTCTTCTTGTTCTTCCCGTTCTTGTTTTCGTTTAATTTGTTTTTCTTTCTTGGCTGATGGAGTTCTTTCTTTTTGACTTTCATTGTACCTGTGTCATACAAGAAATAAGTAAGTTTAATATGTTGTCTAAATACACTACTGGTTACATCATCAAAAAGTGTTTAACAGTAGGTGTTCCTGGAGATATTATTGCCAACTACTGCCCCTTATTTAGTTATCAAGAGCTCTCCACCTGAATGAAAACTGTTTTACATGTCAACACTGACAACAGCAGATTATTAGATACAAGATATTCATCATATTGTACCTTTGAATTGTTTTGGGGTATTACAAAGCACAGTACTGGATAACAGAAATTCATCCAATTGATAACTTGTAATTCACTGGTAAGGCAAATACCCGGTACCTCTATCAATTGACAGAATATATAGATATTTCATTTGATATTCACATTAACATATCACTTTGACCAGGTTCATGTCGATCTTCAAAAGAAAATCATAAAAAAAACTCTTGTATTAATATATTTATGTTCTTGTATTAAAGTAAGATCATATACCAATAACCCTACTACAAGAAAACCACATAGAACAGGACCTTGCCCGTTCAACCAATCAGAACATAGAACAGGACCTTACCCGTTCAACCAATCAGAACATAGAATAGGACCTTACCTGTGTAACCAATCAGAGACTTCTTTGTGGTTTTCATTTTCACTTTTGGCAGTGGTGCTTGAGTCGGGTGAGGACTCTGTGAATTCTCTCTTGAGACGAGAAAATGGATGATCAGGGCAGTGTCGGTTAGCGTGTGTGAATCGACTTTGACAACCTGGTGGGATAAAAACAAGTGAAGGTTACTAAATATGACAACATACAATACACACTACACTTCAATCACTAATACACAAATGAGATTATATCAATCATCTCATAAGCTGGCCAACAACAAAATGTTTCCCCCCCCCCAAAAAAAAAAACAGGATTGATTAACTGCAAACTAGTGCTCTTGGTATGTGCTAAAATTCTAGGATCACTTGGGATATTTGCTTTCTATATCCACATCATACCAATGCATGAGTACAGGAATTGCCGAACATCAAAACCTGCAGATGTTTCGAAAATCAAGGAGTCAAGATAAAAATAAAAAAGAATACACGCCCATTTCATATGAATGAAAGTAGTGAACATAAAAACATAATTTGACTTTTATGGGTCCAGCAAAGTCTCGGTACACAAGACCAGAACAGGACAGTACATGTTATCTTAGAAATGACCCTGCTTTATACAGGATAGGGGCAAGAACCTTCTGCCTTGTGGTCAAGTGAATAAATCCTATGCCATTGTTTAATTTATGTTTGTAAAGGTAATTGTGTTTGCATGAGTTTTAGCATGTCTTGGCCATTCATCAACATCAATACATTTTGTCATTTGAATTTCCCCCGCCATTCAGTCTACAAACAAAGCAACAATTGTCAGACATCTTAACCCTTTTGTTCAGGAATCAGGGTAGTGGGAAAAGCCCTACTACACATAGTTCACCAATGAGACAGCTGTGATTCTACTTCAGATATCCATAATTTTAATATCAAATTCCAGATCTGTATTTCACATCCTTTACACGGACAACCCAATTTTCAATTAATTTACAAGGAGAAATTTTAACTCCACACTGACCTTGTGGAAGAGTCTAATTTAAATACCAGCACTGATTTCAATTGAATAACATGTGATGTGTAAAGACATGTTCCTGGACAATACCTGTTACAACATGCCCACATGACATGATGGCCTGGATTTCAAATTCAGAGGGAACTTTAAAAAACCTCATACCTCAATGTCTGTGTTGTCATGGTTTAAATGATAATGACTCATGCAGGTGTAAACATGAACCAAATTTAAAGCCCTCGTCATCATGACTCAAAAGTATTCTGAGTCATAGTGTTTTGAACTCAAACAATTTCATCACCAGAAACCCATTGTATAAATGTTGTGACTATGAGGTCATATCTATGAGTAGGTCTTTAAAGTTTCACATGTCATGTCAAACACATGGCATCCACGTTATGCTATGATGTATTTTGTTTTCAACTGAATCTAGCGACAAACGTTGGGTGCACCTACTTTCATCAAATCCCTAGTGAATGCTTCTAAGGCAAGTTTTAAATCTGTGATAATGGTGGAAAATCTGCACAAGTCTGATCAACATTATTGCATACCGTTTTTTATAATAATGGGGGAGGGGGGGAATTTGGTTACACAATTCAAGTATCACCGATACTTCCATGATTAGACGCTATGAGACTCAATGATAAAATTAAAAGATCTGATAGATTACCTTCATACTAACCATGAACCCATGTTCTAACCAAGCTAATCTAAAAATATATAGTTCAACTTACCAGGAACAGAGCAAGCAAAGGGTTTTTCACCAGTATGTAACCTCTGGTGTGTCTTCAACTGTCCACTTTGTACAAACGCCTTCCCACAGTTTGGATAGTCACAAGTGTAAGGTCGCTCACCTGAAATCACAATTGAACACTTTTTATCAATTTCTCTAGCCATAAGCATTGTTATCATTTTCTCAGACTACTCTGACTACATAATGCTTACATGAAGAAACGCATGTATAAAATTGCTTATGATTTTTAATGGTAATAATTAAAATGAAATCAAAATAAAATGCATGCAAAGATGAGATCATCATCTGAGCTTTGACCTTACACAGATATATATTTACATTTCAAATACAAAATTTTTGGAAGTGCAGTTAATATAAAACTAACATTCTTTTTTTCTTTTTAATGTCTGTTTTTAATTATGACATCTGGTCAATCACTGAACGGTGGGGGAGGGGTTAGGGACATGTTCTCGGGATAGACTTTGTATAAATCAATGAAATCAATAGATAGAAGCCCACCATAACTATGTCAGTTCCTAAATCATATTGTCGATAGAAAACAATACGCGGCGACCTCTATTAAAACAAAACAAAAATACTGAGCGGGCATGACAAGTGTAAAACACAAAAACTGAATGAGTCAGTCAACTCTGATTCATGTTTCTAATTGTGACGATTATCCAGGTAACATAAGTGTGAATGGACTCTTTTGTGTGTGAACACTATTGTCTACTTCCACACCTAACGTACTAAACCCTAGACTTCCCGCCTTTTAAAAATAAAACACAAAGAAAACACGACGACAGACCTTTAAAGTCGCACAAATCAACAAAATATTTCCGACAAAGTATTTAAACATCAAATTGGATGGCAAAATTTGTTTCAACATAGTGTCAATTTTTTGGAGGGAATATTTTGGATGTTTTACTATTAAAAATTTACAAGGCGCGAGTAAGCTAATGATGCTCGAACGGGAAGTCAAGGTAGCTTGACCTCGCATGTGTTGTTCTGTATTTACGTAGGCGGGTCATTTTTACATGCTTTCAAAATTTAGATTTGAAAAGGTGTACTTCGAAATACGACATATTTACTGCATAATTAAAGTGGAAAATTGAGTATGGCCTATTGGGTACCATGGATATACATCGTAACGGTGGTACATTGTATTCCTCGACATCGGTACCTTAAAATTACTTGCCGGAAGTTTAATCGAAGATGGCGGGTTAAATCATACACGTCATGCATACACAGAAATGATATTTTTTTTCAAAGTTTTGGTTTCTCTGATGACTTCATAATCCAACACGGAAATGTTTCAATAATGGTGAACTGAACGCCCGTTGTCAGCCCGCCACATTGCAAGACTCTGAGTCATACCCTAGCACTGTCACAGCATTTAAAACTACATGAACAACAGAACTTAAAATACCTGTGTGTGTCCTCATATGAGCTTGCAGGGATTTTTCGCGAGGGAAAACTCGACTGCAAACATTACACCGAATAGAACTGCATGAATTCCTCCCTTCCTGCATAAGATTTGCAAGTACGTCTGTACGGGGCCGGCCTCGTCGCAGCCCGTCTTTGTCCGACCCCGGCGAACTGCATGTCGACGAAGGACTAAGCTGAATTTGCTGTGCACTTTCGGCCCATCTCCATGGATAAATCGTGAAATCACTCAGACCAGGACTTGTGGCAAGTCCTTCGATCTTCATTGGTTTGATCGGTGTTGTTTTTGACATATCGGGTATGTTCTTTTGCGGAGAAAGCATTGCTGTGGTAGCGTCCATGTTGTCGCTCTGTTGTGATAGATGTGTGAACTGGTAAGTCCGCGCCAAATAAACGTTTTTTATTTCCCGCCTACCAGCGCATTGCATCATGGAACTAAAATCTGCATATATTAATATGTAGATTATTTACTTTGTTTACCCGCGCTTTCTTCCTCATCTGTGCAGCTGTCGTATATTTACAATAACGGTTTTGTATGTTGAAAAAGGAACTCATTGTTTCACACTCACACAAAGAACATTATATAAAGGAATCCACCTCCAATATACAGTACTTGAACAAAATTTTAATAGCTAAACAGAGTTTGAACTATGACCTTTAACTGCGAGTTCGAAAGGCGGGGACGGACAAGCCAGGCTCAGCGGCCAAGCGCGCTAAATACGCTAGCGAAGCCCTACAAAGAAAATGCTTTATCAATGAGCCGGAGTTCTGTTGTTGTTTTTTTCGACAATGATTTTGTGGAGTCGTTTCTCATGCTGCTTTCTGCGTATACTAGTCTCTATCGCAAATAAATATTTTGTCATTTTACGACAGATAGGAAATGTTCAATGCATGTCTTGTCATGTTAACATGTACAGCAAGCCAATCACGATACGCGATCCCATCATACTATACGTCGTGTTGCACTGAACGCGTACGTGTCTCAGGTAATATTAGCGCGCCATGTCCTTTTTTGGAAGATAACTGAACACCATAAAAACCATGTCTCGGTTTACGTTTATGAGCCTGGACATGCACAGCGCCCTGGCAAAACACGCATCTTTGAATGTCAGAAGACTTGCACAAACCCGAGTTGTATCTCAACGCTTGTTGATTTTCATTATATTTTCACATATAATTTTCACCTGGAAAAAATAGACGCGTCCGGGTCAAAAACATGGAAGATCAGACAAGGATGTTTCTTGGAAGTGCAGTGGTCTTAGACAAAGGGATGTAATAATACCTCCGAGAAAGTTGGCTTGAAGTTGTATATTGACACACATAACATTTCCAATCTTTATTATCCTTTCTGAATTAATTTTCTAAAATTTTAGAATTAGGTCCAGCTGCAGAGAAGCCTTATTTTCGATATTTTCTTTTTTTCATAGGTTTCCGTCCGTGTTCAAAATGATAATATTATTTTTTCACCGGGGTCTTTGTACCTTTCCCCATACATTCTCGCAAACCAACCAGAGAGAGCTGTTCAATCGAGTCTTCTTTCCGCGACACTGCGAAATGACGTGATGGCGCGTATTGGACGGTGCCGTAAAAGAGGCTGTCGGTTTACGACGATGTCCCCATGTTGACGTCCAGGATGTAACATTTTTTGGAGTACTTTCGTCAACTAACAACATCATGGTAGACTACTTTCTAATAATCGACAAACACTATTATATATTCCAAGATATGTCTGCAATATTTGTATGATCCTAATCACCCGCTTAATTAACGCCACTAATTGTTTGCCAAATGAATGAATGAATGTGTGTGTGTGTGTGTGTGTGTGTGTGTGTGTGCATGTATGTATGTATGTAGGTATGTATGTATGTAGGTATGCATGCATGCATGTATGTATGTATGTATGTATGTATGTATGTAGGTATGTAGGTATGTATGTATGTATGTATGTATGTATGTATGTATGTATGTAGGTAGGTAGGTATGTATGTATTTATGTATGTATGTATGTATGTATGTAGGTACGCATATATGTATACATATACATGTGTGTGTGTGTGTGTGTGTGTGTGTGTGTGTGTGTGTGTGTGTGTGTGTGTGTGTACTAAGTATATATGCGTGTATGCAAGCATGCATTGATTGATTGATGGACGGGTGGGTGGGTGGGTGATTGTGGATTTGGATGCCATTGATTTGTTGACAGTATTGGTCGAAACTTATGTACATATATCACAAGCTTTGAGGTCGTCGACATTGTGATAGCATTTCATTATGGTGGTAGTTTAAAGTGGCCATATGGATGAGAATTTGGTATTCATTTTGGATTTTTATTTGATAAAACAGCTTCACTATGTTTTTCTACTTGAAAAAATAATGCGAAAGAACATATACCAAGTCCATGTTCATAACTCAATACATTGCAAAAAGATGCAAAAAGTGTAAAAAGTTTGTTATTGTACGTACAATAACAAACATTTTACACATTGTTTAATGTTTTGCCGTTTATTGAGATGTGAACATGGACTGGATATATGTTATTTCACATTATTTTTTCAAGTAGAAAAACATAGTGAAGCTGTTTTATCAAATAAAAACCCAAAATAAATACCAAATTCTCATCCATATGGCCACTTTAAACAAGCTCAGCTGAAGAGCAAGTGGCCACCGTCTCAAGTGTGCACACAAAAAATACATCTTGAGACGCACATACATACATAAATGCATGCACTACGCACGCACGCACGCACGCACATGATACATACATACATACATACATACATACATACATACATACATACATACATACATACATACATACATACATACATACATACATACATACATACATACATACATACATACATACATACATACATACATACATACATACATACATACATACATACATACATACATACATACATACATACATACACACACCATAGGCAGTCTATGATTAAACCGCCGTGTAAACACTCCCACGTTTGTTGTGGATCATGATCTCCAAACCGCTGACACGATTTGTATTTTCTGCACCACGACTTTCATACATGACATGGGGCTATACAGTATTCTGTGAAGTGTTTACATGGTATAATTACATCATTTAGATTATTATATTGTCATGACATTTACATCTAAATGCGGCATCAGGTTGAATAGCGCCCTCACCAAACCTCGTATGACATTCCGCAACCAGCCAGCCATATTGGATTCCAGGTAGCATCGACTTCAACGCGCTTCGCGTTTAAATCCAAATCATCCTTCGCTTTTAGAAGGATTTGACAAAATGGACGTCGAGTATAGTATAGGAGTGAACAACAGGTTTGGTTTGCTCATAGATGATGACGGAGATGCCGATGCTTTGCTCGAATTAGACGAGCCAAAGAAGGATGAGAAATCATCAAAGAAGCAGGAGAAAAAGGGCAAGGAAAAGACGAAACAGAACCAGCAGCAAACAAACACCAAAAAGGAACCCCTCCAGTCTGCTAATGTCAGAAAAGATGGTAATTTTTATTCTTCTCCTTTGCCAGTACATGTTCAACGCACGTAAAATAGCGAAAACAAACCAAAACACGATTCGAATTCAAACGTGGTCGCATGCTTGACATGACGTAGTGTGTTGAGGTTGTCAATGTGCTGGGGTTCTTCTATGCTATTGCGTGTCATGTTTTCGCGCCTGATATCTAGTAAAATCATGCAAGATACTCAAACACACGCTATCATCCTTCTTCCCGTATTTATCTTTAAGGTTAGACGAAAAATTTGCAAAGAAATTCCGGCGCTGACAGTTCACCTTGTCGCGTCGGGCTTCATTCATTTCAAGTACATGTGGTACAAGAATTCCTAACACGGGTTACAACCGCTGGCATGCAGCCCATCTGTCTTTTCAAAAGTCTGAAGGTCAACATGCAACTTGAAGTAACGTAACCGTCTGTGTCCAGGGTATTTTATATTTTTAAAAAAAAGTTGAGAAACATTGAAGACAACGGCAAATTTAACACGTTGTGTCATTAAAACTGGTTTTGCAAGGTTATACCGTTAAAAAAAACGTGTACTGCTTAAAGGGGGGAGTGAATAAAAAATCTGCCTAAAGTCAATATGATGAACCTAGAAGCCATTCATGCAGAAAATTCAAAATGGCATTTTCTCAAATATAAGAAAGTTGCTTGGATGTAAGAATTGTCACACAGACGTCCTGTAGTGACACTGTTCAAATGCAAAGAAATTACTCCATAAACACTTGACATTTATAACTTTAGGTCAATTTACAGTTAGATGGTAATTAATTGTTAAATAGATTAGCCACCTCATTGCATTATGTGCAGAAGACAAAAATAATAGTGTAATATTATATTGAAAGCTCAGTTTAACACTTGTATGGTAGGCTAACAAATAACAAAACATTCAATTTCGAGACACCATAACTTGCACTCCACAGACTTCTCATTTTGGCTCTCTAGGATGAGGTAAAACTGTATTGCAGCTACCGAGAATTTCAACCCTATCATTTTCTAAACCAAGTTATTATCAATATAATGTGTAGTGTAACTGTTCAGTTTAATTGTTATTTTTGTGGATGTGATCAATCCCTCACATGTAACTCCTGGTAAATCATACACTACAGTACACACATTACTGTTGTATTTCTAACAAAAGTGATGTTATTTCTATAGTGAATACAATAGATGTGTGAAAAGCCACCAACAGAGTTTGCATACATACATACATGTATTATGTAACACATTATCAACACTTACTGTTTGACCTTACCAATGCCAAGTAAGAGATATCAGCATTCATTAACCTTGGGGTCTACCTGTGTAAATGAAAAATTATCAATTTATGAGATTGCCCTTAAAACACAGGACATAAATAACAAATTTGACATTTGATGGAGTAGAATAAAGCATTGATATTGGGTAAAAAAGCAATACAGCAACTCAAACTGCAGCATGTTTTTTTAAAGGATGTTAATATAATATAATTAATATGTACCCAGTGTTCCCCAGGTATTTTGCTGAGGTTCCCCAGCAACTGCAGATAATTAGATATCATATGCCATTATTTTTCTCCATTCAACCGAGGCAAATTGTCAAAGTGGCAAAAAATCCCATATGTCATGAGTGTTTAATTTGTACGAGTGAATGAGAAAAAAAATGTTGAGATTAATTTCAAGTAATTGTGTACGTGTTAACATCAGAACTGAAAATGCGTTCAGATAAAAAAAAAAACGAAAAAGCGTTTAGAGTTTTAAAAAAATTCATGCAGAATTGATCATTGATGTGTTTTCGATATTACATACCAAATTTCATAACATCACCAAAATGTACATGTACACAACGAGTATGGAAATGGGACCACTCCATCATTTCAAAAATGAAACATCTAATTTGACAAGCTGACAATTGTATTGCGATATAAAATATAATCTCACACTTGTAAAAGATTTGATAATTTGTGTTGAGGAATGGTTGTGGAATTTAAACCTTGTAAAAAAAAATAGATACAATAAAAATCATTTGTAAAGGGATGTGTGTTTCTGTGGGGAGAAGGAGGGTACATTAAAATGAAGTCTCTTTGTTGTGAAAAGTACATTTGAGTAATACATTACCTATAATACAAACTTGCAGTGGTAATCTTGGCCCAATTAGTATACCTTGAATTGGGTTGGTAGAAATGCATATTATATTGACAGACAGGTACAGGTATAATCCACCTGTTTCACGATGCTTGATACTATCAACAAACACCATACAATGACACTTGTTTCCACAAAATTAAGACTTTTTTTTAATTTCTTTAGAACCTGCAAGAGAACCTTCAAATAAACCCCCTCGCCAACAACGCGAAGAGTACTCACGGAGGCAACAAGGCAATCGTGATGTTGTGAATAACACTGACGAGAACAGGAGGCCCGACTCAAGACGAAACCGACCAAGAAAACCCCGTGACGAAACCGAACAACCACAATCATCATCACAAGTAGCATCCCCACCAGAATTCAGGAATGAACGCGACACACGAGACAGACCCGAACGTGGACGTGGATTCCGTGGTAGAGGACGTGCCAGGGGCTACTTCGGTGGCCGTGACAGCCGAGGAAAACGCGAATTTGAAAGACATAGTGGCAGTGACAAAAGGTTGGTTATTTAAAATTAGATGCAGTTGGTATTTATTAACTTAGATAATATCCTTAATAATTTGATAATTCTTTTTATTTACTATTAATCCATTTGGTATTCAGCCTATAGTTTACATTAATAGTTTGTAAACCTGTATTCTGAACATCATACATTCATAGCACTAGTATAATGAATGTTTTGTTTATCTTATAATTGTTAACATTAGACCATGAAGGAATGGAACCTGTTACAAACTGGGAAATCGAACAAATGAATTGGATTGATAACACTTGGCACAGCATGTTAGAACAGCAGGGACTTGTATTACATTTAATGGTTTGATAAGAACAATTTTATGGTCTCTGTATGTGTACATGAAATGCCAGGGGGACTTCTGCTTAATTTGTGGGGATGTGAACTATTATGTAAAGAGGCCATACAACTTTGCTTATCAAACGATGAATTGTAATAGTAAGTACTGTCTGTACTTCCAACTTGCTGTGCCAAGTGTTATTAATGCAATTCAGTTGTTTAGTTTCCTTGTTTGTAACAGGTTCCATTTGTCCATGGTCTGATGTCGGCAGTTGTATTTGTTGCACGTTTCAAATTTTTGAATGTGTTTGTAATTAAGCCATAAAAACACTACCTCTTTACGTATATAGAGTAATACCCTTGTCATTAGTAAATGCACGTACACTTAGTTTATAGACTGCTGTAGTTTGCTCACTGTCAGATATATAACTTTGCAAGTTACCAGTTTTTGTACGCACGGCGGTAGTTTGACACTACATAGACATCAGGGAAGGTTACTGTCATCATTTCAAGGCTGTGAACCCAATTAAATGCAAGACTTCAGCAGACATCAAATACTGTAAACCCGAAAATTGACACTAAAGACTTATTTTCGCTGTAAAACAAACACGCAAAAATAAGTCGTGGCAAAAAAATGCCGCCTTGTACATGAACTGTCAGAACACAATGCACCAGTCTGGTAATTATAGGAAATTGGTCTTTGACAACTTGCTGAAGACTAATCTCGCAAGAAAAATGTTAGTCGTGAAAACACTGGGTGAAAATAGCTCGATTGACGGTAAACTTCCCAATGTGTCATCACACATGTAGTAGTCTTTCTAATCAGTAGTTCATCATAATTACAACCCATAACACCAAAGTGAAGTTTTTTTTGTATGTACCACAATCGTTTATAGCATCCATATTAAGTGTATAGGTATACTGTTTCATTTGCCAATTGACCACATTAGAATGGCCGCATACTTGGCTTGTAAGTAAAGTAATTGAAACAGTATACTTTTACACTTGATACCAATGCTATAAACGAGTGTAGCACATAGAGAAAGTACTTTACTTCAGTGTTACCTTTTGTATACTTGGTAATCGTGCATGTTGTGTAGTTTGCCATCCATACTAACATGCCACGTAATATCTAATTGACTGTCATTCTTTTTTTTCTTCTTTTTCCCCCCTGTGCTTCACATGTTGTCTGTTACAATTAATCCACCACTGATATCTGTATTGGACATTATCATTGAGGATATAAAGTTCTTCTTCTAGCTCTGTGAAACCCCAGGACAAGCGCGACGGTGCCGGACCCCATAACTGGGGCAACGTGAGAGACGAAGTTAAGGACGTGACGAGTATGGAAATGAATACCTCAAATGTTAGTGATGACCCCGAGTGGACCGCACAAAGTGAAGACCAAGAAGGCAAGGACAATAAGTAAGTAAAGGAGAAGTGATCTAATTTTGAGAATGGCAGATCACAAGTAAATTGGAGAGGAAGGAGGATTTTAAGACTTAACTGCAGGTCAAAAGTAAATAGGGAGAGTGAGGGATGTAATTTTGCTACACTATGGCAGATCAAAGTAAGTATGGGGGGGGGGGGGAGGTAAATAAGAATTAGATGGGTTAGGGGTAGTAATTTGGATATACCGATCTGTTGATGTAAAGTTGATGGGGGGGGGGTGTAGCATTACTACAGATTTTGTAGATCCCAAAGGTAAGTTGGAGGGGGGGAATGTAATTTTGCTACACTACTGCAGATCACAGTAAGTATAGGTGGGGGGTTAATAATTTGGATATGTTGGCATGTTGATCTAACGTGGATGGGACGGGAGGATTTTTGCTAAGAATGGTTGTAAATCCTGGGGGTGGGGTTGCAATAATTTTGATACCAAGGTTTGCAGATGGAAAGTTATAGGGGTACAGGTAGTAGTTTTTGTATGTGCGAGGGGTGGTGACTGAGACTTGATGACAAACATACAATATATCTTTCCTATGGGCCAATGCGTCATAGGAGTTTGCAGAAATCATTGTATTCATGGTTGAACAATGAATATTTTTATGAAAATGCCTTTTATTTCCTGGAGTTGTGTTCCCCTATGATAATGTTCACAAGTACATCGTTGACAGCAAGTAAACTAAACAGACAGTGGGGCGATAGCTTGGCTTGCTCAGAGGGGAGGGTAGTAGTTTTAAATGAATTCAGAACTGACTGTTGGATCTATTGGTATATGGGAGCTTAGATACAAAATGTAGCATGCTGAACATATCAGTGTAATCTATCAACAGCAGCTGACTATTCCTAATGAATAACGGCAGGAGGATGCATTTTTATTGAATGGAATCTCTGTGATAAAGTAAGATAAAAAAAAAGGGGGGGGGGTTAGATATACAGTGTAAACATTGCAGTGTTCTGCATTTAATAAGTAACACTGTCATTAGGAGTAGGAACTTTGGATTGATGTGGTTCATTGGGGAATGAATGCTGACAGCCAAATGACCTTATAATATACACAATTCAGGCATAATAGGTACAGTATGTCCCGTAATAAGAGACAACCTTTGCCAAATTGCTGAAGTCTGTTCTCTTGTCAAGTCAGCACACAGTAAGGGATACATGGGCATCATATTTGTGTGTGTGTCACAAGACATTAATGCATCTGTGGCATATGAGATTAGCCTGGAGGGCATACTATATATACATCTAATTGTTCCTATTGTATACATGTACCTGAGACAATGGGGGAAAACATTACACATCCATGACTGTGTAAAATTGTACATTTAGAAACTCTGTCGTCAGTACCTATGTAGCTTTACTATTTATGGTACTTTTTGAGGTCATTGAAATGCCATTCTCTCATTTACTAAAAATAAACCTGCTGATGTTTGTACTGGCAGAAAGAGACAAAAATAAAATAAAGCTGTGATGAGGTCATTTGGGAAACCTTTAAGTGTATATCATAACTTAATTAGGCATAGCGTCACTATTAAACTGTTACTTTGATGTAATGTCCATCCCAGTAAAAAACATAAACTAGTTCCTGGTTGTGATAAGCATTCTCAGTTGAGTGATTATTAGATGGCATACAGAGTTCAGGGTCATATGAAAGGTCATCATCCTCTCTATGTGCAATATATCCATTACTTATTTAAATAAACATGGCATTCAGAACAGTAGCTTTATATATATTGTAAATATTTTCGCCAAATAAAACATCTCTAGATGTTGTATTTGTGTGTATCCAGCCCCCAAAAAATACATTTGCTGTTCTTCCTTACCCCCCCCCCCCCCCCCTTATAATTTTTAGGTCAGTATTTAGATGGACAATACAGACCTAGAATGCAAACCTATTGTTATTGGTAGCAGTTACACCATATTGGCAGGGAAAATTGTATTTCATAGGGTATTGAGCTTATGTTTGTGGTGAATTTGTAATGTAGGTGGGTAACCAGTGAGCGTTGATACATTTGATACATAAGTGGATTACAGTATTAGCAGTTTTTAATTTTTTGCCATACATTTATAAAAAGGTGGGGGTTGAGAAGTGGTAGCCAAAAGAGCTTTGATAAATTTGGAATCTGCTTATGTTTATTACAGTTGAAATAATCAATATACTCTTTCTAGTCCAACTACCAAATTTATGTGAACTGCTGTGTAGCAGGTAGTAGAACTCATTCTAGGGAAGTGTAATGTAATCTTTAAATGATACATGGACTATTTAATGACTATCAGTATTTTGAAAGATGTCAGTGTGTGGTATTCTTACCTTTTCAACTGCTCTACATCATATTGTTGCAATTTGAAGATAGGCAATGTTGCAAAGTGTTTAGTATAATAGTATTGATACTCTCTGCTACTTGTTTGCCAACAAATCCGTTTCTCAATCAAATGTGGAAGAAGAGAACTTGTGTATGAATCTTGGCGTTTCCATGATCAACTGCAATGCGTTATAGTAGGCTGTGGTACTGATTTTCATTGTACATAATGGAGAAACAAAATCAATTCAAATACATGAATCTAGTTATGTACAAATGTGGCAAGTTACAATTGTTGTCTACTCTGCATATATGGTCAAAAATACTCTTTTCAAGTGTATTGCCTGACCATGCGCTTACCTGTATATACTATCATATAATCGTGACCACCTTGGGGCAACGCAATCTACTCACTACCCCACAATACATTGCAACTATTAACTTAATGTTCCCAATTGTCTAGGCCTATATCAAGGAGTCAGACAATAAGATTATATGAATCAATAATAAATTAATATTATTGGGTGTAAATTTTCTGTTTTGCCCTTCTAAGTTTGAGGGGGTTTTGGGGGAAAAGGGGTTGGATTACACTGCCTTGGGGGTTTTACAGCCAAGTACATGACACTAAGGATTTCTAGATTAAGTGAATATTTCTGATTTTCATGCCGTTTGTAAGTGATGAATTCCTATCTAGAGTTCCCAAATACTTGCAGAAGTTCAACATTTATTTATTTATTGTTGCTTTTTTTTTTTTGCTTTTTTTTTTTTGTAGGGGTACAGGAAATGCCGAGACTGAAGAAGTTGAAGCTGTTGAAGAAAAAAAGGAAATGACCCTAGATGAGTACAAGGCTATGATCCAACAAGACAAAATGGACGCCAAATTTAACATTCGTAAAGCTGGCGAAGGAGTTGACGGCGGACAATGGCAGAAGTATCATGTTTTGAAGAAAGACCGTGCAAGTGCAGACGCCAGGGTAAGAGTTTCTATAATACATTGAAGACAAAATAACTCGGCAAGAGAGTAGCGCTTGTAAGATTTGCTGTGTGAGTCATTAGAGTGATCTTTTATGGGTCAAATGTTTTTTCCTAAGGTTGGGGAACTCCGTTAACAGATAGAGGGGATATGATAAAACTGACAGTTTCCAACACGTACCAATATTGTGCCATAATTTTGATGGGGAGGCCCGGTAAAGTGACAGGGGAACTCGGATAGATTTTACCTGCTTACAACTCTCAACAAAAACATTGTGGGTGTTTGTTTTCTATATACTATGAACTTATGTGAAAGGGTTAACCTTTGTTCCATCCAGAGGGAAAGCCCTCTAAAAAAACTTGGGGGGGAGGGGGGGGGGGGGCACAGAAAGAGGCATGGATTTGTGGTAATGATAAAGTTCTGTTGGAAATTATTGATGTTCATGGAAATTCAGAGAATTTTATTTAGCTTATATTCTTTCATTAGCTGAGTATGTTGACTTTGTAAGACGTGATATATATATAAAAAAAAAATTGCATAAAATGCTACAGCACTTGAATCTTGTCAAATCATTATTTCTATGTCTATTCAATTGTTGCATTGTTAGGCAAAGTGTAAGAAAGGTGACTCGGTCCCTATTCCTGTTCATTTCCTATGAGCAGATATGTGAAACGAGAATAACTTGTATCCATTTGCTCATACTATGTAGGCCAATGAAGAGCGTCTCACTCGAGACCGTGCCGCCAAACCGACTATCGACATTGAAATCAAATTTGCTGATACTGCTCGTGGCGGTGGAACTGGAGGACGTGGCGGTGGTAGTGCTAGACGTGGTCGCAGGGGACGTGGTGGTGGCGGCGGCGGTGGACGTGGTCGCGGAGAAGGTGGTGGTGGTGGCGGCGGAGGAGGAGGAGGAGGCGGCGGCGGTGGTGGCGGCGGACGGGAAAATTATGGTGGAAACATGAGAAAGTCACCAATGGGAGGAGGCTCCGCCCCTAAAATGGATGACGAGAATGACTTCCCATCATTGGGCAAGTAATACTGCTGCTGCTACTTGTGGCCACTCACGGCAAAAGAAATGGCAAAATGTGTGCCAGATTGTCACTCCTGACAGAAAACTCTTTGAACTAAATTATAATGGTATCTGCCATAGATGGACAAAGACACTCGACTACTTTTATGCTGGACGGAAAGTAAAAGTAAAAGAAAAACAAGTTACAAGATTAAAACCTAAAAAAAAAATATATTACAACACACAATGTTTCTTTTTACCAAGGAAATACTAGAAGATTCCTTTTTTTACAGTTTCCCTATTTTGTTTTTCTTATGTGCATTGTTTAAAAATATTAGAATGAGTTTCGAGTACTATTTCCATTGTATATACATTGTAGCTGCCAGGACTCTTTTATTTAAAAGGAGCATGCAATGTGGTACACGCACTCGGCATTTCCACCCACATACTTTTGACGGGAATGACGTATTTTTTGTTGTACAACCCTAAAAGAATTCAAAGCATATCAGCTGAAAATGTTACATTGGAAATGTAGACTGGAGAAACCCTCTGTAATTATTGACGTGGAGCAAACTTTTACCCTCTGTCGTTTTCATTTTAAAGAGAGGGCACGGACTGTAAAAATTGCTCGCACAACAGTGACGTTACGAAATCAGGTTTTTGTTTTTTTTATTTTGTTTATTAACACACTGTAGGTTGTATAATTCCCATCTCTTCAAATGAAGTCTAATCTCAAAGCGAGAACAAATTGTACTTTATCGCCGCGTCATGTATAAGTATCTCAAAGGCATTACACAATGAATATTACTTTATTTGGTATTTGTGAAGTAAAAAAGAAAGAAAGGTAAAAAAAAGCATGGGTTACGCTTTAAGATATATTTTAATATTTTCATGCTTAAAGTATTGGCATAAGGCAGATATCAGTTAGGGGGGAGAGAAGTCGTGGAAATTCCTTTTTGGCACATTTTTGACCAAAGTATTTTTGCTGGTAGATGTGTTGAGACTTTGAAAAAAGAATTGTTTAATATTGCTATTGTTCACTAGGGTATGGAAAGGGTGACACCTTTCTTGAGAGAGAGAGCAATGTGTGACATTACAACCAATCTGAGTGAGAAATACACAAAACTCAGTTTATTTCTAGACAACCAAGACAAAAAAATAAAACCTTTGAGCTCTTCAAACTGAATCGTATGATTGTTGTGTATTTCTTTTAAGAGAGAAAATGACTCTCTGGTGTATATACAGTACCACCTTTCAAGTTAGTTTGATTCTTGGCAAATGAAAGAGTTGAAATTGATTTGCAGATATTGTTTGTATTCATAGGTAGGGGGAACAGACACATGCATACAAAGATGCGCGGTATTTATATATTAAAGGTTGGGAGGGTCAGATTTGCGTTTGTTCCCCTTCCTAGTTTAGTTTGAATCTTGGCAAATGAACAAACCGGAGTTACAGGTGCATTTCTTAATCACAGGGAAGGAGGCATTCATAGGCCTAAAGAAAGTGGTGCAAATAATTTTCTACTACAGAGTAGTGTTACAAGATGATGCACAAAGTTAGCTAGATCATGAATGTTGATGTGATCAAGCACACAAAAAAATATTTGGTTAAACTTCAAGTAGACTGTCATTAATTGACTAGTTGAGTGCTGGAGGTCCTTTGAAGACTTAGATTTCGTACCACTCTTTGAACGTCTTGGAGAAAATGAATCATTCGAAATGAAATTTTTGAAATTAAAATGTGGAAAAATTCTCATTGCATCATGACAGTTGAGATGCAATTTAAAATTCATCCACAGCCACCCACACAGTCATTAAGATCAAGCCTTTCTTCATCAATCCCAAATGTTAACCAATAACACAGTACCTCATAAAGTTAGTCTACATTTGGGGCAGTTATGTAATGTCCAAATGTATATTTGTTAGTTCAGGATTATACTTGTATACACTTGTTTAGTCACTATAACTGTTGGGAGTTCATTGATTGGGTGAACAACTTTTTGTGCTGATTGGGGGACTTTGACCAGACATGGTTTAGTTAGAAACCACGTTGACATCCAGACTTCTATATACATGCAAACGCAAGACATGTACATACGTACACATGTACATATACCAACACATTGCTCTCACACACAAATCTATGTACACTACAAGAGTCTGTGATGGTTTGAATCATACTTACAGAAAGTAATCCCTTATCTCTCTAACCCCATCCATACACAGTCACACACAGACTATAAAAGTACATGCTTGGAAACTTCTCCATGCAGACTTGTTCATGTCTATTAGCACTAAGGGTGTGTATTAAATGTCATGTCACGATTGAAACACCAAGCCTACATCATTTTAGCTGTAAAATGTTGATGACACTACTATTGCGCAAACAAATCCAGAATACGATTTCAGTGTAATTGACAGTAGCCCCCCCATACTGTAGTTTTAATTATGGTTTTATATTAAATATTTTCACTCATCAAATAGCTTGTAAACTCAGCTTGTGCCCCTTTTAAGACCCAAGTAGTTTTTAGAATTTCTGTACCTTAGCTCTATGCGTCAGTAGTCAGGATTACATCATTGATGTAAACCACAGGCCTCCATACGACACCATTCAAAACGTGCAAAACTTGCACTTTTAGACTGGGATTACATCTGCAGATCCTACATATGCAGCTCCGTGATCCAGTCAAAACAGTAAGTCGAAACTGTGTATTATGTTAAAAGAATGTGCGAGCATCACTATACACAGTTGTATTTATATACACCTCTATCGGTCAAGTAAAACATTTGCATGTCGATATTGTTTACGGTATCCATATCAAGTGTACAAGTATACTGTTTGTGTTTCAATTGCTTTCATCATCAGCCCAGTATGTGGTGTCTCATTATGTAATCAAACTGTAAACAACGTCAACAGTGCAAAGCAAGTAAATAGTCAAATGATTGTAAACAAAGATGTGGATGCCATAAACACTGTCTAGGCCTCATTGCAATCTAAATATAGCTTAGCATTCATCATCATCAGCCTGCTGTTCATTTATACTATTGCATAAGTTTACAAGTCGGTTTAGAAAGGCCAAATGCTTGTAAACTTGATATGAATGCTATGAATGAATGGCCTTACTTCAGTGTTGCAACACATTTCTTTCAACCATCCCAAGTTTACCTATCACCAGTTATGCTTACACAACAACCTTGATCAACCATGGCTCTATGCATGTCTCAAGCTGTGCTAAAACTACCTACTGAGAGCTAGTTTCTCTACTGATCACAGATTTAATCTTTCACTCCCTGGTGTTTAATTGTAAACAAATTGATGATAAGGACAAGGCTGGCTTGTCCACTACACATATGACACACATACACCCAGGCAGTAAACTTGAAGTGTCTGATGCGTACATTAAATACAATTACACAAGTACAAGTGTGTCATGTAATCTGCGTAGCCATAGTCCACCACTCAGCCTTGTCCTTATCAACAATTTGTTTACAATTACTGTAAACACCAGGGAGTGAGATTACACTTGTGATCAACAGAGAAACTGGCTGTTAGTAGGTAGTTTTAACACAGCTTAGACAGGCTTAGAGCCATGGTTGATCGAAGGTTGTTGTAGTAGCTACATGTTACCGAGTTCCTGCGTTTAAAATATTGAGGGCTATGGGTCATTAATAATCGTTATAGATATAGCTCACTATCACTACACACTAGCACATGGCTTGTTGCTGAATACAAACACACCAGCCTGTCGTCGCTCACCGAGTTCACTGTTTCCAGAAGTTAATTTACTGGGTATGTGTGTGTGTGTGTAATGTAATATGTCTGGTAGGCTAGCCAGCCTTGGCCTTATCAACAATTTGCTTACAATTAAATACTGTGATAAATAGAGAAACTCATCCCTGGTAGGTAGCTCACATTCAGGTGACACAATTAAACACTTGTTTGAATTTAATTGCAAGGGTTGTTATAGTTTGTATATGTTGGTATAGTCTAGTTCCTATACGATGCATTACAATTAGTACGATCATCTCCACTCACATATAGGGAAAGTCATTATTCTAGCACGGAAATCTGTGCTACCCCGACTGCGTTCATATAAACGTGATGGCGTTATCGTGTCCCCGTGTGCTTTTAGTTCAGACTGGAGCGGTAGAGTTCAGTTAATGAGCAATTGCCCATAGGAACTAACAAATTCCAACTGTCTGTCAATTTGTGATGGATTACTACTGACATGCGTCATTTACCCTTCGCCCAACGGGGGTAGCACAGATTTCTGTGCTAGAATAACGACTTTCACTATACGCGAGTGGAGATGATTGTAGTAATCGCAACGTGTCATATGAACTAGACTAGTATTTCACCCTTGTAGAACTGCTTCAACTGGACCATGTACTACTCTGATCTTGTTTAGTAACTCTTGAGTAATGAATCTGAAAACACTTCAAGGGTTGTGTACAATGTTTATTGTTTGAAAGTTTAACAAAGAATGCTCACTACATTAAGGTGTATTCCCCTTAATAGAGAGGGTTTGTTTTGGGGGGGGTAGGGGGGTGGAGACAGTTTAATGTTGAGATATGGGACGACATACAGTAGCAGGTGGTTGCTATATAACATTCGCACTACATTTTCAATTTCTTCTCCGCAATCAGCCTTTACACTAGCAATAATGTAAGATAGTTACTCTTGTGACTTCACCTCAAAGTTTTTATGTCTCTCTGTCCACGATTACATCTTCTCTTTTTCTGTTCAAAAAACTTTTCCAAACAAAGGTTGCTGATTTCAACCAAGTTCACACACGCTCCTGGAAACTCCTAGTAAATGTGATTGTCTCCTGGAAAAGTCATCAACTGAACAATTGACATAACTGTTATAAAGTGACAAATATGCACTCAAAAGTAGGTGTCTTGACAACTAAAATGTATTTTGCTGGTCAATATTCCTGGAAAATGACCATAGTTGATCTGAATACTCTGGAAAAACAGGAATATTGTTTTACTTTTTAAGTGTATGAACCCTATTCACAGTACAAGTCAGCATGCAATTGTAAGCCTTAGAGAAATATTGGTCTTTGAAGTCATGTCATCATCATCTGCTAGAACTTAGAAGATTTACTATGAATCAATGTCACTATTCTGATGTCCTGATGCCGTGCAGGAAGAATTATACCAATGTCATTATCATCCAAGTCTGCTGGTGTGAAGATTTACTATACGATAATATGAAAAACAGAGTCATAGTTACTGTTCCTATGTCCCAATGGCGTTACAACTGATGTCATTATTAATCTGCAAGGGTGATGAGCCAGGAATTAACAGAACTTTTCGGTGTTGTGACCAACTAGAAATTTGTTACTAGCACTTTTCTAATCCTTGTCATCAACAGTTAAGCGTGTACGCAAAGGTCCTGGAAAGAATCACTCAAAGTCATTGGTCATCTTCAAGAGTCAAGTCGCCATCATCTATTAAAGTTCTGGCTTTGATTTAGAATTTGAGCAAGAGCACTGTGCTAAGCTTGGTTCAACATTTACAACCAAGCATATACGGGGTGAGATCAATAATTCAATGTATGATAAAAATCTTAATTCTTTTAGTTTGGGGATGAGGATTTTGAACCATTCTAGTTCTCATCAGACGACACAATTTTACCTCTAATGAAATCTGTTTTTTAGTCCTTTAAATACAAAAACAAATTTAAATGTCATCAAATTGAGAAATAGTAGAATATTTGCTATAGTAAATGAATGGCTCTAAACATATATTAAAGTCAATAAAAGAGCTATTTTTTCCTCACTACATACTGGCTTTGTATTCATAGCACTACACTCTACTACATACTGGCTTTGTATTCATAGCACTACATACTACTACATACTGGCTTTGTATTCATAGCACTACATACTACTACATACTGGCTTTGTGTTCATAGTGCTACATACTACTACATACTGGCTTTGTATTCATAGCACTACATACTACTACATACTGGCTTTGTATTCATAGCACTACATACTGGCTTTGTATTCCTAGCACTACATACTACTACATACTGGCTTTGTATTCCTAGCACTACATACTACTACATACTGGCTTTGCATTCATAGCACTATATACTACTATATACTGGCTTTGTATTCATAGCACTACATACTACTACATACTGGCTTTGTGTTCATAGTACTGCATAATACTACATACTGGTTTTGTATTCCTAGCACTACATACTACTACATACTGGCTTTGTATTCCTAGCACTACATACTACTACATACTGGCTTTGTATTCATAGCACTACATACTACATGTACTACATACTGGCTTTGTATTCATAGCACTACATACTACTACATACTGGCTTTGTATTCATAGCACTACATACTACTACATACTGGCTTTGTATTCATAGCACTACATACATACTACATACTGATTTGAAATTGATTGTTCTGTTTGAAAAAAGTATCAATTTTGCCCAATCAAGTTAGAGTGGGGATGGAGTGGGGTCCGAGGCCTTACTGAAAGAATTTAGTTTTTTATCCTATATTGAACTATTCATCTCGCCCATTACGTTGATTAGGAATCATTCAGTGTCATGACCATCATCACAGTAGATGGGAATCACCACCATTTTAAGCTGAGAGAGACAACATGTAGAACTCTCTCACTTGTACTGTCCCAAGTTGCAATCAATCACGTAACAATATTGTTAAGAATCACTTTCAATGTCATGATCATCAGCATGGTAAAGTTCACTAAGTAGTCGGTATACATACGATGGTGCATTACCACCTCTGAAAAAAAAAAATAGAAAGAACAAAATGTACAATTACTTTAAAACAACAATAATTAGTAAAAATCAACGGTACTAAGAACATAGAATATGGATATGAGGAAATTGATAGATTGATACATGTAATTCAAAATCTATGAAAGGGAAAATTAACTTACATATTTGAAATAAATAAAGTGACTAGTTCTGGTGGGACATAGTCAAAGACTGGATTCTGGATTTGTAGTCGAGATAAAAGATCACCCTCTGAAAACTTCATGACTGCATTGGGTGTTTCTAATTTGTTAAATGATTTCTGAAAGATAATGGTACAAAAAATGAGATGTTTGTATCAACACTTTTATAGGAATATTCTGTGTCAGTGTGTGTGTGTGTGTGTGTGTCTGTCTGTATGTCTATCTGTCTGAGTATTTGGTCTTGCATGTGATTTTCATTGGCACATCACTTCAAGGTGTGGGCATGTTCAATGTATTTGTATTTGTCTTGCATAGACACAACTGCAATGTATGTGAGTGAGTGTGTGTCTTACATCTGTTCTTCAGACACATTGTATGTGTATGTATGTATGTTCAATATGCATGTCTGTGTATGTCAATATGCAAGCATGTGTGTAAAGCATGTGTCTTTGTTTGTCTATGTGATTTTCAAACACTTCACTTGTGTGTGTGTGTGTGTGTGTGTGTGTGTGTGTAAGCATGCATGTGTTGTGTCTGTCTTTAATGCATGTTCTATGTCTGTGTGTGTCTATGTGTACAACATTGAGTATGTGTGTACTGGTATGTGTATCTGCATGTGAGATGTCTGTATTTGTCTTTTGGTATGTGTGTCTATGGCTGTGTATGCCCTAGTCTTGCTGCTAGACGTTCGGGCTTTCTTTCGATGCTATAACTATAAGCGAACGAAGTTCGCATGTGAGGGCCTGCCCGAACAGTCTAGCGAATGTCATTTTCAGACCGGACATTCCATTGAGATTACATTGAGCGGTGGGTTGGGCCATCTATGCATATATATACTTTAATATATTCAATAACCTATGACCTCGGGGAATCTCTGCATGCAAGTGTTGACAAACACATTTACGTCATTACTATGGCTTATCGGTTTATGGTAATTGTGAGTTTGATGAGTGTGTAGACGTTGTCATTCACACATTTCAGTTAACGCATTGGTGGTTATTTATACAAGCCCCTCCTTAAGATGAATATGCATGAAAATTTAGCTATTGTCCTCTGTTTGTGCTTGTCGCTAATACGATTCTCTGATTGGCAGTTATTTATATCCTGATGACATTCGCTAGACCTCGGATGTTCCATCCTCGATAGCGTTGTTCGGCTGTGTGTCGTATTTTGTCGGAAGAACATCCGAGGGCTAGCTGATAGACTATGTATGCCCCTACAATGTATGTTTATGTTTGACACTCTATGAGTATATATGTGTATTCATGAGTATATTTATGTGTATATGTATGTATGTATCTGTGTCCATGAGCTACCTTTCTAAGTTTAGTCTTGAAAGAAAGCAAATGCAACCGTTAGTGACTTTGATAAATGTTGTAACAATATTGTCACAAAAAAGAAACACTGGCTGAACCCTACCTGGTCATTGGAAAATGGATACTCAGGAGATAATTTAAACATTGGTGCACAAACTATGACCTGTAAGGTAGGAAAGAAGAAAATCGGATAAAAATCTGATGGGCAAGTAAACTTGGTTTACTTTACTTACACCTATGGTTGTTGTCAGGTGAGTGTTACCTGTTTGTCAACCATCCAATACACAAAGGGGTGAGAGAAGAGTGTATGTATAAAGATGGTTGATAAAGCAAAAATAGCGTTCTACATGTAATACTAGTAGTAATGACCAACTTGTAACTCTAACTGCTCATGCAGAGGTGCAAAGGACTGTGGGATTATTTGTAGTTGTAGTAATACCTAATCTAGGGTGATTGAAAGGACACCCTTCCTGCAATGGTCTGGGTAACCAAGACTAGATTATTTGTAGTTGTGGTAACACCTAATTTGGGGTGACTGGAATGACAGCCTTCCTGCAATGGTCTGGGGAACAAAGACTACATTATCTTGTGTTTAAAAACAATGTGACAGACATTGGTAATTTACAACATTACTATGATTTATAACTGTAATGATACCACATTTCCCACAATGCACCAAAGATGAGATTACAAACTTCATACTTACAGGAACTGAATGGTGTTTAGCTGCTAATGCTATAGCATGTGTACCATTGATAGCTTTCAACCTGTGAAACAGAAATATACCTTATGTTTATAATGACAATTATTATTAGCTGTCTAACCACCCTTTTCGGTAAAAGAGTTATTGCTGGAAACATTAAGCGAAATCTACATCTGTGAGGACTGTTTTACATACATTTTGTATACCTCATGTTTTAGATCATCTCACCATCATACATCAAAGATTCAAATCACATTAATTTCTACTATTCATGTTTGTAGTAAATCCATACATGGTACATCTGATTAGTAGCAGTTGACAATGATTAGTTGCAAGGGCTTCAATTTAAACATGGCTGTATTCACTGATAAGGTATAGGAAGCTACGACTTCATCAAAGTGGTTAATATAAAAATGCCTTCAAATAGTACCTAGAATAGGTTGAGTTCATTGTCATTGATTTGATTTGACCTCTTATATCGCTGATTTGACCTGGAGTGAGTTGATCCATTTGATATGATATGAAATGTGATGGCATAGGATATAATGCAATGCAACAATTACATAATACAATACGATATGAAACAGCCAATATCATACAATACAATGAGATATACACAATGCAATTATATAATTATTATACAATAAAATATAATACAATACAATATGATACAATGCAATATATGATATGATATAATTACAATATATGATTGATACAATACAATACCATTTGATATGATAATTTATGATATACCATACAATATAGGATACGGTGCAATACAATAGTTTATGATGCAATACAATACAATAGGATATGATATGATATGATGCAATGTTTTCTAATCTGATCTGAAAGTGAATAATTGTGATACAGTACTAACCCTCCATTGGCCATAACTGTATGTGTACCAATGATAACTTTATTAACCCTAGACATCATAGCAAACACAGCTGAGTCTGTAATAACTGTAGTTTCTATTTTAGATTTGGCAAGGCTGGCAGCTAACTGTTGACCCTGCATCAAACAAAAAAAAAAATAAGTTAAATACAAAGTTTACAACAACAAAAATGATAATATCTGTATAGATGCCAAATAAATATGTTTTGGTGTTAAGAAAGGACGCCCTCTGGAGGCCTTACCTGATATGAAGGTGCACATTCTGTTACCATAACTTGAAATTTTCGTTTTCTAGCTGCTCCCTGTGAAACACAATGCAGAAATTGAATGTCACTGATGAGAAATTTGCTGAAATAAACTTGATATCATATTTGTGTCTTGTTGATATGTGATATCTGATAAAAATTTTCAGCATCAAACTATTTATTTCTTCATCATTTCAAGTGGACAACAAACAAAATATAGCGACAAATCATAGTGACAAGTAAGATTTTAGGTTGCGTGTGGCTCTAGAATTGTTTTCCCTGAACTCAAAATTTCTTCAAATCTTTCCAAATTTTGAAATATGAAAGCTTGTTTTAGGTCCTTTTCTAGTAATAAAACATTAGGGTTCATCGTCTTGTTTTCAAGGAAACTGTCAAAGTTTTTTTTTTCAACATTGTGTTAACATAGTATTTGGTGGTTCTAGCCATATTGGATTCTGAAAAAGCTTAGTTTTTGCTACCACTTCCACTGCTATTTCAAATTTGTTTCACCCCCGATTTGTTTCCGTGATTTCAACTAAGAATGAGTTTGACTTTTCTTGAACCAAGTAATTAACAGCAAATGTTTAATAAACTTTTTATTTACAAGGTGTATAACTACATTAAAGTGAATGACTTTCTTACCTTAAGAAATGCTTCTACTGTTCTAGATTTTCCCGCCGTCATAATGACTTCATTGGAATGGATATGTTCTAGTGCCTGCATGGCAATATTATCAGCACTGACAACAAAAACACAGAAAATACATCATTTACTTTCACTGTATGAGGAGAAGTCAGATTATAACATTTGAACCAAGTATGCCACTTCATTGGAATGGCTATGTTCCAGTGCTTGCATGGCTATATTATCAGCACTGACAACAAAAATACAGAAAATGTATCACTGACGAGTTTCACTGTATGAGAAGTCATAATGTACATAGCATCTGAACCAAGTATGCCATTATATTTAAGATTTCATTGGAATAAATAAGTTAGTGCCTGCATGGCTATATTACGAGAAATACGTCACTGACTTTCTAGTTGACGATGACGTGGTCATAAAGAAAATGTACTTGTTATGCATGTGTCCCTGTTCATAGCATTGCCCTCTAGTCTTCTGATGTGAAGAGATTCTAATTTGCCTGCCTAACCTAGTCCAGTTTTGTTGATGATACTTGTATCCAATGACATATTTATTTTGTGTGACATGGACTATGATAGCTGATTTGTTGAATATTTTTGGTGCAATGTCTTTGTGTTGTATATCATCTGTATGACCACAGGGGGCAGCAAGCATGTAACTGATTAATCGAAGTTATATTGCACCACAAAAATTGATCATTCAATCGATCAATCATTCAACCAAATAATAAATCGATCAATCAATAAATCAATCGATCGATAAATCAGTTACATGCTCGCTGTCCCCTGTGGTATGACCATGTCATCATCACTACACTACCCCTAGCTGTGAAGCCAACAAACAGACATTATCACAAAATCCTGTCAACCTGAACAGGCAAAATGTGACTTATACAGTAAGTAATAAGAACCGTTAGTCCTAATTTTCTTACCTGCTATCTAGTTCTGCAAGAAATTCATTGATGGCTTCAATAACTCTAACCTGTAACACAAAACATGTCAGTTTAATAGATAAATTTCACTTTTGACCATTTTGTCCTTGTGACATACATAAATTGCAAAACATTAAAAAATGTGTAAATGTTAGTTATTGTACGTACAATACACTTGTTTTTACACTTGTTTACATCTTTTTTCCAATTTATTGACTTACAACCAAGGACTTGGTATATGTTATTTCACGTTGTTGAATTTCAATATAATTTGGTACATACATTAACCATAACAAAGCGGATATGTCCTATAAAAATTTTTGATTTAGCTTACAGTTTTAATGAAAAATTTGCATAATTAATGATTTTAGGTAACTAGGTTGTATCTTAAAAATGCAAGCTTCAAATTTCGTATAATATGGTACATATATCAACCATAATATTACACACCTGTCCTATGAAGTTTGTTGCTACAACTTTTACCTTTAATGAGTATTTTGAATAATGAACGATATTCAGTAATTAAGCAGTATCATGCACTCTTCAAATTTCGTATAATTTGGCACATATATTAACCTAAGAAAGCACGCTTGTCCAAAAACCAAGCCTGTTACCATAGTTTTTTTCAAGATTAATGAGTTATTTGCATAATTAGTGATTCCCTTACGGGAGGCATTCACTTTAAATCTGGTTTACTTTTTCAGGAGCTAGAAGAACACACTTGTATATATACATGTATAGCAATGTGTATTGGTAACTTACACTTTGTGTACAAACAGTAAAATTTTGCATGGTGATAGTTTGAGATAAATCCAATTGATTACCTTTAGATTATGACTTGGTATACTAAAATCATCTGTCTGACCCTCTGCCATCAGGAGTTTCTGTGAAAACAAAATTAATGCTAAATACAGGATCATTAAAATACAACATTACAGTACATTGTGTAGAATAACAGAAACATCATGGTATGTGAGTGCATAATTTATAATAATAAATAATAATAATGTTGTTTTTATATAGCACTTTCCTATGCCGTGCTCAAAGCACTTTACAATTATTACCCCTGGCACGGATCTATAGTGACACAGTGGCCCTTTATACTTCCTTAACTCCCTAGGAGAATACAATCCATTACAGCCTTTATAAGCGCATAGGATTAAAGCTTTCACATTGCAACCTCTATCCTACCAGGTCCCCAATTTTCACCTGTTTGGGTCGACTGATATTGTGAAAGTGTTTATTTCCAAGACAATAGTGTCATTAGAATTTGCAATGTTTGGACAAGTACCAAGTCATGGATTGGTGTTAGACTTATCTAACAGCTTCTACTTATGCATGTGTGTGTGAGCATGTGAGCGTGTGTGTGCGTGCATCCGTGTGTGCATGCATGCATGCATGCACATATGTATGTATGTACTCACATGCAAAGAATCTTGTGGATCTCCTTCTTCTCCTTTACCTCTCTCACTGAAAAAAAACGAGAATGGTTTATCAATATATGAATCTTTCTAAATGTCATGATGAAGATGAAATGAACGACAATATTCAAATATGACTAATGTAGTAGTTCACATTGCACACCGCTATACCATTTGTATGCAAGTAATATAGGTCTTTATCAAACAATGAATGCCTGGCAATGTTACAGGTAAACTACTTGTATGATTAAACCAAAGTTGTTACATGGCAGTTATTGCACCATCCAAATGAGGATGCGTTCATTCCTTGTACACAAAGCATGTGATCACACAGTATCATTTTTTTACGGAAATTTACTGTTTCGAATAAACATATCTAATAATATCAGAGCCCCATTCCAATTGAATTCCAGTGAGAGTACGCATAAGTATTGCACTTATGCTTGCAGTGTTTTCTGCTGCACTTTCACTCGCTAAGCTCATGAAAGTTCAGCCACAGAGAACACTGCAAGCACTTGTGCAAATACCTCGAGTACTGTATGCCACACTTGCACTTGACTTGTGCATCACAGGGTTCTGTCATATCACTTGGTATGTCAATGTTAATCATAATTTTCTTGTCATATCTTAATACGCCTTTCCAAAATTTGCCATGGTGGCACTCTACTTCCTGTCTGTGTGTACCTTGGGGGTATACATGTACATGTTATAGAATACTAGGTTAATCATAGAGCACTGCTGCTTTCACCGATGTCTGAACAATACGTAAAACATCCCTGATTTACACACTTCTGCAGAATACCAAGGAACAAAGCTCTTAAGAAACGGTACTATGAGATGATGATACCCCCAATTAGAGTGAGGGCGCTGTATTCTCAATTTCCTGTTTGCAATCTAGAATGGCCTATTACATGACTACAATCTACATACCTTGCATATTCTTCCCTGATTATCTTCAGTACTCTCCTAACCATATTTCCTACAATAGCTTCAGATGGCTGTGCATCCATGATACGTCTTCCTTCTCTTCGTATAATCGTCATCAGTTCCCCGGCATGCGACCATCTTGTCTGTGCCACCAATCGTCTTAAAATATCCACTGACTTGTACGCAATCTCATACGAACCAATCGCTTGTCTAGAGTCAAAATTTTAAAAAGAGAAAATTCTGAAATATTGTGACCTGGTTACTTTGTCTTTACACAGCACCTTTACCAATTAGTTGTCTCAAATTTTTTATACCATGCGCAAGCAAACAGAAAATATGGAATTTACACCCTGGTCAGTGTATATCACACCGCATGCGTCTATGTTATTGGCTTTGTTTAGCACAAAATTGGAGTCTAAATTTTCGAAATTTCCATATTTTTTATTTTTTTCTCCAACATTTTCTTCACTCAGCTGGAAAATAGTCATATACAGGTTTTGTCGTTACTCGTCTTTGACTCATAGTGACAAAGCCCCTTATGTCACTCATATTTCCCCAGTTGAACAATGAAAAGTATTGATATATAGTATCGAATAGTGTTATATTTGTTTGACCTCAACATTTAAGTCTGTTTTTTCAGTTTTTTAAAACATTTCAGAAAACCACTCTCATTGAGTCCAAACCACACACACACACTTGATGTGGCTAAATTGAAACATGACATAAACCAACATGCAATTAACTATGGCTTTGCACCAAGTGATAACCTTCTTAAAGACAGTGCAATGTATGATACTTTCACCTGAAAAATGCATACCCCATTTTAAACCAATGGCAGAACAATTGAACACAAATGGCAGCATGCCTGTCTTTAGTCAAACATGGAAAAAAAAATATGAAGTATCCTTTCCAATGCCCCATCCACCCCTCACATCCCATCCAACCTTCTAATCCCTCATCCAACCCCTATATCCCATGTAATCTCTATCCACCTCCTCCTATCTCCATTTAACCTGATTCCTCCCCTCCTCTCCCAACCACCCCATCCCCACCCCACCCACATGTATCCTTACCCTGCCCCCTCTCATCCCCAGCAAACCTTGTAATTCCTCCCATCCCCCACCCAACCCCATCCCATCCCACCGTCCCTATCCCCATCCAACCCATCCCCACCTTTTAAGTTCTATTCTTCTCCTCGATCTGTTTTAGAGTCGCATTAAGTTAGTGTGAATCTATTAATTACACGTTCAGTGAAACTCTGCACACAATTAATTAATTCATGATGTGCTAATCACACAGCTGGCATGACTTTTTAAACACATGACTTCATGTACATAAGTACTGCAAAATTCCAAATTGAAACCACAGCTAGAATTTTTTTTTAATATCACGCACACTTTACTGTATAAATCTAAAAGTGAAACATGTCTTTGACTGGGTACAGTATCTCATAACAGCTTGATATTTGGCAGAATACTTTTTTAGTATTGTTTGTATACAAAATAGCTTATTCTGGCTGTACCACTTGAAAGTGTTTTCCACAGAATTTTTTCACAAGCGGACTCAGTCTCTGGTTAAACCCTCTGTAGTTGCTGGTTGGAGACTAGGATAGGAAATTTTGGGGGTTTAGTGGCTGTTATATTATTTTTGCATACAATGCTGTGATTAGGAATATAATTAAAAATCTTATCATGTGGAACACTAGATGCTCAGAAATTCCAAAGGAGCTTGATGCCCTTGTTAACTTTCGTCCATGGAGATGTAGTCATGTTGGAGCACCCTTACATATAGGCCAACCACTGTAGGAGTAAGGCAATTAAGAGCTTAGCAAATCAGAGCTGCGATGTACATTTAATGTACATATATTTCACAGTCTAGTGAGACTCAGATTTGCTTGAATATATGCCATTGATATCATGTATAACCACCAAGCATTATTTTGCTTTCAAAATGTTTCAGTGCCCAACAAAATTGTAAACATACTACTTGTGGAGCTGGCACAGAATAGTATTTTTTCACATATTACCCAAAGGGATAAATCATAACATTGGCCATTTACCAACTGCATGTACAGAGCGATTTGATACACTGAATTGTATGTGAAATTTTAGAAGCGTTTTCATAACTAGAACTTAGAAGACAACTTGCAAAGTGCTGTGAAAGAAACCCAATTATGCAGTTTTGGAATTTTACAGAACTTGTCATTTCAATTTTATTAAAATCTGATAGTGACACTAAAATTATATCCAAGCAAATATAATTCATATTTTTTTAATGTTTTTAAAAGCCATGAATTGTGAAATTAGAATGTACCACACCCAGGATGGTGTTAGATGAAAACCGAGTCACATAATTTGGTAATGATTATATTCATAGATTCCCTACTTACCGACCATAATACTTTGAACTTTATAAAGTTAAGCAAAATAAAAGGAAAGAGGTGAAACAAAGGAGAATAAATGGATAGTAACACAAGGCTTCATATATATAATGCTTTCCGACACTGTTATCAAAGCACTTTACAATTATTACTTCTAGCAAGAACATACCAACAAAATGGTCTTTATAATTCTTCAACTCCCTGGGGAGAAAGCAATCCTTGCTGCGTACATGTATGTGCATGGGATTACATCCTTCATGTAGCAACATTGATCCTGCAAGGTCCCCATTTACACACTGTGGCTGACTGGTCTTGCTATAAATGACTTTAGCCATTCAGAAAGAAATGGCCATGGCAAGGACTGAACTGGCAAATTGCTTATTCCAAGACAGTCACTTCAACAATTTAACCATCATGATGAATTAGATACTAATAACGGTTCAAGCAACTGAGGCAAATTTGAATACTAAATGTTGTTTCTATTCTTCATGGGTAGAAAATGCAAATGACAAAAACTCCAGCTTTGACAGACTTGAAAACATCTGTTTCATGACTATACTTACCCAAGTCTCAACGTTGATATGAACCCTTCTATCCGTTCATTCAACTCAGCTGATGTATCACTTGGTGGCATTGTTTAGGATTCAATAATCACTGATATCATTCAAGGTCCTGGGATTGGGTAGAAATTAATAATAGATATGTCTTATCAATGAAATCTTATTAGAATCATGTGATATACAACTAGATGTGTTAATGTTATCGAGTTCACTATTAATCAGACGGGTTGATGTGTGAATCTGGATCACGTAATTTGAATACCAGTGTACACATACATGTACATGTAGATTGATATCATTACATATACAAAGTAACTCAGACTACTACCTTCTAGTGGTCTGAGCATTTACCTACATGTAACATACATGTAGTAAGAAGGTACCACTACACTGAACGAGTGATTACTGTTTGCACTAGTTACAAATCTGTTAACATAAACAGGAGTGTAAACAATGATGAATCTATAGGTATGTATACCACACATACACATTATAATTTATATTCACACACAAACATACATGCATCACACACACACACACACACACACACACACACACACACACACACACACAGAGTAACTTGCTACATTTAATTACATTTATTATTTATTTACAAATTTATTCACTTGCTTTTTTCATGTCTTGTACCATGGAGGTACAAACTTTTCATTTCCACAACACACACACACACACACACACACACAGAGTCAAATCTAGCACAAAATAAGTACAACATGAACACACTTCAAC
Organism: Glandiceps talaboti; assembly: GCF_964340395.1. Classification (NCBI taxonomy): domain Eukaryota; kingdom Metazoa; phylum Hemichordata; class Enteropneusta; family Spengelidae; genus Glandiceps; species Glandiceps talaboti. Next base: position 13,766,481 of record NC_135554.1, read on the forward strand.
TAATACTTGCCCATCAAATCATTAGATCTCATACGTCCATTATCAAACTTTTTTTGTACACACACTCACATGATCATTCAATTATCCTTGGATCTTTACTTAGGAATATTAATACTGATTGTAATACTAAAATAGATATTAATCTGTAATCTAAATTTAGGAGTTGCAGGTATATATCGCGGTATACTCCTTAGCATAAACCTGATTTCTATCGTCTGCAATATGTGACAGTGAGAGAGTGGTGAATGACACTTTTTTTAGCCTGTGACCACACTTCGATCGGTTTCACTTTTCCACATTTTTATGTGCTTGTCTCAAATACACGACGTGCAGATCGACATTCGATCAATGATACAGCGCCTCGTGAAATTCATCACATGTTTCCACTTTCAAACATACCTTAAATTAAAACTTTGACATTCGACAGACTAACAGCTGTCATCCAGAACTCGGTCACTCGTCTTGCAGTCTGTTTCGGTCTCTTTGCATCAGAAAATCAAAACGGAAACACTATAGTACTAGCATGAATGCTGGGAACAAGTTTCTTGGCCAATCAGAATGGTGAAAAAGTGGAGAAACATCGAAACGAACAAGCAAATGTACAAGATGGCGGCCCCCATGAAACGCAAGATGTGCTCGTCTGCTCGTTTATGTTTTCGGTTTTTGATGTAATTTCTATGAGAATTGTGCAAGTTTGTCGTTCTGGAGTTTTCTAAAATATAAATTATTGCATCTAGCACATATAGAATTAAGCGCTTTCATTTTAAACTTCTATATGTGAGTTAGTGAACAAGAAATTACTGCACCAACCCGGAAATCACAAGACTAATTGGCAATGGCATTGAGATATTGTAGGACGATTTTAAAGATGTCAGCAATAGCAAAGCGACTTTGTCACCATCGAGCATGTGTATCAAAGATGTTTCAGCCTGCTGGTGTTCTACCATCTGGTACAAAACAGAGTGATATGACATGTAGAAGCCAAAGGGTGAGTTAGCCATTTTATCTTCATCATGACGGTGGTGGTGGTGGTGGTGGTGATGATGGTGGTGGTGATGATGATGATGATGATGATAATGATGATGTTGAATTTTCAAATAACGGGATAAAATCATGTAAACCTTACATCTTAACAAAAAGTGGTCATACATTAAAATTTTTGACAAAATTAAAGATCTTATGTTAACATAGAAAATAGTACGTTTTAAAGTTTTTGACAAAAAATGAAATGAAAAAGTGTAAATTGTAATGGACATCAAATTATGAGTTTGTAATCTGTGTTTGGATTTTTACACTCGTCAGTTTACAAAAAGTGAAATACAGCAATCAAGAGTTAACTTAAGGATTACCTACCCTGCCGCCCCATAGTACAGATGAATCAAATGCCAAGAAAATACATGTAAACATTCAAAATCAAAATTAGTAATATTAAAGTATTCCATTGTATAATGCTAACATCATGAGACCTTTATTTGACCTTTACTTACAGCTGATGTTGGAGCATGGCTTGATCAGACAAACTAGTCCAGGGGTATATCATCTACTTCCGTTGACGTTGAGGGCGATGGAGAAACTTATAAAAGTCATCGATGAAGAAATGCAAAGAATTGGAGGACAAAAACTGAACATGCCGTGTCTGACAACAGCTGAACTTTGGAAAGAAACAGGTATAACAACAGATAACTAAAAATAGAAAGAAGGAAAATACTTTGGCATTTTGATAGAATACAATTATGTACACACAGGCATATGTCATTCTCACAAGTCATTTTTTATTGGATGAAAAATATGCAAATTCTAGCAATAAATTATTCATAAATTTGAAAGTATATCGAGGAATTAAGATTAGAAGTTACGTACAAATGTTATATTATAAAGAAACTCTCTAACTGAGGCCTCCTTTTCTGATAACAAAAGGTGCAAGTGTAATACACATAAAGCTTATAGTCATAATTTCATACCTGAGTTCCTGGTGAGAGCTTTGTGAGTTGTTAGACATGATTCAGTATATTTGAAAAATCAATTTGAATATCATTTAAGAATACTCTAATATAGAATAGAAAGTAACCACCAAAAGTGGCATCACATTACAGACTATGCACTCTACTGTGTTATAAAATGTAATAGTTAGTCTGTAAGGTACACCATACAGGGCACCCTCATACATTGGTCAACCCCTTAGGGCAGAGTGGTAACGGTGGAGTGACGATATGTATCATACAGTCTAACTAACTGTAAGACATGGTTTCCTATACTTGATATGAGTTCATTTCAGATTGTCAGTCAATTTCTCTGAATTAACATCATAGACTTCTGAGTTGTATCGTGTAACTCTTTCAGGAATTCCGTTATCCTATATATTTCATCGACTGTATCTTAGGTCTGAAAAATTGAATTGTATTCAATGATTGGTTATTTATTTTTATTGTATTTCCAGGCAGATGGACTACAACAGGACCTGAATTGTTAACATTGAAAGATAGACATGATGTAGAATATTGCCTTGGACCAGTAAGTATGTGGAAAGTCAGTGATAGTGTGTGTGTGTGTGTGTGTGTGTGTGTGTGTGTGTGTGTGTGTGTGTGTGTGTGTGTGTGTGTGTGTGTGTGTGTGTGTGTGTGTGTGTGTGTGTGTGTGTGTGTGTGTGTGTGTGTGTGTGTGTGTGTGTGTGTGTGTGTGTGTGTGTGTGTGTGTGTGTTAGGGGGGAGGGGTTAGCACATTGGCTTAGCTATCTGGCTTGACATACTGGTTAATCGTGGCAAACAACATTGTCAAGCTGGAAAACCAAGTTTCTGGGTCGGTGTACCCATGCATGTCTGTGCATGTGCTTGTGGATGTGCATGCATGGGTATGTGCATTTATGTGTGTGTGTCGTGTGTGTGTATAGGTAGGCATTTATGTTTGAGTTGTTTGTATGTGGAGTACAAAAGATGTAGAAATTTTCCTTCAAATACCGGTCGTTATTTTCCATAAGTTCTTATTGTCGTATTCTATCACTTTACTCTTCAGACTCATGAAGAAGCAGTCACACATCTTGTTGCATCTCAAGGCAGTTTATCTCATAAACAGCTGCCAATCAAACTCTACCAAGTAAGTATATATTTATATCCAGGCATGTCTCATGTAAGTACCAATAATTTCCCAATTAAATCTCAGCTAAAATAATTCCAAGCTTTTCCAATGTTCTGCTGTGTTACCTTGCCTTCTTCGGAGGTTTCTGTTTGGGACAGGGTTCGGGAAACTATATGTGTTGTTCTTTCCACAGTTTTACAGCTAAAATGATGTTGGTTTGGTGTTTTACTCAAAATTGTAACCTGACATTTTTTACACACCCTCAGACAACTTCTAATGCAAATGAAACAATTACATAAGTGCCGCACACAGTGGTGGAGATGTAGAAGTAGTCAAGTTGATATGTTGATTGTAAGTTAGAAAATAAACAATTGAAAAAGCCTTTAAAATCATCCAGTCCATGTGTAATGTTTTCATTAGAAGCCTGTTTTTACTGTACTGTGAAATAATAGCAATGCTTATCAGTGTTCAATGTGATTGGGCAAAGGATCCTGCTGTGTTTATTGTGTCTCTGTTATTGTTAGTCTAGAGTTCAAATATGTCTATCTTTGTGTCCCCATGAGTGAAACACCAAACCAACACCATTTTAGCTGTAAGTTTACCTAATCTCCATAGATGCAATACAGGCCATGGCATGTGTTACATGCAGCTGTACATTTCATAAAAAAGGATGAATGAAATGTTTTGCTCATTTCAGATTACTAGGAAATTTAGGGATGAAAGAAGACCAAGATTTGGGTTGCTAAGAGGCAGAGAGTTTTACATGAAAGGTACAGTACTATACATCATTTCTAACCTAACATGTAGAGTATATTAAAGTATGTTACAGTGGTATACGTTTGATTTTCAATACACTGTGTTATCTTTGAAAGTTATGATAAATGAAGTTAAGTTTTGAAAACTAAGTCTTGTGTAATTTATTGAGTAAATTATCTGACTATGATTGAATAACAGTATATCATTAAAATACAAGGCTTTTTTGTATTAAAGGGACACAAGCTGTATTCACATGTTTTGAAGTGTAGTTTTTGCTGCAGATCTAAAACACACTCATGGTATTCTACTTACTGATGCATACTTCACCATCACTTGCAACTGACGAAACTCAAACCTGGTATTAATACATAACATATAAACGGTCCAATTTATTATAATACGTTTATTAAGTTTAATAAGAAATGTCATGTCAAGGAAATATCCAATCAACCAGAAGGCAATATAATTGTAATGTCATAGAATGTATGAATCAACATTTACATCATACTTGAATAGTGGTTTTATGCAAGTATTTTCACTTTAGTATTTAAAAAAAACGCTTATAAACTCAGCTTGTGCCACTTTAATGCCTGTAGAAATGTAAAACTATAGTTTAGTTAGTTTTAACAAAAACAGAAGCAAACATAACCAAAGTACAAGATTTCACAGAATCTGTGACAAACTTTAATACATGACTTTTCTCTCTTTCTTTTTGTTCTACCAGATATGTATACATTTGATTCGGATGAAGAGAAAGCCACTGAGACATATAACTCTGTATGCCAAGCTTACTGTCAACTCTTCAACAGACTTGGTCTGAAATTTGTCAAAGGTACTTACATATCAGACTACAATTTAAATATTAACATATCATTTGCATATAATGTGAAGCATTATGAAAGGTTCACTCTGATTGGTTAGAAAACAATTGAAACAATGAGACCTGTTGTATGACTTTGATAAGAAAGTATAGTTTCATACACTTTCCAATCAGTGGACCTCTGCCAATCATGCTTCACATCAGCTCCATTCATCAAAGAATACCTATTAGTCACTTTCTTGTAAGTATTTATCAAAATTTAATGTAGAAAGTAGAGGTTCAATTCTGACCTCTCTGATTCAAGCCGAAATTCTTTTCATTAGTGTTATCTGATAATTGGACCCATAAAGATTACGTTCTTTTGTTTTGGATCAACTTTTACTATGCAATACAATTCTCCAAATTTTAACCTTATTCTGACGTAGACCAATTATCAGAGATATAGGAGTAAGTCTGATCAATGTATCCAGCTAGACAGCTATCTATCTAATAGTGTTAATATTACTGGTTTTTCACAGTTGTTGCAGACACTGGTCTGATTGGTGGCAGTATGTCACATGAATTCCATCTACCAGCTGATACTGGTGAAGATGAATTACTATTTTGTTTACAGTGTGGTTATGGTGCTAATAAGGAAACTATTGGTAAGCAGGTGATAAATTGTATTTATGTTGGGGGAGACAGACAGATCGACAGACAACAGACAGACAGACAGACAGACAGACAGACAGACAGACATATTGTGTTTATGCTGGGGAGGCAGACAGACTCGCGTGTGTGCTTGCATGCATGCACATACATACACAAACAGGTAGATAGGACCATATACATACATGAGGAGAGACAGAGACAGACAGACAGACAGACATTATAGATAGATAGATAGATAGATAGATAGATAGATAGATAGATAGATAGATAGATAGATAGATAGATAGATAGATAGATAGATAGATAGATAGATAGATAGATAGATACAGAAAAAGGATATAGTTCCTGTAAAGCTCCTGTAAAGTTTACAACAAACAGGACATTGTCTATTTTGTGAATGATCAATTCTCAAACCAATCTTGGTGAATAATGTCTCGCTTTATTTTCACACAATTCTTCCACAGACACAGACTCACCTCACTGCCCTCAATGTGGTCCAACCAATAAACTAGACTGTAAGTATGGTATAGAAGTCGGACATTCATTCTTCCTGGGTACAAAATATTCAAAAGTGTTTAACGCATCGTTCATTGCTAAGGACAGTAAATCCAGGTAAGAGCACACACTACTCCCACCACCAACAACAACAACAACAATTCAATTCCATATACCAATAGTCTACTGTCAAAGTGCATGTGTTATGATGTAATCAAGTTACATTACAACTGTGTGTATTCTACAAATTTGCTTGCAAACATTCAAAGAAATTACTCTGAAATACATTTATCATTTTCAGTTGTACCAAAGTTCAAATGTTTTGCTTCAAAATCTTGAATGTATTTCAAATGCACATAGTGAAGTATTCCAAAACTGATTTTATGGTTCTAACTTGAAGAGCGCCCTCAAGTGACAACCCAGCTTTTACTTGGAGATACATGGACACTTTCACAATGCTAAGTTGTATTTGTGTAGGTTGTCTTTTTTTTCTCATCCTTTTCAGGGGTTTTGTGTATTTTGTTTGTTTTTATTTATTCTGTACAGTTGTGAGCTGTAAACAATATTTATCCTTTGAGGACTAATTAATGAATACTAAATGACATAGTAAACTAACCAATGACTCAGTTTCATGTAAAATTGTTCCTAGATATTTATATTCAGTTATGTGTTAGACTTTGACATCATCATTAAAAAGATATAATACTAAAGTTTTCCTGAAATTGTTGAGCTTTTCCTTCTGTTAGGTTGTATTTAATCTCAGTCAGTGATTGTAGGAATTTGAAACAAACATACATGTTATCTTTTAAGGTAAGAAAAGAAAGTAAAAAAAAAAATACTTGAATATCCAGAGTAATTTATTTCATCAATATATGTAAATCAAAATAAAATAAATGTTATTTATTAAGTTCCAATTTCAATAGGTCCTAAGGACTGACAAGTTTGTGAAAACTCTACAAAACTGTCTGTCTGTATGGAAATCTGTTGGTTTCGACCCAACGCACTGACATTAATTGTGCACGCTGATCTTTGTGTATAATTGTTATGTTCCATCAGATTAACAGAGATGGGTTGCTATGGACTTGGAGTGACTCGTATCCTAGCAGCAGCCATTGAAGTTTCCTCCATAGATGATGAAGTGAGATGGCCACAGCTGATAGCACCTTATCAAGTGTACATCATTCCTCCAAAGGTGCTGTAGTCATTTTGAATTTGTTTCTTAGAATGGAGTTAGAGATACAGACTGTGTCACTTTACTCCCTTTCCTGCTAGCATTCTTTGTAATGACATGATTTCCTGGTTGCTGGACGGATCATGGAAATCCTGGAATTTTAGACTACTCCTGGAAAGATCATGGAAATCCTGACATTTTAAACTGCTCCTCGAAAGATCATGGAAATCCTGAAATTTTCAACAACTCCTGGAAAGATCGTTGAAATCCTGGAATTTTAAACTACTCCTGGAAAGATCATTGAAATCCTGGAATTTTAAACTGTTCCAGGAAAGATTGTAGAAGTCCTTGCATGTCAAACTACTTCTTGAAATGCATCTGGAAAGTCGTAGAAAAATTCTGCTTCCATACTATATAGGCTCAAAAAATGAAATTTATAAAATGATCAGCTATAAAAATTGTTTAAAAAATAAATGTGTAAATGGATAAATGATACCCACTGATAACCTGCACACACACAGTCACGTACACTTCTGTTTTGATTTCAGAAAGGAAGTAGAGAAGAGAAGGCCCAACCAATAGCAGAAAAGCTTTATGACAGTCTTGTGACACATGTACCTAGTTTGAGAAATGAAATTTTATTGGACGACAGGAGTCACATGACCATCGGTAGGCGATTGAAAGAGGCCAAGTCACTAGGATACCCATACATTGTTGTTGTAGGAAAGAAGGTAACATGAACACCTCCATTTAGATATTCAGTTCTCATTACAAATTTTTGAAGCTTTATTGGGGGGGGGGGGGGGGGGGGGCTATACACAGTTTATATACCATAGACTTTATTGCTTGGAATTCTTTTTATCCTACATACTTCTGGAGCGTGTTCAGTCAGCTCCTATGGGTTTTTTTTTGTATCAATCACAAATTTTAATCAATTTAAACTTCTTGAAAAAGTTTGCCGAGGTACAAAACTGTTTGAAGGTTCAAACTTTAATGTGTAGATTCATACACTGTATGCTAATAAATGAAATTGACAGGCTGGATGAAATTGACAGGCTGGGTGAGTATGACATTGTTGGTGGATTTGACATGCATGGTGAAATTGATATGCTTGGTGAATTTACATGCTGGATGATATTGACAGACTGGGTCAATTTGACATGCTTGGTGAAATTACCATGCTTGGTGAAATTGACATGTGTGAAATTGAAATGCTTAGTGAAATTACCATGCTTGGTGAATTTACAGGCTGTGTGACATGCATGGTGAATTTTGACAGGCTTGGTGGAATTGGCGTGCTTAGCGAATTTGACATGCTAGTTGAAATTGACATGCATGGTGAAATTGATGTGCTTGGTGAATTTATGTACTTCGTGAAATTGACATGATTGGTGAAATTGTATGCTTGGCGAAATTGACAGACTAGGTGAATTTGACATGCTAGGTGAAATTGATGTGCTAGGTGAAATTGACAGACTGGGGGGGGGGTGAAATTGACACGCTAGGTGAAATTGACATGCTAGGTGAAATTGATGACATGTAAATGTACATGTGTCATTTGTCACTTAATTTGAATGAATTAAATGATAGGTAAATGTGTGTAGGAGTAGTAGATATTCTCTATGAAATAAATTTTTAATATTAATTTGATACAACTATAATTGTGCATATATAAGAAAGTAAATATTTTACTTTTATATTGTTTTTAATTTAATGTTAAGAAGATAAATTTAAATCAATCTCCTCAAAAAAAAACAAGTGAACTGAGAAAGTGGTTGAAATTATTGTCGGGTTTTTTATTCATTAATTGCAAACACTAAAAAATGCTCCTTCCTATCCTTTTTATCACAGATGTGTTGTCAGAACCTTTCACATTATTTCCTAATTATCTCTGGAAAGTCAATTTAGGAAAAATCAATTCGAAACAATGTCATTTTTTGATGTCATGTTATTTTCATAGCAAATGGAATGCAGTCAGACTTAAATTCAAAGACAGAAACCTGAGTGATTGTCTGTAACGTTTAGTCGTGTCTCCCATTACACTGAGATTTGTGTCTTGAATAGGAAATCCTGTGCTAACAAATGAATGCATTCATAAGTTGTTTTTTTTCCTTTAGGTTATTCACCCATGCTTGGTGTTCACTACGTGATGAAACTTCTTTTTCACGTTCTTTTCTCTCTGAAATGAAAACATTGATGAAATCACTCTGTAAGTTTACTGTAGTCTGGTGTAATCTCATTAGTTGGGTTTGTTTAGGAGATTACAAGTTACACAATTAATGTAGTGTGTGTTTCTGTTCTAGGCACTGGAGTCTGGACAACTACTAGAAGTATGTGATGTCAACACTGGAGAAACCTTATACCTAAGTCAGGATGCATTAGTAGAATTGATGGAAGACGTCAAAACTGTATAACAAATATGCCATTCCTTGATGAAATTGATATCCTGAGTGAAATTGACACCATGCATGGGTGAAATTGATGTCATCACTGAAATTGACATGCTTGGTGAAATTACATAAGGTGAAATTGACATGGGGTGAAATTGATGCCAAGGGTGAAATTGACAGCATGGGTGAAAATGGTGCCATGGGGGTGAAATTGACATTCTTAGTGAAATTACATCGGGTGAATTTGACATCCTGCCTGACATTGGCATGTTGACAGATGTGTCAATATAGATTTCTCAATTTGTCCCTTCAGTCAAATGATGGGGAAATAAACATTGGAGTTGACAACAGAAAACCTATCATAAATTATAAGAAATATACCGAAAGTTGACAATAGAAAACCAATCATGAACATAAGTGTTGTTGTAGCATATGAATTGTTAAATAAATACATTTTCTTTTTTTAAAAGCATTTTGACTTTTATTATACAATTTATCATATTTTTTCATTAAACATTAAAACCAAAGAAATTTTGAACAGGTATTGTTTTTGTCATCATTATTAATTTGGTATTCTGTTAGTGGAGTATGTATGTTAGCCAAGTGATAAAAACCTATCAGCAGCCAACAGCATTGCAATTCATTGGCAAATAATTAAATGGTTCCGACCGTTTATATCTATTCATACCGTGTACACATAGACAACAAAGCACCATACAGAGTTCAATCAACTAAATAGTCACTTAGCTCACCTTGTATGAGGGATAGTACCATTAATAGTAATGGCCTGTGGTATGCATATTTTGATGTACATTTCATTTGGCAAAAATTCATAACAAACATATTTTTAGAATTATACAGCAAAAAATTACACATATTGCACCAAAGAAGGTAGCCTGGAACCCACACTCATCACTTGTCTGAAGTGTAGATGGTGCCGCTCGGGAGCGACGATAATACTAAACAGCGCCCCCAACGACCTATTACACTGTCTAGGTTACTCGGCAAGCTTCAAACATGTACTCTCTATACCAGAAGTCGTACAGCATTCTAGTCAGTGAATCACTCACATCTTTAAGTAGTCCTAGTACTAGTAATCCTTACATCGCTAACAAGTATACCACTCAAACAAATCCCCGTGTGTAGTCGATGACAGCAAGACCTATATATTGATTAGGTGTTGTAATAAATGGAAAGTCGCCTTGCTTGCCCATAGTAAACAGTTCATCGTCAGGGATATTTGAATACATTGTACTTCTAGGCGTTGCGTACAGATACTTCACTATAGTTGTAAAGTGGTTCAAGTAGAGTTCGTAAACTTGTCACTCAAGTGTACAAATACTTATACACCTCAAATAAACCAATTTTCAGAACTGTACATTGCATGAGAATTTCTTCGACATTTAGTGTACGCAATATAAATTACGTCATCGGACCGTTAATAAGTTATAATCTTAAAACCAGGTTTGATCAGTTAGCTGCAAGTGGTGGTTAACGATGCTGCAGTAAGTAGAATCAGAATACAACTGTTACAGGTATCTTTTAAATATGCAGCAAAAATTACGCCCTCAACGTGCAAACATAGCTTGTTCCCCTTTAAACTAAAACTCGGGTTAATTCAACCTATATATTTTAAGTGTATACAGCGTAGTAAGAAGGTGAAGGCGTGTTCTATATGCTTCTAAATTTGACAAGCCTAAGCCTGTGAGTTGGATCTCTTTGAGGACAGAACAGGCATTACGTTTAGCTTAGTATTAATCGAATAATGGATTTCTTACTTGGAGAACGTCGCCAAGCAAGCCAAAGAAAGCTGAAGAGTTGAGTAAATAACACTTTAACGCTCAAGCCCCGAGGAAAACGAGTCAAGTAGCGTTTCGTGCGTTGGGCTTTGATGTTTGAGCTGCAAGGAGTAATGAACACAGACCGCTCCCAGCATGTATAACAAAAGTAGAACTTCCAAAACTGTTCTCGTTTGCAAATCACACCCTTTGCTACTTCTTTCTTTCATGTTTGTAGTGCGTCATCAGAAGGTGAGAACTCATTCGGCGATGATGATGTCACCATTCTACCCACTGTTGCTACTGTTTCCCCATGTAAACACTTTTCCGAAGTCAAGATGAGAAATTAGTAAATTATTTGAAAAGAAAAGAAGTCATGATTTTTAGCTAAAAAAGCGAATGGAATCCGCTTCAGAGTGGGTTTTTGGTGTTTTAGTGGACAAGAAAGCTCCAGTCGCTTGGGTTTTGTTGCTCAAGTTAGTCATGAATTATATATGAACACAGACAATTAAGAAGTGTCTGTGATGTGAATGGAATACTGTAGTTTGCCTGTTTGAGACCATCAAGCGAAGATGACACTGGCTAGTACTGACAGTGTAAGCGTATTTTTATCCACCGTTCTACCTAATGGAATGATTAATTATGGCATAATGAATTAAAGCTATAACCCAAGGTACTAAGGATAATTGCTGTCCGCACTGACTTCTAATTTTTGAACATTCACCGGCGGACAAATGACATTTTCTAGAGTTGCCAAATCCGACAGAATGTCTACAACACTTGTTCACTCGAGGACGAGTTGCAGCCATGCATGGCAGCGACAACGAGCCATGCCACTCCTTTAGCGGGTGCACTCTCCGAGACGAGCGTGTTGTTCGGGCTATTGTTAATAGCTTTGGTCTATATTTTATCATTATTAGGATACTGCCACTACAATAAACTACCTGTTCTTTTTTCTAAAGGTAAACACGCACAATTAAGAGAAATCTGTCCGATTGAATACTTCAGAGCCCGTGTCGGTTGTTACACTGCTCCGTACGTACACACTGTCACTTTCTTTACTCTGGGTATGCATACAGAGGAGTTTATGTCCTCGGGTCATTCACCGTATCGACTTTGTATCTTGCCCTCCAACATTCTAATTATGGGTTTTAAGAAACGATGTTGGGCTCTATTTTGGAAGAGACTCTACCATTTTTAGATTAGCCGCGGGGCACAATAGAGTGAGTCGTCTGAATGTCTGTCGGTTTAATGTCTAGATGTACATCTCGTTTGGTTTTGTGTTCTTTCCTAAAGGTTGGAATTTACACAGTTTATTACACATCCATAGCTAGATTGATATCAGAATTACCTGGAATTGTTAGCACACTCGAGTGCGTATTCAAAGCTCCTCTTGTCGACGTTTTAGTATACTATTCCAACTGAACACTAGGTCGACCAAACCTGTAACCATGGTTACCCGTAATGCGAATCTTGCAAATCTAAAATTGTAAAAAAAATGGATGTGGTTCATAATGCATGACTGAAAACATTGATATCAAACTTTACAGAAAGATTAGTATTGTTTCATTAGCATTGGTGTAGTAGATTTTGAGACATAATGTCCACAGACAGACAGACAGACAGACAGACAGACAGACAGACAGACAGACAGACAGACAGACAGACAGACAGACAGACAGACAGACAGACAGACAGACAGGCAGGCAGGCAGGCAGGCAGGCAGGCAGGCAGGCAGGCAGGCAGGCAGGCAGACAGACAGACAGAACTATAACATTACCTTTCCTTGCGAAAGGATAAAATGCGAATCCTGACAATCTCGCCTCACAGACCCGTTAAAGGGTAAAATAGCTATTCTCTTGTCATGTCTTGTTGTATCTTAAATAACCCTTTCAATAGAGGCGCCTCTAGCCGAGTATGGATTACTTGCCTTAGTACATCAAACAGCTAAAAACTAACAGAGAATGCATACAACAAGGACATAACCATAGACACACAAACAAGGAGGTGGAAGAGACAAAAGTAACAAGTCGACGTCCCATCCATAACACATTCGTTTAGTTTTATTATATACGAATAGTTGTCTAGCTCTCAGGAATACATACAATCCCTCGTCTGGCTCTCAGGAAAACATACAATCTCTCGTCTAGCTCTCAGGAAAACATATAATCTCTCGTCTAGCTTTACTTGGAATATACTAACACGACTCAAAGTATTAGATTCGAACGTTCATCATTACAAATTGCTCTACATGTCATCGAATTGACATGAACGCGGATAAAAACGTCATCCGGGATCATAAGGATCCAAATATTTGTTTGTTGCCATAGTAACATCATTCTATATAACTCTTATCATGTCGACGGAGACGCTCAAATTCATTTTAATACATTAATGGTGTAATCTCTGTTATGGAAATTGCATGAATTGCTCATAAATGAGAACGAGATAGAGACGCCCACATCGAACATGCTCGTCCCTATCCTCGTTCTAGATAGAGTGCTGTCACCGTTTTTCAATACTGTCATCAAAATGTTATGATTTCTGAACCGAGATTTAGTTCCAGACAGCGATTCATTTTCATTTCCGTATCGGTGAAATTTGACATACCTGATGACAGTGAATTATCGTGTCACGGTTTGTGCATTATATGTATGGAAATCGATATATGTTATTCGTTTGCCATGTCTAATGGGTATCGGGTTATCAAGACATGAAACACCGCGTTGCATGTCATACACAGGTTTTATTTGCTTTGATAATACATAGTTCTAGAAGGCTTCACATGTTCCTGTAATTGTTTACCCCTTTTGTAACTTTGTAAACAAGTGATGTTTTATTATTATAGTGACGTGATATACAATTTCAAATTACCAATGAAAAAGAACAGAAAATCAATGTATCGCCAAGTCTATTGGGTGTACAAGTCACTAATAAATTAAATAACTACTCTAAAAGACAGTGAATAGAACACAGTCGTAATAAGTGTAGACTTGTAATATTACTATAATGGTGGAATATACAAAGATTACACCTTCTGGTGTATGCCTGTTAAATATATTTACTAGTTGCTCTAGGCGTACTGATCATTATAAAGTTCGGTCGATTGTCTCATTTCTGTTCACAAAATTTAAACAGGAATCAACTAAGATATTGTAAAAGTGTGTTCGCAAATCATGATCAAATTATAAATAGTCAGTGAGATACAAAGAGGGAATCGTTCTCTCGTTTTTATAAATGTACAAGCGACAATCGCACAATAAACGAATATAACACTTCGTTCTTTTAGGCTACCCCTCCCCCCCCCCTCCCCATAACAAACGTTCACAAGTGTGATATCGACACGTTTATATAGTATATAAACCATGATGAAAATTGTATCGGTACAATGCAAAAACATGATGGTAAATATTTTTTAAACCGGAAAGCCAGCACTGTTTATCACATTAGAAGTAAATTTTTAATTAATTTATCAACATCTCAATAGTAAATACAAAACCTGCTATCGTTGAAGGCGTGAAAGTTTTCGAAATTGGGTTAGAAGTGCGAAAATGACGTTCAGCAATCGTATTGACACCAGACCGGTACCTCCTCCCTAACCTAACGAAGTTTGTTAATTCAGCTTGTGTGGCATTGTGCGATCGTTTCTTACTGTATGGGTTAGTTTTGATTGTTTTTGTCCATGTATTTTGTTTTTATGCATGTGTTTAATTTAATATATGTATCATCTACATACAATCAGTTTTTGACACGTATTTCAAAGACACGATGTACAACCATCTACATGTATTATACTCGTGGTGGTCCTTTTAGAATATTTTACAGAGAACGGATGTCTAGTCAAATGCCCATTTCTCTTCTAACTTTTAATTATCTGAATTCGACCAAAATTTTTTAATCAACGTATCAATAGCGACAATAAGAATATTAGCAATATTAATAGTTGACTGATACAGATTTCTCATCAATCTCAGTATACACGCTTTTCTTTTGTTTAATGTTGTGTTCGTTTTCCAGTTACTCAAACGAAAACGAAAACGAAAATGAATGGCAGACATTTTGTTTTTCAAACCCAATTACTTTTACCCATTAAATCGACGCATGGAATTTTCCAAATGTCTGCAGTAGTAGTAGTAGTAGTAGTAGTAGTAGTAGTAGTAGTAGTAGTAGTAGTAGTAGTAGTAGTAGTAGTAGTAGTAGTGATGAAAACGGAATTCCATCTATAAAACCGCACAATTTGAAAATAGAAGACATTTCATGAGTATCGGGCCTCAGGATATGTTGTACATACGTGAGAAATTCAGAGAATACACACACTTCAGATACTTGTTTGTGTATAGCGTAGTGGCAAAATACCTCACCCTCATCACATGACCCTTTTTCTAGAAAATACATGTTTGTATTCGTGTCAACCAGCTTGGCAGTATTTGATGTTTTGACAATAAAGGTGACAGATTGAAAGAGTGAAAATCGTACACGTGTTTGTATTGTTTCGGTAACGCAAATCAATCGATAGAGTAAACCCAGAGAGAGCTTGTTGACACCATCAAACACCTTCCGCAACACATCGATCGCCAGACTGAGTAGCTTTATTTGACTCAGAAATGAAAATAGATTTTTTAGGGCGGTAATATTACTGTGGCAAACATACCATCGGCAAACTAAGGTAGACACATACTACATCTAAAACAGGAAGCGTTCGGGAGAAGACTGTGCATAAGGGAGCCTTCAGTATTTACAGGGGGAGGGCCAGAGGAATGAGGGGGGGGTCACATTTTACAAACCAGTTCTTGGGGGAGGGTCATATTTTGCATTATAATGTTTGGGGGAGGGTCACATTTTACAAACCGTAGTTTTGTGACCAAATTGAAGATTCAATGATTGTCAATTTGTTTTGTGTGTTTTGAGATATAAAAGTGAGATGAGCACTCAACATTTCTTTTTACGAGGACTTTACATGCCAACATATATTGTAACTGAAAATTGTTTAATAAAACGATGCATTTTATTGAGTGTACCATCGAGTCACCTTATCACTCACACTGTCCGTGAATGTTGTTGTTAAAATATCTACATATAATTAACAGTTATAGTAACCGGTGTCAAGTTTATAAATTGTATAGACGTTTAGTATATGCAATTGTCATGGGGAGGGTCATGTGTCACAAAATGGGACAAAGGGGAGGGTCACTTTTTACAAGTGGAGAATGTGGGGAGTCATGTTTTACTTAGCAGACCATGTGTGATTTCCTTCGCCCCCCCCCCTGCAATACTGAATGCTCCCTAACATATGATATTTTGATAAATTGAGGTTGTTGTTTTAATTACGCTAGATATTAGAACACTTTCAAATTTACTTTTGAACATATAGCGGGATGGTGATTGGGGTAAGAGTTTGTCTGTATAAATTCAGTGTTTTATTCTTCTATCGCAATCCCATATACTTCAGTGGTAAAATAGTGTTGTCGCTATCTATGAAACAAAGCACCAACCCTATAACTTGCAAATAATCGACTTTGAGTGTCAGTATATATGTTCTTGTTATTGTATGTGGTAGATTACACAAGTGCACTGATAGTGACGCCTTGGTCATATGTGGATATAATCAAGGTTGCTAGAAGTCCCCGAAAATACACACTGGAAGATCATATATAAGTTTTAATACAAAAATGAACCACTGCATGTGGCTGTCTTTATAAACAGTTCAGGTTTACTTAAGAAATGACTCAGAGGTAGAATGTGTCGCCTTTTGAGAAAAAAACTTGCTTTCACACTCGCCACATTCACTACCACGAGTGTAATTACATCACCGTCTATTTAGATTATGTCAACATGTCGCAATTGTTAGTATTAGTTTCTATACTTTGTCGACAGTTTATCTGCCACTGTACTTGTCATACATCCAGGTGAAATGATAACAGGATTGGATTTTAACATGTAACACTAAACAACTACGGATCTGTTCATCTCATATGTACGTGACTAGACTAGAAACATGTGATTTTATTGTTCAGGTAATATGATCGAACGTGCTCTGAAATAGACATGCATTAACAGATCTCATTTCACCTCGACGGTAAATGTTATCTTTTTGTCTAATTCTCTGTGGGTGAAATCGGTACGCCGAGTGCCATAAATCCCTGTGAATAAACGAGCACAGATTGTGAGTTCCATTAACTAGATGACTGTATAGCCTGTATTTTGACGACAAGATATTATTCATCTAAGCGCCAATTTGTGTTGGTTACGCTTTGTATCACAGCGATTTCGTTGCTATGGAATAAATCACAGACGTGCGCTACTTATGATATTTTTCCTTTCTGGGTTTATACGTATTCTCGTTTACTGAGATATTATTGCCAAATATTTTTCTTTTTTCAACCAAGGAAAATACGAGTGACATAAGGGACCTTGTCACTACGAGTCGATGGCGAGTATTACCAAACCCCTACGTCACAAGAAAAACAACAAGTAACGTCGGAGAGTGATATAATTATACCTACATAAACCGAATCAAAATAAAATTGGGAACGACTCTGAATGTTTAGACTCAGATTTTGAGCACAACAGAACTCAATGACGTAGCTGCAAGTGTTGTCGTGACGTAAAACGACCAGGGTAAAAATACCATATTTTCTGTTCGAATGCGTACAACTTGGTTTGCGCATTGTATACTCAGGTCTAGTAAGTACCAGTTACGGTCTTGTCATCGTTTACTTGATGCAGCCGTACAGCGAAGTGACGAGAAGGATGGGGGTTAAGGGGTTGGAGTAAATTACCTCAATGAAAATCGCCTATTATATTAATTACACAGGCGTCGTGTATTCGTCTAAATAACCTTTGTACGAACCAGAGACAGTAGTGCTACTTGACTTGCACAATCGACTTAGTGCGATGAATTCGTATTTACACTTTAAAGGGACACAAACTGAATTTATATATTTGGAATGTAATTTTTTTCTGCATACTAAAAGGTACTCACAGTATTCTACTTACTGATGTATACTTCACCATCACTTACACTTGACTGCACTCAAACCTAGTATTAGGATATAGCCTATGGACGATCCGATGACGTAATTTATCATACGTATCAAAAATGTACAAAAACTCACTACTAATGCAATCAACCGTTCCTGACAAAAGCCAAAAGACAGCTGTAATGTCATGGAAGGTATGCATCGACATTAACATTAACATTATACTAGTTTAATAGAAGATTTTTTTAAGTATTTTCACTTGAGTAAAAAGCTAAAAACTATGACGTCACTAAATGGGCGTGGCCTAGGTAGGACCGGAAATACCCGAAAACTCTCGAAGAAAATCCGACGGGAACTGACTGAAAAACTGTCATTTTAAGATGTTTGAAGACGCTTTTTTTAAAGT
Source organism: Glandiceps talaboti (assembly GCF_964340395.1). Taxonomy (NCBI): domain Eukaryota; kingdom Metazoa; phylum Hemichordata; class Enteropneusta; family Spengelidae; genus Glandiceps; species Glandiceps talaboti. The sequence goes on from NC_135554.1 coordinate 13,785,000, forward strand.
TTTAAAACCAGAATACGTTTCACGAACACGTCGTCTAGCAAAACAGCAATAGTGAATGTGAGCATTTTGAATCACCTTTAAACTCGGTTTGTGCCGCTTTAAGTTAGACGATAACAGTTTCAGTAAATACACGCCAATGCATTAAATGGTATTCCTAAAATAACTTTTATACGTGTATGATTCCAGGACAGATACAAAACAGACGAGACTGTCTGCCTACAGGCGCCTCTTTTCTTCTTCTTTTTTGAATCGTCAATGATGGCTTCAGGGTAAGTTCAGGATGCCTTTATATTCATACACCCACATCAGACTGTCGTCAGATCTACAAAGGTATATTATATTATTATATCGACGCCAGAAGACCTTTTCACTGCCGCTCAGTGACAGATAAATAATATAAGATAGTGATAAGTAATAAGACAAGAGGGAAGTTGCTAATATGTGGTTGTTTCATTGCATTTATCAGGGGTTCGTTATTATTGAAGTCTAATTTCCGACCACTTCATCCAATTCTTAAAAGTAATAAATGATGACAGCTTTGTAATCAAAATAAGTCACCAACGTACGTGTTCAGAACTTCAGACGAGTGTGTGCTCAGCCTTGTTAGTTCTTACAAGTGTGTGAGGAAATGAAACATTGGTTTACTTTTAATTTCACAAATTTATTTTTGCTGGTCGACAATTAAAATCTATATTTACTCGGGATGAGCGAATATGTAAAAAGACAAACGTGCCTGGCTAAAATAAGTTAATTAAACTAAACATCAAAGGATAGAAAATATGTAAACGAATGAAATGAACATTATACATATTAATATAAGACATAATGAAGTTTTAATTAATGTGGATTTAATTAAAAGAAAACCAATGGTATGAACATAATCTGACACAATTGATAAAGGTACATATTAGCCAATTAAAGTCGGACTCTAAATATAAAAGCGAAATCAAGTTCATTCAAATCAATACCCCGTAACCACTGACAACTGGCCTGGTTTGGATGGGAATTCAGGTGTATAAGTGAACCTAAGAGATGAGAATACACTTGTATAATGAATATCATTAAGTCATCACCACAAAAGGTGTTGTGGTATTAGTAGGCCTGAATTACGCTTCGGTGCATTTCCCGTACGTACATTGTTCTGAACTAAATTTGTATATCAATCGAATTTAAGCCAATAACAGATTCTGAAGAAGAAAGGGGATTCAAATGTCGATTATTACGAGTTAGTAATGTTGAAATATTGTCTACACCTGAAGGGTTGATATAATTAATGTCTCTTAGACTATAACAACTAACATCATACTTTATAATACTTGCGTGTGTAATACCTAAAATCGCGGCACCGTTCGGAAAGAAATATACATTACCGTGAACTATTGACATGGTTAGCTCTCATTTAAAGTAATTACTCGTGGAAATGTAACATTAATGGTAAATTTCAGATTCTATTAATCTTAATTATAGAACAAATTTGTCACGGTCAATTGACTCTAAAGTGATATTATTGTTGTTACTGGATATATCAGTCACGATATATCGATGTTTCGTGAACGTTTTTCTTCCAACTACGCATGCGTATGTAACCTTACGTAACGAAGCCGTAAAGATAATTTAGACTTCTATTTCAATTTAGATAAAAATAGATTTGATAAAACAGTTTTGATGAACCCAATTTCCGTACAAATTAAGATGTGAATATAGGTGAAACTAAACTAGCTGTAGCCCGTCTACTGAATTTAGTGTAAGTGTCACCACTACACTCTTTCACGCTCTTGATTTTCTATTTTTCTATTTACTTTTTTATTTGTTGTTGTCGTCGTCGTCGTCGTTTTGTTTGTTTGTTTGTTTGTTGGTTTGTTTGTTTGTTTGGGAGGTATTGTCTCCAGAAATAATGAATAGACATCGACAGGGCTATTAGCTAACTAACATCCATGATGGCCTTTGAAGTGAAATATATATCTCATGTCTAAACAAAATCTACTAAAAACTATCCATATATTGTTGTTATCAAGTTTTGCCAAGCATGAGATTAATTTTCAAGCGAGCCTACTCTTTCTGTTTCATTCAATGGATGTTGGATGTAAAACTTGATTTCACCATTCTGTGGCTTCCAGACATCTACCATATTGCAATCACTTTTATTGATTTAGTCATTCACAAATATTACCCTTGGAAGTCTTTTTTTTCTAATTTGATATTTAAAAGTATCCAAAAGTATATCACATCATTGTTTGTTCATTAGATTTTTTCCATACACGTCAATATTTTTTTACATCAAAGTGCCGACTGTTTCAGTTGTATTTCCTAAGTCTGTTTGTTATAGCGTGATATTCCATATATTCCATATGAAATAGCATATTTGATAAATGTACTTTGACCTTTTGATTTAATTTCGTTGTCAAAATCGATCAAATACGCAATATATTTGACAACATTAATGTCGATGTCAGAATATTAATATGTTACTGACAATTTCTTGTTAGCGTTCGATGCAGTTTTTAATAAACAGTAGCCCCATCTCCACGGCACTAAAAATCCTATATATGTACTACCGCACACACGCAACCACTTCATAAAAATACAAATTAAATTTTAAAAAAAATAACAGTACACACTTCAAACAGTGAACTTTGATCGATCTTGTTCTGTATTTGGTAAAATCTAAATTTTACAGTACTGTGGAAGGTTGTAACTAATTTGAGAGACTAAGGGCGGACGGAATCGTCTTTTTCGCAACTGTATTTACACATATTATTCATATCTACAAGTCGAGCAGTAGAACAGTGGCACTTTCATTAGAAATTTCGACTCGGTCTGAAACGTTCTGTAATTCTGGAGCAATAATGTCATGTAAATTAGAAAACCGCGTTATAGATGTCTTCCGTAGTGATAAAATGTCTTCCCCCACGAAGTCAAGGTGGAAAATAAGAACTATAAATATTAAAAACCACGCACTTGAAATTCCACTATTCAACTGTAAATTTCAAATTGAATACAAAACTCGACATTTTTGGCCTGAAATTACTCCTAACAATTGTATGCGTTAACAATGCAGGATTGTCAATATTGTTGTCATGGTGTTAATTTGACAGTATGCGTTTCATATGGACTTTGCTAGGTAAACAACAGTCCATTCTCTCTCTATTTGCCTGTACACGAATACTGAATTCCTGTGACGAAAACCCTGAATAACTCCTGTTGATTACAATGCCAGTGTACACTTTATAAAATTCTTTCAACATGTCAATTAGATTTGCTTATACAAAGTACCCCTAAACGGTGAGTGTGTTGTCTTTGCATCGCTTCAAGAGGTCACCTTGCCTACAACGCGACGTTGTTCCGTTCCGAATACATTACATTCCCCGAGGAATTTTACGTTTGTGCCACGGATATAAAATGTACAAAATTCTGATGTTAACTTTGTTCAAGAAATCGCAAACAATTCTCAGTTAAAAATCAAGAAATTTTCAGGACTGACCGTACATGTTTTTTTTTAAATATAGAGATTAAAGTGATATAAAAATTAAGCTGTTTTAGAATCAGTGTGGCAGTCGCATATTATAACTCTCTGAATATATATAGGATAATGTCGATTTTCATCTTGTAAAAAAGATGGTAAACTCCCAATTTATAATTTGAATGGGAATCAAGCTTTCACATGGAAAGTATGCAGGTATTTATTTGAAGAACTTTGATTTTCAGGGAAGTTGGTCCCCGGGGTACACGTACTTCACTTCTACCTGATGAAGTACGAAATACGTTGTAATTTGTACAGTCAGTGACTTACATGTATTTATATACATAGCCATGACATGGATCACGGTCCTGACAAACTCCAAGGTACATTTCCAGTGAAACATAAAGGAGAGGGGTCCGGAATAGAAATTCCAAAAAGTGTAATTTTGCATAAATTGAACTGAAGAAGCAAAAATGGTAAATTACGCATTTAATCCAAGACTAATCAACCAAACTTCATATGCACAGATTCACCTATACTTAAATTTATTCCGGTTAATAACATAACTATGGAAAGAGTATATGCACCACGTCAACGTGAAATCGAGATGTGACATCATTTTTCCGAAGGTCAAGTTGTAGTTTTGGCGAATCTGAACTTCGGGGTACGGTACGGTACTATCTATAATATCGTTTCAACGAGATGATCACAGTATAAAGTGTAAATTTTATATCAACGTGTGTGTCAGAGTCGTGTGGCGGGTTTGTGAAAGCAGACTATAAACGTATGTAAACATTGTTTTCTTTAGCATAGCATTAGAGAATTGTTAGCTACCAATAGATGTCACACAGCAGGTGACGTATGTCATGGTTAATTAAACATGAAGGATACTGACAGTATCATTCTACCAAGGTTTTATTTAACCTTTAACCTTTGCGAGGCAACGAAATTGACTGTTACTTTCACCTATATTACAGGTCTATATTTTAGGCCAAAACTGGCGGCAAGCATACTTTGCATAATCACAGTTTCCCTAGTATAATTAGTATCCTGGTATCTGATACACCCTCCGTTTCCGGTTTACATGGATTTGTGAAGTGATCGCCAACTTGACACTTTCCGGGTGAACACCCGAGACATCCCATACACGGACATGTCCCCGATACATGCATTACTCCTCTATGTTTATAAGTTATGGTGAGTTTAACGGGGGGCATGTTATGAACAGGAAAAGTATGTTGCCATGGTGACATACATACCAAAAAGAAATTACGGTGTAGCGAAAATCATACATTTCTGGAGAGAAATTATAAAATTGTCATTCGGCTTCAACGGTATCCAGGTAGGGTGAATCTCACATCAGTCTCTACGAAGACACTACGTACATTGCTATTTTTTTTTTGAAAATACACAATTTTAAGTTATGATTCGTTTCTACATCTTATAATATTGCTAAATGTAGTTTACAAATATTAACAAATCAGATGGCGAAGAGTGAAGATATAGAAGCGATTGCTTCGAGTTTTAAAAGGTTACTCTGCGTACACGCCATACACCGTTGCTACACAAAACAGGGACGTGTTTCTATAGTCACAGGATACAAAAGTGTCTGAGCTAGTGTCCCAAACAGCCCGGCTGGCAATACTGATTCCCTGACGTTCTGTTTCCCCAATGTTGACGACCACAATAATTTTATAACGGTCTATGTTTAAGCTCTTAATCCAGTCCTTAATCTCGTCAGATAACAGTCGACACAATATAGCAGATCTCTTCGGGTCATATCTCGTTCCGTCCAAACGGCTTTCAAGTAGGTTTGTCATCATGTGTTCAATCTGTGGTTCGTAGTATGTAAACGGTTTATCAGGCTCAAGTTTGTAGGTGGGTTGCATGGTTGCACGGGTGACAGTCGTAGACTTGGCCCTGGGTCGATCGCTGAATGACAACCAGCTGGACCCTCTTAACTGTTTCGCCTTTGATCTCAGTCTCAGGTTCCTCGTCAATCGCTTCGCTGCTAAAAGTCCCCGTAAGCCAAGTCCGGGCAAAGGGGTTGCCGACGAATTCATCGGTACTAACTTTCCGTCGGCTGAACTTTTATCGCTAAAGTCCCTTTTCGTCGTCGACAGCGACGATGCCGTGCCCGTGCTCGTCATCGATAATTTCCGTTCGGAAGTGGACGTTTTCCGCATCGCGTTCATTATGATAGTAACACTCCAGACAATATCACCGATAACGGTAACTGCAGAATAAAAACGTTGGCTTGCAGGACAGTCTGTCTTATACCGATTTAACGTTACTGAGAAATGATCACCGCCCCAGTCGTGTACGTTTTTATATGAAAGGAAAGCACATAAGGTAAATAGTGCGTTTGTATGTCAATTACTCTCACTAAGAACTCGGGTAGAGTCACCTCACTACAAACTGTCCGCCCAGTTACATCGGTGGGTTATTGTTGGAACAACTGACTACAACTTGCCTTTTACGGTCTTTGGTTCTGAAAAAAAAGAGCGAGAGAAATTACAATTGTTAAAATCAGATCAAATGTTATCGCTCACAATGTGCTGTACCAGTTCCAACTCAACGCGTGTGACCTGTACATGATGTGTGACGTGAATTGATGATTCCTTAGTCTATAAATTATTCCGATTTTGAAGACAATTAGTTGTCAGTGAAAAGTTAGTATGTATGTATGTATGTATGTATGTATGTATGTATGTATGTATGTATGTATGTATGTACGCACGCACGCACAGCGGCACAGGTGCAGTTGGTACACAGGTTGCCATGTAGGTAGGTAGGTAGGTAGGTAGGTAGGTGGGTAGGTGGGTAAGTGGGTGGGTGGGTAGGTAGGTAGGTAGGTAGGTAGGTTGGTTTGTTGGTTGGTTGGTTGGTTGGTTGGTTGGTTGGTAGGTTGGTTGGTCGGTTGATAGTAAAAATCGTCAATACCTGACAAGTATGAACTGAGAATCCAGAATAATCGTCTCGTCGTCAAGAGTACAACCACGATATCGTTGTAACAGTTCAGACCATTTGATTTGTTCGTCAAAACACATCATTAGACTCCCTATATCAAACTTAGCCTTGCTATTCACTAGGGGCAGCATTATAAGTTTAGTTAATCATTATGAAAGCATACATCGATCCGTTATCATTTTATGCACTCCAGTGATGACATCCATTGTCTCGTTGTCATGGCAACCCTGGAGATAACAGGAATGATCATGGCAAGGAAGACGTCGATTTGTCTTCCAGAAAGTCAATTATATAAAGTTGACGACATCCTAACAGGTTCATTTTAGTTCAGTTGCCAAGGCAACATATATGTACCGTTGACGATGTGCCACTACTATACCTTCAAGCGTACATGCATATACGGAACTTCGGATAACTACTTCGTTTATACTCATTGTTCTGTATATCGGTGTCGATCGAAACTAACTCATGTATGTTTCAAATGCCTTAACCCTTGGTTGAAAACCATGGTGAAATATACATCGAAATCGACAACTTTCCCTTAATGATGAGTACACAGAATAAATAATAAGTAATGTGCGAATCTATAGGAAATCGATTACATGTATTGAGTTCTTGGCTTCAAATCTATCGTCGAGTTCTTCTCGCATGTCACGCTCCATTTTGTAATACCGTTCAAGGCAGTTAGATATTTAAGTGAAACCGACACCTTCTAATTTGAATATTGAGAGTATTTTGAGCTGAGTGATGGATGAACTAGTCAACTTCATCAATATTACGTACTTATATATAATTTGCTTTTTTTTAAATAGCCGTAATTAAAGTTTTAGACAATTTCACACTTTCAGGAATGTTCTTAGGTAGATTGTAACGAGCTTAAATCTGCCATGATGAGAGTAGACATGGCGACATGTGAACTTTGACTTTTTGCCCTGTATATCATTCATTATGTTATCGGCATAGTTTAATCTCAAGGGTTCTACTACACAATTTTACTCATATTTTATTGATTAACACATATATAACTGTCTACTTAGTTATAATTAAATTAGTTATAATGCCATATCTCCTTGCTGTTTTACACTGTACTGTGAGTTAATAGTGTCATTAAACCTCATAATACCTTTTTTGTGTGTTTATATTTTGGGGGTTTTTTTGGTCATTTTTGACCTAATATTACCATTTTTCTTTTTAGCCCCTGCAAACACACGATGATTGAATTGAACTGTGCCCTTTATTTTGCTTTATTACGAAAATGCGACGTGGCCGTAAGTTATTGAATGGAATAGTACTAGATTGTGTTTTGACATGCTGGAGTTGAATTAGAGAATAATTTAGGTTAACATTTCAGCATTACGCCATATGGTCATTATGTGGTTATAAGCTACATACATACATACATACATACATACATACATACATACATACATACATACATACATACATACATACATACATACATACATACACACATGCACATGGACGTACGCGCATGCACACGCACGCACGCACGCACGCAAGCAAAAGTGTATATGCAATGTATGTGGATGTGTAAGCAATACAACTTTACATCAAATCACAATTTATGTATTTGTGACATTTATACGTAATAAAATATAAAGACCGTACAAGTGTTACCATGGCAACTTCTAAACATGGCCTAAATGTTTAAAACACTGCGTTATGACTCTAGTACCCGTAAAATATGGAACATTTTCCGCAGATCAGATAGATTTAGCATTTGGCATTTTCTAATTTGCCACAGGTGGTTAAGTTCGTGATGATAGGCGGCTTATGGTATCAGGTTTGCCTACGATGCTTTATGATGTTGTTTACCTGAACCAACCAGACTCGTTATTGCGATCTGCCACGTGTCCAATAATGATTTCCATGTTTCTATTCATTACTCTAGATCTCTCGGTATAGTATCTACGGCAAATCTTTTAGTCCACGATCGATATACAAATAATACCTCGATATATAGCAAATGGTCTTTGCTATTTTCTACGCCACTGTGAGATAAGACATCACAGATAGAGAGTCGTCTGATAAATACCAATATAAATTAGCGAAATACAAAATGAACAAAAAATGAAAATAGTGGAATAATTGTCGACATTTGATAAACATACCGGTAAATCTCCATTGCGTCATCAAAATATTTAATGCAATGAAAATATCAAATTAAAATTTCAATAATTGTATCAGGTATCAGCATAAATGAATGTTTAAAACTGAAAATATTAATTCAATTGCGTTGTATGTTGTCATTAACTATTGTTATTCTCCGAAAAAATAGTGTGTCCTGTGTTAGTTAACTAGGACAGCTTTCCTGTACTATAGATGTCGTAACCATACAAATGATATTTCAAATGAATGCGATTTTAGCGAATGTTTCATTCATCGAGCTGGGGTTTAATTTCTGATAAAATATGTACACAAACAATATAAAACTCTAGCATGTATAGGTGACGATGTACAAATGAACGGTACGCACACATATACATACACATACACTACTTACCGACAACACCAGAACTGAGTTGATGTTAATACGGATGTATGGTAAACAAACACGCAAAATGCTAGATTGATTGCTGCAATGGAAATCTATACATTACAGGCCTTTCATCAAAATATGAATAGCGACCGACCACCTGTTACAATATGTAGACTGCCACCAACGTTCACTCCTGACACTAAGTGACAATGACATAAACATTATGAAATGAAACAAATCGGTTTTTTTATTTCTACAAATGTCTATCTTTTCTTTCTTTCTATTTTTCTTTCTTTCCTTTGGTCTCTCGCTCCTTGCTCTTGCGCTCTATCTTCCTGTTTCTGTCTCTGCCTGTCTGTCTCTGGTTCTGTCTCTCTGTTTATTGTCTGTCAATCCGTCGCTCGTTCTCTGTCACAATCTCTTCCCTCTCTCCCTTTTCCCCCTCCCCTCTTTCCCTCTTTCCCCTCTATGTCCTTATATATATATATAAGGACATAGTAATAATAGTATATATATATATATATATATATATATATATATATATATATATATATATATATATATCTGTCTCTGTCTCTCTCTCTCTCTCTCTGTCTCTCTCTCTCTCATCAATTTGTGTACGACGTTCATCTGTATGAAAACAGTCGACGAATAATTGTAAGCTATGACAAATAGAAATTCACCCTATGCGACAAATTTGACAAAAAACGTCGATTTCCTTATATCAAGTACACCTTGTATGTTCTCATAACAAGTGAAACAAATATATTCTGTTGAGTATCAGTTAGGCATTATGCTCAACATGAACTTGCCTGAAAGCGGAAATAAAGTATATAGGTCCCAGAAAACTAATCGCGTCGAATACAAAGTTCCAGGGACCGGTGGTCGTACAAGTGTAAGTCGGTCCTCGTCTGAAAAAACAAAATAATTGTATAGCTATAAGACTTATGTCATACCTATAATAATACTTTATTTTAAAAATATACAACTGAAACTAAAAAAAATGAGCGAACAACAAAATACATTTGTAAAAGAGCAGACGTGGAAATGAGGACAAAAATAGTTGACAAAACAACAAATCGAGTTTGACCTCACTCAATGATGAAAATTAGAGAATATATACAAATTTACAGCAAGACACAGAAATGGGTCGGTGTACCTGTGCGTACTAATAGATTAACTCAACTGTATGCATGGTTACATTCGTTAAACCCAACACCAACCCCAACCAGTCCCACAGATTCTGTATTGAGATGCGGAAAGCATTTGGTATCACCATAATTAGTTACCTCGACAGTTGAAGGGTTGAGATTTGTTCACACATACTAACATACTCACTTCAAAACAAATAACGTCATAACGTGTATATATAGCACTAGTAATAATAGTAGTACATGTATATAGATCGTTAAAAGCTTGGTCGGGTCGTCAGTTTGAGGGCGCTGTTGGTTTTGCTTCTGCTCAGCTCACTCTGCGTACCGGCCGTGTCAACCATCTCTCCCGTTGAGATATCCTTCTTGTCCAAAACTGAGAAGTTATTACAAAATGGTTAACTTTAACTATTTGAAGTTGAATAACAAAATATGAAATCTATACGCTGGTCGTTCTGCGTCACGACAACGGGCATCTATGTCACAACAACGGGTGTCTACGTCACTGGTTCTGCTGTGTTCGAAATATGAGTCAAAACGTTGAAAATTGCTATTACTTTTCCCGATTTTTCTTTGATATTACTGGCACTGGTATAATTATGTTATTCTCCAATATTTGTCTTTTCTTTTTCTTTCGGAAAATACTCGACCTAAGGGTTGTCATTACTCGTCTAGCGACTCGGAGTAACAAAGGCCCCTTGGGTCACTCGTATGTTCCTTGGCTGAACGAAGAACAAATATATGGGGAATAGCATTCTAATTGTCGTCATGCTAAGTCTGTGAATAAATTCTACATAGCATTTCATGATTACATAAACCAAATACTAGTGTTAGAAATGACACCCTCTCAGATTAGAAGAAGTTAATCTGGTGTAGAATTCGTCTAATCGACATTATCAGATATCAGACACACTTTTAATTACCGGTTTGTCATCGTTACCTGCTAACATTAATAAAAGAGGAACATTTTAAAAAATAAAACTGGTCCATTTTTAGGAATAATTATTCCATTAGGTTAGGAAATACGACTCAAAGCGGCGGATCATATCAAAAACTTAATTTCCGGAGATTGCTTTTATAGAGTTTACTGAGAAGTGTCAATACCAGCATAATATTATTTTCATCAATTATTTAGGGACAAAACTTAAGGTAAGATTCTCATCTATTTATTGATCCGTGCAATTCTTGTAACTGATAATTGGCAAACTTCCATGTGCAGTGTAAATATTTCTATATGGTGTATTTTTTATTGTCCGCATTGGATATTCAAAACATACATTTCGAAAAGTGACACGTCTTTCTCTCTCTGTCATTTGTCTCTCTGTCTCTTTCTTTGTCTGTCTCTGTCTCTGTCTGTCTGTCTGTCTGTCTGTCTGTCTGTCTGTCCCCGTCTGTCTCTCTCTCTCTCTCTCTCTCTCTCTCTCTCTCTCTCTCTCTCTCTCTCTCTCTCTCTCTCTCTCTCTCTCTCTCTCTCTCTCTCTCTCTCTCTCTCTCTCTCTCTCTCTCTCTCTCTCTCTCTCTACACTGCCTATCAACTGTTGCTACTAAAAATTCATTGGAACATGTACAGAACTTATCAGCCAAGTTATAACTGCGTTTGTCCTTTTTGAACTTTCATGCTTTCAAATCTCATGTTTAAACAATTATGACTGTCTCTCTCATTATCCCAGATACACAACCACTTCATGCATTTGAAAAGAAAGAGTTGATGGTTACAAGTAGACCAGTCAAAATTCCAAGAATTTGTGGCAAAATGAAGGCGACAGTACATAATACCAGCCTTTCGTTTTGGCCATTCCCAAGCTGGTAGGACCGACAACAACCATAGCTAGTCACGTTAGAATGTCAGTACACTTATCATACGTATTATTTTGTCACCTGCATTAATCTCTTCTTTTCGGGGGTACTCCGATCCACTGGTGTTTGGAAGTAGAACGAGAGAATAAAGCCGAAGTCACTGTAGACTATTCACCTGTACACCCAGACAACGCTGGACCTGTGTACTCGTTGGATGAATTTACAAAAATGACTGAATCAGGTACACACGTTGGTTTACTTTCAATTAACTCGCCCGTCATAAGGGATGATCGTTCATAGTAACATCAACTACTACGATAATTATATTTCTTATTAACTATTTTAAATGTTTATTGTCATTTCAATTTTCCTATGCATTTTCTAAAGGTCTCTCTCTAACGACCCCATAGTTCAATTTATCACGTCAATTTTGATGCCAATAAATTTTCTTAGACAAAGCACGAGCTTTTTAGAACAACAATATGGAAAACATTCTCTGGTCGTTCTACATCACGACAACGCGCGTGTCTACGTCACGACAACGCATGTCTACGTCACTGATTTGTTCGAAATATGAGTCAAAACGTTCGGCTAAGTTCTTTCCTATCATTTAGTCTTTATCTCCACGTTAAAGTAGACTGCACCTATATGAGACTAATTTCTAAAAGTCTAAGTTCTTCAAATCTCCAAATTGTGTCGTATGAAATCTTGTCCTTGGTTCTTTTTGAAAGCAATTATACATTTGTCTTGTTACCAAGAAAGTTGTCGGTCATCATATCGTTGTCAAGGAAAACGACATTCTTTTATTGTCCCAGAGAGTTATTAACAAAGTATTTGGTGGCCATATTGGATTCTCAAATGTCTCATTAATATTGCGTTGACTTCTTTTTCAACAATCTGTACGGTTACACTGATTTTCCTTCCTTATTTTAAGCAGAGGTTAGATTTGAATTTCTTCGAACAATACCTAACAACAAAAAAAGTTCAAGACTTTTATACCAGAGTCGTACTACAATGTTAACAGGTTGCTTTATGGTGCCAATAGGGAACTTGCAAACCTGCCATGTTGAATGTTGCATCATGGGAAATGTGATAATAAATACTCGTCAATTAGCATTATAAACAATGTTGATACATTGTTTGTAACCACAAATAATCAATTTTGTAGTTACCCTGACCATTGTGGGAGGTTTATTTTATCGGTAGCTCCAGATTAGGTATTACGATAACCTCAGATAATCCCATAATCCTTTGCGTCTGAGCATGCTCAGTCTGGATTGCAAGTTCCCTATTTGCAAAGTGACCCTCTCAATTTGTTTGTTCTTGATTTTAACTGAAAACAGGATTAAGCTTTCTTTAAAAAATCATTACAGTAACAACAAAAAGTTAAGATTTTTATTTCCGAGACATACACAACTTTAATAGTTTACTGTATGGTGCCAATTACTCCACATTGTCGTATAATACTTCATAATTATTTTTTTTGATTGATTTGGTTAGAGGGTACACGACAAAGAGAATACAAATAGTGGATAATATCCGGGAACAATTATCTACTAGTTTATTTTGTTAAATGGTTGCGAATGCTACATCGTAGCTATATAAGGTGACGTTTTTTGTTCTCGTCTTTCGGGAGTGTGTTAACATCAACGGTTTGAATTGAATCGTGCCATCCAACGCTGTTTGATCAACACACCAGGTAAGAACAATGTATACGTCCATGTAGTCAAGAAATACTTTGTTGTTCGTGAGTAATACGTCTAATATTTTGTTTGTGTCTTTGCATCTTATATTTATTTTTGTTCAGGTAAAAACAAGTAAATGTTATTTTGTTTTTTTTCTATTCCTTGGAGATATTGATAATCATGATATAACGATTTCTTAAATTTAAAATTATGATGTCTTCACAGTTTTAAGAGTCAACTTTTTCTTCTTTATTTTTTTAAATTTTGAACGACTACTATTTTTCATTTGTTTGGAATTGTCAATGTATACTATTCTGCTGTATTCGATTATATCGTACCATAGTGTTGATTCACTCAGTTAAAAATATACAGTCGGAAATCTGCGATTACGACTATATGAACAGAGGTATACGTAAAACACCGTACCACCGTGTCGGGGGTTTTGTCAATCAGGTAGTTTAATTCGTAATCACGCGAGATTTCGCGGTTATCCGAGATTTCACTTACATTCGATTCGATAATAAAATTCAGATTTGTAGTTCTAGTAGCCTAAGCACCGTAAGCAGGCTATACTTCTAAATAACCAAAAAAGAAAAGAACTGATTTTACCTCCTGTACCAATCTGTAGGTAGATATCAGTAATTGATGTTGGTAGACAAGTTCGAATTTTACATCATTTCGTATTTCATCAATTTTAACGGTTTATTTTCTTGTATGTCTTTCTTTCTTTTTTTACATCAGTGCACATCACTCTATAACAAAAATGGTAACAAAAACTACACTGTGTTTTATGGTACTCGTCGTAGTGGGCGTACTTCTCGTTTTCTCACAACATGCACATGCTGGAAGTATTTCTGAATCGGAAGAATTCAGAATATTGCGTCAAATCGGAAGATTTGCAGGTAATTAATTACTTTTTAATATTAATTACTCTGGTCATAGAACTGTGTTTTGATGATAAGGCCAAATAAAAAAGTTGTTTGGTTCCGGTTACCCGATCCCACCTAGTTTTTCATACAGACCCTAAACTTTTTGTTTACATATTCGAGAAAAATAATGATACAATCGCGAAAATCGTGAAGTCTCGCAAGAAACAGTGGGTGCGGAAACTGACACCAACTTAAAAAGACAATATAAAACTATTCTTCCAAACTGTAATGGCTGTACATCTGATAGGAAGAAATAAACAACACAGAGACCATTTGGAAAACAATATAAAACCTGGAACTAGACACTCACGTAAAAAAATTTAATAAAATAAAATAAAAATCTACCTACCCCACCTATTTTCAAATTGAATGTAATCGGAACCACACAAATTTTTTTACGCCTTTAAATGTCAAATTACTCGTATTGCCCTGGACCTTTTACTTTTGCGTAAAATTGTTATACGTTTAGGAAAATAATTATCATCAAGTCATTCGAGAGCCCAGATACATTGCTTGTGGTTGATTTGGGTGATTCCTCTCCGGTACATAGCTGATATGAAATACAAAAGACGGGTCTATAAGCTAGGCATTCTCTGGTTTTATTCCTTGGTCATTGTGTAACTACATATCTCTGTGTGCCTGTCTTTGTCTGTCTGTCTGTCTCCCTTCCTACCTACCTACCTACCTGTCTGTCTGTCTGTCTGTCTGTCTGTCTGTCTGTCTGTATGTCTGTATGTACGTACGTACGTACGTACATATGTATGTATGTATGTATGTATGTAGGTAGGTAGGTAGGTTGGTATTTATGTATGTACGTACATATCTCAACAATAGTTTTAGTTTGTTTTTGTATTAGGTTGTCGACAATCAGAGTAATAGAAATACAAAATGTGAGTCTTTTAATAAAGATAGGAGTTGGTCTTCAGTAATATCATCTTTTTTTCTGTGTCTCTCTTTCTGTCTCTTTATCTATTTATATCTATCTTTCTGTTTCTGTCTC
>NC_135554.1:13800591-14078091 GCF_964340395.1 Glandiceps talaboti
AGTTCGAATTTACATCATTTCGTATTTCATCAATTTTAACGGTTTATTTTCTTGTATGTCTTTCTTTTCTTTTTTTACATCAGTGCACATCACTCTGTAACAAAAATGGTAACAAAAACTACACTGTGTTTTATGGGTACTCGTCGTAGTGGGCGTACTTCTCGTTTTCTCACAACATGCACATGCTGGAAGTATTTCTGAATCGGAAGAATTCAGAATATTGCGTCAAATCGGAAGATTTGCAGGTAATTAATTACTTTTTAATATTAATTACTCTGGTCATAGGAACTGTCTTTTGATGATAAGGGCCAAATAAAAAAGTTGTTTGGTTCCGGTTACCCGATCCCACGTAGTTTTTCATACCGACCCTAAACTTTTTGTTTACATATTCGAGAAAAATAATAATACAATCGCGAAAATCGTGAAGTCTCGCAAGAAACAGTGGGTGCGGAAACTGACATCAACTTAAAAAGACAATATAAAACTATTCTTCCAAACTGTAATGGCTGTACATCTGATAGGAAGAAATAAACAACACAGAGACCATTTGAAAACAATGGAAAACCTGAACTAGACACTCACGTAAAAAAATTTAATAAAATAAAATAAAAAATCTACCTACCCCACCTATTTTCAAATTGAATGTAATCGGAACCACACAACATTTTTTTTACGCCTTAAAATGTCAAATTACTCGTATTGCCCTGGACCCTTTTACTTTTGCGTAAAGTTGTTATACGTTTAGGAAATAATTATCATCAGGGCATTCGAGAGCCCAGATACATTGCTTGTGGTTGATTTGGGTGATTCCTCTCCTCTCTGTGTTGAGACGGTACATAGCTGATATGAAATACAAAAGACGGGTCTATAAGCTAGGCATTCTCTGGTTTTATTCCTTGGTCATTGTGTAACTACATATCTCTGTGTGCCTGTCTTTGTCTGTATGTCTGTATGTCTGTCTCCCTTCCTACCTACCTACCTGTCTGTCTGTCTATCTGTCTGTATGTATGTATGTACGTACGTAGGTACATATGTATGTATGTATGTATGTATGTATGTATGTAGGTAGGTGGGTAGGTTGGTATTTATGTATGTACGTACATATCACAACAATAGTTTTAGTTTGTTTTTGTACTAGGTTGTCGACAATCAGAGTAATAAAAATACAAAATGTGAGTCTTTTAATAAAGATAGGAGTTGGTCTTCAGTAATATCATCTTTTTTTCTGTGTCTCTCTTTTTGTCTCTTTATCTATTTATATCTGTCTTTCTGTTTCTCTCTCTCTCTCTCTCTCTCTCTCTCTCTCTCTCTCTCTCTCTCTCTCTCTCTCTCTCTCTCTCTCTCTCTCTCTCTCTCTCTCTCTCTCTCTCTCTCTCTCTCTCTCTCTCTCTCTCTCTATCATAACAAGCACGACGACCTACTGGAAACAAAAAAGAAAGTCACTGTGGCTGTGCCACGTCCACGAATTTTTAGCAAATAGCGACGTCACTGTATCACATAGATGTGTTATCCGTCTTTAGTAAATTGTGATGAACGTATGGCTGACAGACAGAATCTAGATCTTGTATTAATGTATGACTTGCGTTTGTGTCATTCAATAAATGACATTGCAATGTTAAAACCTTATATATTTATCTAAAAGTTTGATATATTTTCTTCAAAGTGTAAGCTTTTCTGTATCCAAGTGTAAGCTTTTCTATATCCAAGCATAAGATATTAAAATTTTGAAACAGTGATTTATACCCTTGTCAAAATTTCTTCGAATACTGAGATGGGTGTCTTTGCGGCACGTTTAATATACGGCATGATGTACGAAAACTTTGACTTATTACTAAACATGTGTATTGCGTAAGAACATGAATAACGCCTGTCGCATGTCGATAACACTGATGGTATAAGTCTGCGGGTGTGGCTCCTCTCTCTCTCTCTCTCTCTCTCTCTCTCTCTCTCTCTCTCTCTCTCTCTCTCTCTCTCTCTCT
This sequence comes from Glandiceps talaboti, assembly GCF_964340395.1. NCBI lineage: Eukaryota > Metazoa > Hemichordata > Enteropneusta > Spengelidae > Glandiceps > Glandiceps talaboti. The sequence goes on from NC_135554.1 coordinate 13,802,571, forward strand.
CTCTCTCTCTCTCTCTCTCTCTCTCTCTCTCTCTCTCTCTCTCTCTCTCTCTCTCTCTGCAATAAACTTGCAATAAACTGTGAGTTTATCATATCATCAACTGTTAATAGAATAAATGTTAGTGTAACACGTCACAATGATAGTTCAGTTTGTATCTGTATTAGCTTGTCGACAATGATCTCATCAGAAAAACAGAAATGCATGCTAGGAGTCTTTAAAGAGACGAAGTGATCTTCAGTAATATCATGGGGTTTTTTTCTGTCTCTCTTTTTCTGTGTCTGTCTCTTTCTCTCTCTGTATTTATTTATTTCTGTGTCTCTCGTTTTGTATATTCTCTATCTTTATGTATCTCTTTATGTCCGCTTCTGTATTTCTCTGTTTTTCTCTAATCTGTCTTTCTCCGTATATCTGTATCTTTCTGTTTCTCTCTGTCTCCATGTATGTCTGTCTGCCTCTCTCTCTCTCTCTCTCTTCTCTCTCTCTCTCTCTCTCTCTCTCTCTCTCTCTCTCTCTCTCTCTCTCTCTCTCTCTCTCTCTCTCTCTCTCTCTCTCTCTTCTCTCTCTCTCTCTCTCTCTCTCTCTCTAGAAAAAGCACAACGTAAACAACGTGCTGAAACCAAAACGCCTGTGCCACGTCCAAGGATTATTAGCATGTGACGTCGCTGTGCATGCTGCTCTATGTACCGTGGATTGAATATCCATCTTAAATAAATTTGGATGAACGTACTACTGGCAGAATCTATATCTTGTATCATAATATGCTTACCATGATACCTGTTATTTGATTGGATGAGACATTGTATATGTTTTTTAATACATACCTTGGCATTAGGCCCCCAATGCTGTATAATGTATGGAAAGCATGGATATTAAAATTACGAAACAGTGAAATATACTCTTGTCAACAATTTCTTCGAATGCTGAGATGGGTGTCTTTGTGCCATGTTAATGTAAGGCATGATGTACGAAATGTGTATTGTGTAAGAACACGTATAAAACTTATCGCTTGTCGATAAAACTGGTGGTAAATCTGCCGATGTGATTCATTCTCCTCTCTCTCTCTCTCTCTCTCTCTCTCTCTCTCTCTCTCTCTCTCTCTCTCTCTCTCTCTCTCTCTCTCTCTCTCTCTCTCTCTCTCTCTCTCTCTCTCTCTCTCTCTCTCTCTCTCTCTCTCTCTCTCTCTGCAATAAACTTGCAATAAACTGTGAGTTTATCATATCATCAACCGTTAATAGACTAATATAGAATAAAAGCATCTAATATCTTCATATGACGAATTGACTTCAATTCTAAACAAAAATAAAGTAGTGTTATAATTATCCCCTCAATAATAGAAAAGTCCAATTGACGCGTTCACGTGCATACCCCGGACAGGCTTAGCATGAAAGACGCAGCACTGTTTTTCTTCACTAAATTCCAAATTCGCATATTATATTGGTGTTTGATAAGACCTGCTCAGGGATTCCTGCCGGTAGATATATACAGGAAAGTGAAAGTTACACATATGCTGCAAATAATGGCCTCGCAAGTATTGGTTTCATCAATGTATTTACACATATTCTGATTCTAAATTCACGTCCACGCCCCGGCGGTCATTATTTTTCGCGGCATATATGCAAATGTCACCTTCCATCCTTCCATGTATACTAGTATACTAGTAGATCTACCGTCAGTCTTTTCAAACCCTAAATAAGGCATGGTTTAATATTTTGTAAATGTATAGTTTGATTAATTACATTAAAATGTTAATACTTTGTATACTTTCTTTAAAGTGTAAGCTTGATAAATGGAAAGCGTAGACATTAAAAATGGAATAATACTGTGACCCTGGTAATAGTTCAATAATTCTTAATTTCTCTCTCTCCCCCCCCTCTCTCTCTCTCTCTCTCTCTCTCTCTCTCTCTCTCTCTCTCTCTCTCTCTCTCTCTCTCTCTCTCTCTCTCTCTCTCTCTCTCTCTCTCTCTCTCTCTCTCTCTTTCAGAAAAAGCAGCACGATCTACTGGAGACAAGAAGAAAGTACTAGGTATTCCACCTCCAAGAATTTGGAGCAAATGATGTCGAGTGAGGTCGTGGTACCACGTAAATGTATCATCCGTCTTAAACGAAGTTCGGTGAATGTCGGCTGACAGAATCTAGATTTTGTAATAATGTATGGCTTAATATTTTGTAAAATGCGTCGTTTAATTAATTGCATTGAAATGTTAATACTTTGTATTTCATCTGAAGGTTTGATATATTTTCTTCAACGTATAAGCTTGATAATGGAAAGTGGGGTCGTTCAACATATGAAGCTTTGGATTATATCCACAATTTCAGTGAATGGCGAGATACATTTCGTTGTGGCACGTTTAATGTAAGGCATGTACGAAAAGCTTCACTTGACATATCACCTGCTGATCTATTTGGGGGTTTTATTTTCTTAGCAAATGTGATAAATTTTACATTATAACCGTGTCTGGTTATCTATTTCAAAACTTACACTTTTACAAGTGTAAATACTGCAAAACAATAATTGTAAACTAAGGTTTCTGAAATGTTTCATTTTAATCAGAAAATTACCATGAAAATGTAAGAAAATAAAAACCCCAAAATAGATCAAGTCTTTTACTAAACATGTATTGTGGTACGAAAACCAGTTGAACGACATGGCTTGTTGTGTGATACTACTGGCGGTAAACCATGGATATGCTTGGAAGGTCCAATAATAAAAAAAAAGGAAAAAAAGAGGGCGCCTTCAGGGGTAGGAGCTGTATGGTTGGTAGTAGTGTTCCTGTTATGTCATGTCTTGATGCCGCATCTTTTGATAAAAAATAGTTGCAACGGGTTCTTGCATCAACAATTCGTTCTTGTGGATTTATCATAAGCATTGATTTAATTAAAATTAGAAAATTAATTAAAGTACGTGTACTGGACATTTCCAGTCAGAATTTGTGACAGTTCTTATATGTCGATTTAATGAAAAATGTAATTTAATTAAACTACTCGGTTTTTTCATCCATAATGGGTTCTCATGAGTGGATTTCATTAACACACAATTTAATTAACCAGTGGACCATAGTTTCTTCACTACAAAAACATATTTTCTGTCTGTTGAATTGGGATCTTCGACCTGCGTTGTCACCTGGAAATCACCTTTTGACCTTATGCTAATTACAAACAACATTATGATATCACGTGATTAAAGCTCTCATCATGATAAGACTTTTAAATGATGCCCACAGAGTTTACACGTGTGACTCTCTGAGTCACCGCCACCGGAAAGAAACATCAACGAGAAAATGTCGAACGAAACACGTGACTCTCTTTAACTACGGAAAGTTGGACTGCTTGTTGGATATTCAGGTCCCAGAGATATCAGGAGTAAAATATATTACCATCTATTGTGCGATTTCTCAAAAATATAACAACATCCCATAGCCATCCACATTGTATTCGATTAGCTCTATCCTAGCTGCATTTCTTTAGTATTCTGGGTGTCTCAGAAAAGTGATTTTCGCCAATATTAAGACCTCTCCGAAAGACAATTATCATGACAATCTACAAATCTGGCTTAGAGGGGGTACACTTGGGTATAGTGCCTCGTCCCAGTGTACAGCTCTGGGTCAGATTAGCCAACTTTTACAACAATTACTCTAAATAAAGGAGTCGCACGATGCAGGTTTGGTGAAATTCACTTTTATATAAACTTCTCTCACTATGAAAATATTCAACTAAGATCGATTCAACCTATTTTAACATGAAACATTACTTTCATACCAATCATTTAGCCTCGTGAACACTGACATAGTATAATACGATATTAATTGTGACACAGCCGTGTACTTTGCATGTCAAATGTTCCTATATACTCTCATAAAATATTCAATTATCCGTCGATTGGTTTTGTTACAAAATACATGACAAAGAAAATGCGAATAATTTGCAATTTCCGAATGTCTTTATAACACTAATTTTCTTCTTAAATGGTTATTAATATCAACCTAGCTCTATAAATGATCTAGTCGCACTCGTTAACTTTTGTGTACGTCTATCAAAATCAATTACAACGCGTTGCTCTTTTCTAAGTTTCTTCAGATAACAGGAGAATCGTGCTCTTGAAGGTTTCGTCAATAATTCTGAAATTTCCATGACCTTTCTTTGGTCTGTATCTGTATATGTTTGGATACTGGAGACTGCCTCACAATCGAGCAAATGATCTTCCAGAGGGTGGTATGTGCACTTTGCTGGTTTTAGTCAGGCGAATTACATATTACAGGGTGATCATGCAGATTTAAACTGTTCTGGCGATTTCCTTATTACGACGGAGTCTGTTGGAGCATTCCAACCTTTTATAGTCCTTGGTATGAATGAATTTTTGCAGATTTCGGTATTACAACTGTCTATTTCTGGATGGTCTGCTAATATTATTGTGACTAACTTATCGAACTGATGAAAGTTGTGTTCTTTTCATACAATTATAAACTACTGTAACGATGTAAACCAGTAAAGTTGAAACAACTTATAGTCAGCTGATTCAATCTTACTAACACTGCAACATCTTATCTTATCGTTCGGTTCACCAAAAAAGTCTAATTGTTACATCAATCGACATGCCTGAAAAAAACATAGTATACATCGTTACAATGTATATTACAATGTATATTATTTACAATTTACTAAAAAGGTAATGGCAGCTCACACAAAGAGAATTCAGCATTGTTGTAAGATGTGTGTGGTGCCAGATGATGAAAAGAAGCAAACGTCCTAGTAAGAATTTTGTCATACCAGACGATAAAATGTAGCAAAGCTAGTACGACGTTCCAATTTTAGCTAAGCCAGACGTTATTTTTGTTTCAAATAATTGCCGTCTATTAGGCCAAATAAAAAAAAAATTGTTTGATTCCGGTTACCCGACCTCATCTAGCCTTTCACGCCGACCCTAAACTTTTTTATATATATTCGAGAAAAGAAGAAAATCACGAAAATTGTGATGTCTCGCAAGAAATAGTGGATGCGTCAACTGAAAAAGACAGTTCTTCCAATCTGTAGTGGCTGTACATCTGATGAGAAGAAGCCAATAACACAGAGAACATATGGAAAACAACGGAAAATATAACTACCTGAACTATACACTCACATATGAAGAAAAGAAAATTAAAAACAAAATAAAAAAATCTACCCACCTCACCTATTCTAAAATTGAATGTAATTGGAACCACACCATTGTTTTTACGCCTAAGCCAGATATTATTTGGTTTCAAATAATTACTGGCGTCTATTATAATTTTAAAAAAAGACCCAAAAACATGGTTGAAGCGTCGAAAGTTTGTAATTTCATTGCTTTTGATGATCACTTTTGTTCCATATTGTAATATCCTTAAATTATTCTATTAGCGTAAACACATATATATAAGCTCTGTTATATATAGTTTTGATAGTTCTGGAACTCTTTGATAGTTCTGGAACAACCTGTTGTCTGATGATCGCACAATGCGTGAAACTCCGAGTTACAACCAAGAAAGAGTTCCAGAACTATCACTGTGGTATAGAGCACTGTCTTAGCAGATTGATACTCACCGATATATGGTCACTGTGTACATGTATTATAGCTGCAAAGAGCGTATATAGGTTAAAATTACAGATCGTGTCACATGGGTGTTTAAAAATGACCCACATCTCAGATGAGATTAAATTGAATTACAATATAAATGCCTCAGTCACAACCGATGGCATCACCAAATTGCAATTAGTGTAAATTATTAACGTATATTAGTGAACCAATTATAGTAATCTTCATGGTGTCACACGAGATTCCTCTATAATTTATATTATGTGTAATAAAAACACGAAGACCATTTAGATACTAATAGCATCATAGTGTGAATCACCACTATTTATGCTTCCTCTCTTAAGTAGCAACGTTATTCATTGTTTTAAGTAATATTTTAACAGGTAATTCATTCTATATATATATCTATCTATCTATCTATCTGTCTGTCTGTCTGTCTGTCTGTCTGTCTGTCTGTCTGTCTGTCTGTCTAGCTATCTATCTGACTATCTATCTATCTAGTATATATATATACATGTATATATATATATATATGTGTGTGTGTGTGTGTGTGTGTGTGTGTGTGTGTGTGTGTGTGTGTGTGTGTGTGTATGTATCCACCTAAAAAAACTTTTAACTAGCAATACAGACTTCAAAATTGTACAAATAAGCAGGGCTATGCATCGTAATTGAATTGAAGTAGTGAACTTAGTCTTATAGTTCTAAATGGGTACTACTCCTTCTCTTGTAATTACCTTCTAAATACGACAATCTACCAAATACTTACAAGAAGGGGAGTAAATATTACATGATTGTAAAAAAATTATTGCAGTTGACTGAACAAATAAAGAGAAGTAGGGAATTTTAGATAGGGCAAAGGTCAGACTTTTATATTTTGAATTATTTTTGTTTGTCTTTGTCGCATTTTACTTTAATACTCATTCACTCACTCTCCCGGCCTCACTCATTTACTCTACCTCACTCAATTGTATCCGCTAAATGTACCTAAGTGGGGTTTTTCGATGATAGAGTAGAATAATTAATTTGATATTTTAATTTAATCAACTTTCATTCGACTTTATAGTTGTCTCTCATCTCTTTTCTACTCGCCAAAAGATAGTAATTACAAAGAATTACCATGGGTTCATAGCAATTATCGGATAGTGTAAGATAATTGAGAGATAATAGAGACGGAGTGAATAAGGCGTTTCCGAGTATTTGTTTCTTTGCTTTTTATTCAATGAATTGAAGAAATCTGTAACATGAAATTAGGCTTACAAGTCACCTACTACTACCACACACACACACACACTCTCTCTCTCTCTCTCTCTCTCTCTCTCTCTCTCTCTCTCCCTCTCCCTCTCCCTCTCCCTCTCCCTCTCCCTCTCTCTCTCTCTCTCTCTCTCTCTCTCTCTCTCTCTCTCTCTCTCTCTCTCTCTCTCTCTCTCTCTCTCTCTCTCTCTCTCTCTCGCTCTCTCAAAATGACAAATCCACAATCAACTCCAGAGTTGACTATTTTCCTGATAGTGTATAGTTGTAAGGGGACACCTCTCCAAATGTGTGGTAGAGTTCCAATTCAGCGTTCCCTGTCCCATGATTTATCATAGACTTGGGTTTTATTCAACTACACCGTAGTACACGGAGAGAAGCGTTTGAGAGAACAACTCACACAACAACGTAACAGCACAACATTTGTTACCACGTACCACAAAGATATCATAACATGAGTACGTCTTTATATTGCAATAAATCGAACGTTCGCTTTATGGATAAAAATTACAGAGAAGTAATTTAGTTTCCGTTTTAATTTACAAAATAATTACAAAAACAAATGAAATATAATGATATCCACCATGTCATATCACCATTATTGCTAGCAGAAAATAATCGTGTAATTTTATGTTAATATCATGACTCGGAGGCGTACATAATATCCCGACGACAACAAATTGGGTCGCTATAATTATTTTCTTTATAATTGGGCTTGATCAAATGAACCCTTCCGGAGAACAGACTTTAGTTCCCTTTATAGTGTGATTGTAGATGCGTACCCACACATTTCGCCTTGAAGTTGCTATTCGTTGTGATCCATCGAAAAGAGTCTTTCTCCTTCTTTGGTAGGAGTGTTCGGTTTATTCTGGTAAGTACACTTGTTGTCAATTTGAAATTTACCTTTCAAAAACTTTCGAAGAGAGAAAAACGACAGAAGCCAGTTGAATAGAAACTGTCCTCTGGCGCGACAAAAGTATTTCGAATATTGCTATATTTTATTGTCTGGCGCGGCAAATATCTTCCTGACATTGTTACATCTTATCGTCTGGCACGACAAACATTGAAGTAAAATTGTAAAATTGTTCAACTTAACTGACATGTTTTTCGTCAAGTCAGACGACAAAATGTAGCAATGTTAGTAAGGTTCTGTCAAGTCAGACGATAAAATGTAGCAATGTTAGTAAGGTTTTGTGAAGTCAGACGATAAAATGTTACAATGTTAGTAAGGTTTCCCGCCAGACGATATTCTAAATGTGATCATTATATACTGGCTTCTATTGTAGTTTCCCCTCTAGTTTTCATTTTTATTCTTTCTGATAACCAAAAACAAACTTATGAAATATTCACTACTTTGAGATTCTTTAGACCCTATACATTTCATATATACACAGAGACAAGTAGACTGTCGACAGTCGTTCGTGCCTTTTTTACTACGTTTCATCTAAAACAAAGTCGTCGCCTCGCTCCGTAGCGCTGAATACTAACTAATGCGTCCTGATAGGAACTGCGATTGCCGAAGATCGCCGAAGGCACGAACTGTGAGTGCCGAAGGCTCGTGCCTCCGGCACTCGCTGATCAGTACGCGGTTATGGTATTGCTCCGGATAGGAGCGAGGCGACGACTTTAGTTTTAGATAAAAACGTAGCAAAAAAGGCACGACTACGAACGACTGTCGACAGTCTATGAAACAAGCAATGTGCTGGTTATCCGAGACTAAACGGTCCACTTAATTTCGTCTGTGGAAAAATTTGGTGTTTATTTTGGCAACAATAGTGACAATTGTGAAATTTGTCTACACGTTAGGAGCCAAATTCATGCAGATAATATCTACATTTAATTCCCATTCAATAAAACATTTCTGCCTGAACTGTTTTAGTTAGAATTAAAGCGCAAATCAATCGATCTTATGCATGCTACTTGGGGTCACACGTTACTACAATCATGAACAATCCTAGACAGTAACACAGGCCACTCAAACAAACCTTTTCTTACAAGATATTTACGAAAGATGTTTTCCTCGACTGAACTCTGGCACCATGCAAATAAGCCATTTCCACATCGCATATCGTGTTTTTCGTCAAACAATGCGCCTATATATATAAACATGTATGTAATAGATAGTCAACGAGTTCGGGAGGGTTATCATGTGCCAATAAACAAGGGGGCGCAGCCCCCGAGTTTTTGGCACATAACCCTGCCGAACGAGTTGTCTATCTATTACATACATGTTTATATATATAGGCGCATTGATTCAAAATGCTCACATTCACTATCGCTAATTTGCTAGACGACATGTTTGTGAAATGCATTCTGGTTTTAAAACTTTTCAAAAGCGTCTGCAAACACCTTAAAATGACCCTTTTTCAGTCACTTCCCTTCGGATTTACTTCGAGAGTTTTCGGGTATTTCCGGTCCCACCTAGACCACGGGATTTTATGACGTCATAAAGAGACATGGATAGCACATAGCCTATGGCGAGCGTAGTCACTAGGTGAACAAAACTCAACAGCATTGTGAAAAAATACATTGCTAGTGGTTGTAACAGACATCAGTAAACAAAAACTACACTCTACATGTCTTATTAACCAACATTTACCGATATTTACTCACACTTTCTGACTAATTGGCAGTGTCTGTTGGTATAAATGCTAAAATATGATCTCCCCATATTATGGCAAAATAAATCAAAAACGGCTAGACTAGATATATATAAACACTTGTAATGTCGCGTGTTTCACACTCATTGACTTTTATTTATCTGATTTTTTATTATTTGCCGGCAAGAAGCATTACGATACCGTGGTGACGTTTGACGGCATCCCCGGGCCAAGGACGGCATATTTTAGCCCAATCGTACTCGCGTCGCCTTTTGAACAGTGCATTTAACAACAAAGTAAACATATTTCATCTCGAATAAATATACTAGCTATTAGAATACCAATGGGAAACTTCAAGAAGGCGTATCGGGACATGTGCCACAATATATTTGTTGGTCCCATAATACACTAATTGATTCGATTTGCTCCGAGCATATGGAAGTACGCTCCGAGTCATTGCATCATGTACATGTAAATGGAACTGTGACCGACCTAATTTTGTTGTCCATATATAAAATGAGACTGACCTGCACATTTTTCACAGTTTTCGTTGTGGTCTTGTATTGCCACATGTTTGGCTTGTGAACACAAGTTTACATCTATTATTATCTAGGGCGTAATACTCTAGTCCGAGTCTGAAACCCATATAAAACCTAAGAAACTCGCATTCGGATCGGACAGAACAGAAGTAGGTCTCATCGACTTGTTGGGGACTCGAATTATTGCTTGTTTTTATCACGGTATACAGGTGATTATTATATATCGGTAGAGGGGTAGTGTTGTCAAGTTTTGTGCAGTCACCGCGGCCGCGGCAGTAAGCTCATATTATTACTAGGCCGCCGATCAAAGCTGAAGCAGTGTATGTACAATGTACGTATGGAATCGGGAGAGCACAGCGCACATTCGTGTCGGGTTAAATTTATCCACGTGTTGATGTAATCCATATTTATCAATCAGATATATTGTAAAATTCTTCAAGTCGTACAGAAATAACGTCTCTAAAACAAACCCTGAGAAACGGGACCGGACGTGGCTAGCCAAGTATCTAGTTGCAGGCTTTCTTTCATAACCATGTGCTGGGGTCACGACCTTGATTGCCGACGTCAATATTGTCCAATCGTATTTGATATCATGAACACATCGCGATATTTGATTTGTTGGTTTCCTAAACTGTACACTTCGAATACCATGATTCGTTACAGAATTCTTCTAATGAATATTAAATAGGCTTGTTGCATTAAATTAAGTGATATCGCAACAAGGGAAACCATACAAGTTTTCTTCCAGACGAGTTGCTAAAGTCATGTAAATGACAACACTAAACTCACGAAATGTCCTCAATTCTTTACAATTTTATTGCTGATGATATGGCAATCTAATAGCTAGTATATTTATTCAAGATAAATATGTTTACTTTGTTGCTAAATGCGCCGTTCAAAAGGCGACATCAGTGAGTATAGTCGAGTATAGTGGGCTATAATATGCTGTCGACGCCATGCCTGTCGAAGATATTGTAATGCTTCTCCTCGGCAAATAATAAAAAAAATCAGATAAATAAATTGAAACACGCGAGCGACATTACAAGTGTTTATGTATATCTACACTGTAGTCTAGCCGTTTTGATTTACTTTGCCATAATATGGGGAGATCATATTTTAGCATTTATACCCACAGACACTGCCAATTAGTCAGAAAGTGTGAGTAAATATCGGTAAATGTTGGTTAATAAGACATGTAGAGTGTAGTTTTTGTTTACTGATGTCTGTTACAACCACTAGCAATGTATTTTTTCACAATGCTGTTGAGTTTTGTTCACCTAATGACTTCGCTCGCCATAGGCTACGTGCTTTCCATGTCTCTTTATGACGTCATAAAATCCCGTGGTCTAGGTGGGACCGGAAATACCCGAAAACTCTCGAAGTAAATCCGAAGGGAAGTGACTGAAAAAGGGTCATTTTAAGGTGTTTGCAGACGCTTTTGAAAAGTTTTAAAACCAGAATGCATTTCACAAACATGTCGTCTAGCAAATTAGCGATAGTGAATGTGAGCATTTTGAATCACCTTTAAACTACGCTGTGATTGGCTCAAACGGATATATAGGTCACACGCCTAAGAAAAAGTGGGTTAAATAGCTCCATATAACCAACCGAAATGAAGGCCTCTGATTGGCCAAGTCGGTCTAGCCGTAGTATAAATATACATATTAGATAAATTATGAATATTAAATAATTACACCTTTCTATTGGACTTTCATATTCCAGTTGAATCGTGAAAACTTGACAAATGGCGGGAAGAAAAGGAACGATTATCATAATCTTCACAGCTGCAGCACTTTTATTGTTTGTCCACTCTTCTCATGGTAAAGCCTTTCCTGAAGAACGTCGATCTCTGAGTTCGAAAGGTCAGGTTCAAGGTAATGGATCATTGTCTGAATTACACTTGAATGACTGCACAGTCTATCTACCCCTAGATCATCTACCCCAATCCAGCCCTCCGCATCACATCTTTTATTTGTTTAGCTAGCTATTTAATTTCAGGGGTGGGTATAGTTGTCGAGTATATTATCAATCTTTGTTTTCGAATTGAAAGGTGCGTTATAAAAAGAGACATCAATAAGAGACATTTGCCACTGCTAAAAATCCTAAGACATACCAGACCCTACCGTAATTCGTAATCATCCGGCTTTGTTCGGCAACTTTCGGAAGAGTAGTATGATAACTTGCACCAGGCCAGGTCCACTCCCCAAAACAATCTATTTGCTTACACACTGTCGGATTGTATGTTACTTTCACTTTCTCATTTTTTTTCAGAAACAAGAGACCAGCATGTACTGAAACGTGGATGGGGATCAAATCGGAAGGGAGGGCGAGGCAAAGTCCCCGTCCCTTTTATATTTGTAAGTACATAATATTTTATCGTTTTTTGTATATTGCAAGTAATCTTCTCTCTCCCTCTAATCAGTACAGTAAGGCGTAATAAAAATTGTTTGGTTCCGGTTACCCGACCCCACCTAGTTTTTCACTGCCGACCCTAAACTTATTTTTATATATTTGAGAAAAAATAATAAAATCACAAAACTTGTGAAGTGTCGTCAGAAATAGTGGATTCGGTGACATCAACTTAAAAAAAGACAATACAACACTGTTCTTCCAATTTGTAATGACTGTACATCTGATGGGAAGAAACTAATAACACAGAGACCATGTGGAAAACAACGGAAAACATAACTACCTGAACTAGACATTCACACATGAAAAAAATATATAATAAAATGAAATAAAAAATCTACCTGCCCCACCTATTCTAAAATTGAGCGTATCGGAAACACAGATATTTTTTTTATTAGCCGGCATAAGTATGAATTTGTTATGCGCAAACGAGGTTGTAATAAGGCGAACGAGGTTGTAATAAGGTTACGTTTTCACGGCGTTTCCGGAACAAGATGGCATGATATGCAGAAGTTCAAAAAACCTAACTGGCATGCTATAATTCCACGTATTTTGAAAAAAAAATATCTAAAACTCAAGTTGTTTTTTCCTGTCTTTTATCTTCACAGAAAGGCTTTCACTTCAGATGAAGACATTTTAAACATTAATGTGAGATTCCAAGGTTTTGAACTTTGATAAACTTTTGAACTTTGAACCTTTGTTGCGTCGAATTTGTTTGTACCGAAAATTACATGTAACAACGTAAACGACTGTGTGGGTCATTGACCGATGTGTCCATGTGAAAGCTATGAGAAAGTTGACGTTTTTCTAAGTTGCCATGAGAGAAATGTAACATTGCAGTATTTGTTTATTTATATATTTTTATTTCCAGTTGATGTCCCCCTGGTGATCAATCCCAGTCTGAAATCAATTTCAACTGAAAATCATTGAAAAAGAATGGGTGTCAAATCATTCTATTGAGAAAGTGTTCGGTAATGAAAAAAAGGGTCAAATAGCTGGCTTTTTAAGGTCATACGAGGTCAAAGCCGGTCGTGCCAATACGCTGTACGCTGTCATTCCACTAAAGATAATTGCTTGTTTATAAAGAATGTATATAATTGTTGTACACTATTGTGTATACGGACACAGTTAAAGGGCTACAGTATGTAACTTTATGGCTTTTGGTAGTAGCTACTTTTGTAGGATACCAAATGACAGAACCAATGTGGTAGAACTCACACCATGATATTCAAATAGGATATAACAATTAACGACGACATGACGTATTTTTAAGGTAACCAAAAAATTCGAAAACATATTATAGTTTCAGATACCAGGCCTGTTTTGTGTACATCTGTGCAAACTCAGTCACTTCCTTCTCGCGATGGATTGATTCTGAATAGCTTCCAAATATTTCAGTGTATATCATGTATATTCTCAGTACGCTGAATTTGGTCGACAATTGGGCCATAGTCACATACTTTGCGTCTTTTTAACCTAAATATGGTGAATGGGATTTGTTGACAAAGGCAAATAATGCCTATTTAAGGATCCCTACAACAATTAGAACCAATTACTGATAGCATTTCCTATCGCCATAAATAGGACAATTATTTAAATGAATTATTATTGATGTGCCAGAAATACGCGTACGTAGAAGGCGTACCAGAGCAAAGCTCGGGGACGTACCTCAATGGCCCTAATGTTATGCCTTGTCGAATCAGTGTCTGTCGGTCGGTCTCTACCTGCCTCTGTCTGTCTGTCTGTCTGTCTGTCTGTCTGTCTTTCTGTCTGTCTGCCTGCCTGCCTGCCTGCCTGCCTGCCTGCCATCCATCCATCCATCCATCCATCCATCCATCTATCCATCTATCCATCTATCCATCCATCCATCCATCCATCCAACCATCCATCCATCCATCCATCCATCCATCCACATGTTTGAATCAGTCTGCCAGTCTGTCTCTTCCCACCTGTGTTTATCTCCGTCATGGTGATTGGGTGAGTGTGCGAGTGCGCTATGAATATGCATGATTCACGAACACGTGTCCATGTCAGTTTTCTCAGCTCTTACATTCTGTGTTTATTTTTCAATCACATGAAAAATGAAAAAGGACAAGATTTGGTATAATTTCACTTGGAAAGAGTCGATTATTTCTAGGCTGCTGCACACCTGAAGACATCTGAACCGACATCTGTGATTTGTTCTTCAGCGACTCAGTGATGACGTCACAAATACTGGTGCTAACCATGAAACAAGCTATAAATAACAACAACTTGAACGACATGGTAAAATTAACAAATTTTATTACGATCAAAATAAAAGGTGTACGCTGATAAGAATATATACTTCTACAGGGCAAGCCATGCTAGCAAGTAAATGTTTCTGATTGATTGATTGATTGATTGATTGATTGATTGATTGATTGATTGATTGATTGATTGATTGATTGATTGATTGATTGATTGATTGATTGATTGATTGATTGATCGACTAATACAGTGCGCACAGTAATTCTATATAAGTCTGGATTCGTAATGTTCGTATAAAAACATAAATGTACTCTTCAAATCACACGGTATAATAGTGGACTTTGTAACTTGTCACTTCCATCTGTCGACTTGGTATCCAAAGCGATCCTCATCATTGAATACAGGATGGTACAAAGGGAACAGGAGTTCTTCCAATAGTCTGGATTGGTCACAACAAACTGAGCTGGTATCCTAACATGGACAAGGAAAAGGACAATAGTGAATAAAATACATAGATAAACAATAAATAGATGAATGAATAAATAAATAAATAAATAAATAAATAAATAAATAAATAAATAAATAAATAAATAAATAAATAATAAAAATGAATAAATAATATAATTAATTGATTAAAAATAAATAATAAACAAATAAACAAATAATAAATAAGTAAATAAATCAATGAATGAATGAATGAATGAATTAATTAATTAATTAATGAAGACAAATGTAAATGATGCAAAGAATATGAAGAAGTCAAGATTGTTAGCTGGTGAGGACCATGGAAATAAGTTATTATAAACAAGTCTTGCCTGTGGCATGTACAATAGCGTTAAGTTTCTATACGATATAGTGACTCAACAAACATAAAAAAAAAGGTTAAACAAATGTATGCCATACAGCAGAGAGATGGATACAGAGACAGACAGACAGACAGACAGACAGACACAGACAAACACACACACACACACACACACAGACAGACAGACACACTCGTATATGGACAAAAAATTTAAGTTGGAAGCAATGCAAATACAATTCGTGTTAATTCGTTATGTATTTGGTGTTATATACGTTTCTCATTGAGAGACATAGGATAGTTAATGTAAAAGAGCAGAGTGGATACCATGATAAAAAGAACTAAGTATACTAAAATAGTGGGTGTTGGTTGCAGTAGTGATAGTGGTGGTGTGTTGGTGATGTTGATGGTGTCGGTGGTGATGTAAATGGTGGTGGTTACGTTGATGGTGGCGATGTTAATGGGGGTGGTGGTGGTGGTGGTGGTGGTGGTGGTGGTGGTGGTGGTGGTGGTGGTGGTAATGTTGGTGGTGGTATGTTGGTGGTACCGGTGGCGGCGGCGGCGGCGGCGGTGGTGGTGGTGGTGGTGGTGGTGGTGGTGGTGGTGGTGGTGGTGGTGACGTCACAACAAACCGCGTGACACTCTAAGTGATCTCTGGAAATATGCTTTCCGAGAATTCCGAAACTCTTGGTTCCCCTTGGAGGACTTGTCAAAGTTCCAAGAATTTTACGCAGAGCTATCCCTACACCAGCGATGTTAAAGAAGCGCCATCTACCACGTCACCACATACGATAGACATACTGTAAGTTTTGACTACGACTACAACTACAAGTGTACAGGGGAATAAACTTGTGATTTAAATTTACCGTATTTCAAGGCATCTCAATGTTTATAATTTAATTGTTTTATCTAGCAATATCCATGCGTGTTCAAGAACTATGTGCACTTTTATTTTTCATTTGCGTTTTCGATTTGTGAATTCTATGAATTTTTTACTCAATTTTAGAAAAATCGCCATAAAATGACGTGGTAGTAGAAGTGAGTGGTGATTGTTAATGATGACGCTATAGATGACAAGTTGTCGAACTTATAATATAAACTAACCTTCAACAAAGTTCATCATTCTTGTTGTCGCTGTTTGCCCAATACTTTGCTCCAAGCCTTCGAATTAACTGAAATTCGTTCAACCTTCGGCTGCGGCTTCCGACTACTTGGTTTTATTCCGAATACTCCAGCTGGTATAATATAAGGTGATGTCCTGGTGCAGCACTCCACATTCAAAACCACTAAGCAAAGTGCTAACAAGATGTAAACTTCGGACTTCACCATTTTTGCTTCCAAGTGAGCAAAGGAAAGCTTGAGGAGCTGAAGAGAAGTGATACTGTGTCTTGTAGATGGAGGCAGAAGAAGACAGAGACTGAAGGAAAAGAACAAGATTTGACAGGATAAGTTTGACAAAACTGCTTAGCTATGTAATATTCATGGATTAAGAATAGAAAGACATTTTACGACTTCATCACACCAGCATCGCCAACCAATCAGCGGCGTCGTTCTTAACTGTTTACGTTTATCAATGAATTACAACGTTTCAGACAAGGCACGGATCGGCCATCTGTTATGTCTTCAACTTAGGGACTGTCTGTTTCTTCGACCGGGAAAGGAGGTGGTGGAATTTTTTTTTATATCACTACTTTTAAAAAAAGTCTCCGACCCTCTTCCCCGAAAACCGCAAAGTAATCATGACACATCCCCCTTCCAATCACAAATGTTAACGAAACATGATGACTGCCCTCCGATTATTCACATGCCGGGTAAATTACCCCAACACAGTAGACGACAAGACTAAAAATTTCGCCTACAAAATACTTAACGCAAGACAATACCATCATATATTAGCAACTAATGTCTGTACATGATATAGGGTTGAAATAAAGTTTAAGGCGTATCATGACATTGGGAGGTCAGTGCATCTGATCGTGGGCGATGCCATAGTAGGGGGAAGAAAGCTCAAGGGGGGATGTGGCTCCTCTTGTGTGGGGAGGGGGTCTCCTAAAAACACCCTGGCGGGTTTCGGCTCTTTTAAAAACAATTTCTGGGCTATCCACAGCCTTTTAAAGCTAAATCTAATATTGCTTTTACTTTCATTTACACGTCATGTACAGAAACTAGTATATGTAAGTAGTCATGTATGTTGTTTGAGGCGGGGCTGGCTGGGTTACATAGTTTTGTTTGTTTTTTGAACTTTGGTGAACTACTGCAAAAATTTATCATATGGCGTTAGTGAAATTGGTGGCTGGATAGGGATTCCCTATACATTTTGGTGTAGCATGTACTGTTACAGTATTGAAAGACGTCACCACATGACATTTATATAGTGCCTATATATCAGAGTTCTGCCAATGGCAAAGGATGGCTAAGTATGCGTCAGTGCGTCGACTACAACTGTTACCTTAAAGTTTCAATATGTACGAAAAATTACCCCCCACCCCCCAAATAAAATATATGTAAACTCAAGTTATTTGTAAGAAACAGGTAAGTGTTTCCACTGTAAAGAACAGAGTTAGAAACGAGTGCAGGGGAAACACCACAGTTCAGACACGGTCACGCTATTGTAGCAACATTAAAAACGACAATGACCTCGTATAGACTTCCTTGTACAGTTTCAAGACAGCATGACCCCGCAACCTACTTCTAATTTCAAATGGAGAGTGACACCCCCGTACTAATCCACCACCACCAGCACCCGCCGAAGAAATTGAAGCATCCCTATGGAGTATAACATTGTATTTGTTCTGGTAGCCAAGAAAGAACACACATTGTCGCTTTTTGAACATGATGTAACATTTACAGTAATACGTCATGTACAATGTGAGTTGGATGAATTTATAATTTATAGATATATTCAGATTTTAAACTTGCGAAAGTAAGAGCTTTTCGTAATGAAATATTGTGCTGCGTGATATCTCTACTCTCGAGTTCAAAGGTCACAGCAAAATCACGCCATTTCAAACCGTCGTTCATCTCACAAGCTTTCAAATCGTTATAACCACTAATGAGACGGCCGGCAGCAAATAAAGTGAATTCTTGCCTAAAAATATCTTGCAAGTATTAATGAAATTTTTACTTGATTGAAAGTCGTATACTTACTTCAAATTTCCAAAATGATTTTCAACTTGATTAAAGGTCGTCTGCTTACATCAAAGTCCCAGCCTATACCGACAACCAGAGAGTACTGCGGTACACATTCATTTAGCATTATGAATATTAAGACCCAAAGACATCTGGTCACACAGTAGCCAATCAAATTGCAGAAATTCCCATCACGCCATCGGAGCATAATCTAAATGTTAATGCATCATGGTAGAATTCTACTCACTAGCAAGAGTTTATTAGGAGGAGGAGGGGGAGAAGGTTGGGAAGGCAATATCTTAACTTTTTCTTTGCACTCGAATCATAAAAGACCATGGTATGATTACTCTGGTGTCAAGTGTCATAAAGTCCGCATATTAAACTCTGCAGCGACTTCTCATAGATAGCGCCACCAGCGACCAGATATTAGTATTTTCTAGTGCCTGAAAAAGTATGTATGTATGTATGTATGTATGTATGTATGTATGTATGTATGTATGCATGTATGTATGTATGTATGCATGTATGCATGTATGTATGTATGTATGTATGTATGTATGTATGTATGTATGTATGTATGTATGTATGTATGTATGCATGTATGTATGCATGTATGCATGTATGCATGTATGTATGTATGTATGTATGTATGTATGTATGTATGTATGTATGTATGTTTTAGACTCTCTCACAGTCGAGTCCTCGACGCTTCGCATTGTTAAATTTAAAGCTAAACGAGTTATTTTGCATGTACCCATACCATGTACATAACCGTACCCGAATATCCTTGAACTGAGCCCTCATCGGCCACATAGAGATAGCCATTCGTTGACGTGTGACTGCGACGCTCCGTGTTTTCGCGAAGCCCGAGAGATGCCGATGAGGGCGGAGCGACACGACGTATCGTGCATTAGTGGTGTGTCTCAGTTATTGTTAATCTGGAGATGAAATCTGTCTTTTAGTTTAAAAAACACAGTGCCCCATGAAGGAAACAGCAAGGCAACCTCGTTTGGACTGTATGTTTAACACCTGTATATTTTCTCTTTCATATATCTTAACTCTCTTCTAAAATTTCTTTACAAATCGGCCCGGTTACCAGGGTTCCGGCAAAAACCTTTAGTGCAAACATTGTTAGACGATTTATGGTCGTCGGGTCAGTGACGGATAAGGCAAACATTGTTGTCACAGTCGACTGTCGAAGGTCGACATTTACTTAAACACCAAATGAAAAATAGCTATGAAAACAGATAAATCAAGTTTTAAATAACTGGCGCAGTTGTCTGAACAGTTTAGATACAGTCCACAGGGTCAACATTATGCTATATACCCGAGTTGTGTTCTCATTGTATAAACAAATACCAAACAAATAAACCGTCAGTAGATCTACACCTTTCAAATGATGACAACAGGGAACCATGGATACAATCACACAATTTTACCACGTATCTTAGTCAACGCAAACAAACAAACAAACAAACAAACAAACAAACAAACAAACGTTATAAAACACGCTGACTACCTATTTCCACTTTTAAAGACTAACCAGAAATCGCTATGCTATTTTCCTGGTATTACCAACGTAATGCAAAGCGTCTAGTCGGATTCTCTTGAAAAAAAACATCACTAATTTGTTGAAAAGCGGGAAATTTAGACAACGTAAACATTTGTTTTATGTGATATTTTCAAGTCTCAGAGTAATTTTTTTATCTCATCCACTTTATGCGATGGGATTTTGCCAACAGCACAGTTGCCATGGCAGCAACAATAAATATACAATGGGGACGGTTGGAAACATGTTACGTTTAAAATTGTTACTGGTCAAGGACTAAAAACAAGTCACTTTCGTAGCGGTAATAATATGTCGTTTGTCAAGTGTCGTTAAATCGAGGCGTTTATCCGGATTCTTTGTTTGCTTGTGGGGTTCTCTCTCTCTCTCTCTCTCTCTCTCT
Source organism: Glandiceps talaboti (assembly GCF_964340395.1). Classification (NCBI taxonomy): domain Eukaryota; kingdom Metazoa; phylum Hemichordata; class Enteropneusta; family Spengelidae; genus Glandiceps; species Glandiceps talaboti. The sequence goes on from NC_135554.1 coordinate 13,823,024, forward strand.
CTCTCTCTCTCTCTCTCTCTCTCTCTCTCTCTCTCTCTCTCTCTCTCTCTCTCTCTCTCTCTCTCTCTCTCTCTCTCTCTCTCTCTCTCTCTCTCTCTCTCTCTCTCTCTCTCTCTCTCTCTCTCTCTCTCTCTCTCTCTCTCTGTTTCACACACACACACACACACACACACACACACACACACACACACACACATTTCAATATCTCATCGTTGGTAACGCTCTTCTAACCACGGGTCAATAGTTTCGTCCATTTGCGTACCTATACTTCATAAATACAAATATGTACGCAATGACAGACACGTACAGTAGCCGTAAAATGTGGTAAATAAAACGAATCAAGTGTTCGTTACACCGCAACGCGAAACATCGAGTATTGTACTAGCCAGACTAAGCTTTATCTGAAAACAAACACGGAGCTGTTACACAAACTTTTCAACAGTACTTAACTATTACATGTTTACTACAATCCTTCATAAAACCAGTAACCATGGTAACTATACCGTTTGTGTGTCAGTGCGTGCACACGACGATAAATTCATAATTTATATAACATGTCATGCCACTTGTCAATTTAATATTTCATATTTTATATGAAATATTTCATATTTCATGTCTTGAAATGATCGATGACTGTGCAAAGTGTATCAGGTGCTTTTGCCATGTCAAAATTAATCTTGTCTGTCAGTGTGATCAGGATAGGATATATGGCTTCTGTTATGTAGTTATAAATACGTATCATAGAAGACAACCCAGAAACTTGTCGCGGTCAAGTGACTATCACGGTTTTGTTGTAGACCACGAACAGCACATTTAGATGTGTCCTAGAGTGTAGAAGTAGAAATGAGAGCCTATTTGTTACATTGCATACAAAAGAAGTGAGTGTAAATGGTAGATGCACACCCAATGATGGAAATCCACAACTACAAAGCATAAGAATGTACCCATCACCTGTCCTGATTTTGTGCGCCAACTTTCATTGACCTTGATGCAACGTATTTGTTAGTCTCGGTTACCCAGACTCTTGCCATTGAGGGTGTCAACCTTTCTGAAATGACACTCTCTACTCTATATAAAGAGAAAGTGAAATTACACCCTCTACTCTATAAAGAGAAAGTGAAATGACACCCTCTACTCTATAAAGAGAAAGTGAAATGACACCCTCTACTCTATAAAGAGAAAGTGATATGACACGTGCGCCCTCTCCTCTAAAAAGAAAGATTGATTGGCACCAGGCCGGGCCCTATTCTAAAGCATGAGTAGAATTTTACCCGGTACCATCACAGGGTAAAGGACAAATAATCAATTTTGTACTCGCGATTTTCCGGATTTCTAATATTATTTTCTGTATATTTCAAATAAAGTTTTAAATACTGTTTCCTCCCACTGTTTTTTTTTATATTTCCTACCTGATATCACTGTCTTATCTGAGTTGATCAGCTTTGCATTAATTAGTAGCTTGCTAGAACAAACTCACTATTTGCCCAAATTAACGCATTATGCCGTGAGTGTAAACATCTACTGGTCCGACTAATGGTAGTTCCGTGTACGCAAATAGTGAGTTTGTTCTAATGTAAAGCTGATAAACTCAGATAAGACATTGATATCAGGTAGGAAATAGAAGAAGAAAAACAATGAGGGGAAACAGTTCTTAAAACTTTATTTGAAATATACAGAAAATAATATTATTTAATTAAAATTAATTATTTGTCATTTTTCTTGTGGTACCATGTGTGATGAAGTGGCCTTAAGTTACAGAGGCAAGTATTTAAAAGTTGTTACAAAATATTAGAAGTTAAGCTATTTATAGAGTTAAGGAGTTATAATCCCTTGGTACATGCATATGGTACATAGGAAGTGTGAATGAACCTTGGAGTGATGTCATGGGGGATGTCTTGACGTGACAGACATCCCAAATGACAGTGATATTAGATATTAACACTCGGTCAAATTTCCATAATTTAGTATACGGATCCAATCGTAATACTTAGAGTTATCCATGTGATGGCGACTACCCAATGAGTAGCATGCAAATTCTTTAGGGAGGTGTTATATATTCTTACTAGTTTTAAATACGTGTGTTTTCATGTGAAATGTTACATTTGGATTTTACGTTCGTGTGGTCTCCTTCCAGTGAAAAGCTGTTGTACAAGAATCTTTGCTGTATGCTGTGAGATTTTTCTTCCATCCTTGTGTAACTGACTGTTTGGTAATGCTTGAGAGTTTAAAGATCCCGGAGTAGAACAACAACTAACCCCTCAACTTTATTAATAAACACCGTGATAAGAACGTGGGATAACATCTTTACGCTATGGACAAGTGGAATTACGCATAAGGAGATGCAATCGTCCTTGTATGGATGGATATATAGAATATAATGTTACAAATATAAATGACGTTATTACTTTAACTCCATCTTGCTTGTATGGATTGATACAAAAAAATACCATTACCAATTGTGCTGCCCGCAGTATATAGAGAAAAAGATGTATCAGGTGAGTATAGTGTATGGAGAATACGCTTATTCGTATAGCATTATTTTTCAACAGTTCCTATCCGTCACTGGTATAAATCCTCAATCCCGGCAATTCCAAATGTATTGTCCTTGTGGAATTACGCTCCTTGCATACTATGATAAGAACAAACTACATGTACTCTGTGGTGAAAGTGGAACGACACACGAAGACATAAGAATATCTAATAGCACCTTTTAGGTACTCTTATGAAAAAAATATGCATTGATTACCCCCCCCCCCCCCCCACCAATACCGTAACTCTGAAAGAAGAAATTATAAGAAAATGTATGCCAGGCATCCGAGTCCGGTAAAAGATGGTAGTTAAATTTATTCAACTCATATTGTTTGCAAATACTTGCTGACACGGTGTAGAAATGGTCGACTTTTGAACTCTAGGTAGGTTGGGTGTATCAGTCTATATCATGTTATCTATCTGAATATAATACACGTAGTAGAGTGGGTTGCTTGTTGGAAATACAATCTTTGAAGATTTCGGATATATAGTGGCGATCACTGACAATAAACGGTCAAAAAAAAAATGAAGGAACAAAACTACTGAGAAAATATGTTAATATGTGTATGGCTCCTAGCTGTTGTACGGGTACTTTGTGGCAATTTGTTTGTCATTTTTTACATCGCACAATGTAAGAAATGTTTGAATGCACATTCTTTAAAATTCACTCAAAAAAATGGCGACAAGAGGTGTGGTAACACAGTTATATTGCGAATTTTGGGAGTTTCAGGGATTTATTTTTGCATGGAATTGTCCTTGAAAAGGACGTTTGTGACAGGTAGTCACTGTGGTATATATCATGCAACTACATTGGCATGCAATTGAAAGTACTCGAGCTCACATGATAAGGCCCTTACTAAATCTAAATACACAACAATACTCCATGATCCGGAATTGTTACAATCATATGTACAAAATTGTTAATACATCAGAATTTGGTTTCTTCCCCAAAAAACAGGTAGCCAATCGGCCCGTATTCATTATCAATATGAATGGTCTAGTGGCAACACTTATTCCAAAAACATTAATTCCCAGCTCTAACCATATGTTACAAATATCATCAGCTGTGCATTGTAAATTGATTTTCAGCTAGGAATACACGTAGTTGCGTTGTTCACGGTATACATTCTAATTTCAATGACAAAAAAAAAACATTTATTTTAAACACTTAAGTATCGTTTTAAGATTAAAAACAGAGACTTAAAAATAGTGACTTTGCTGATTCACAATTTTAACTATACAAACTATATCAACAAGTGCCAAATTTTACCAATTTCTTACATTCTCTCTGTGAAACGAACATATCAATATGAGTATTTGATTATCAGTAAAAAATAAGAAACTACACAAAACATTTCAACAAGTTGTCCAAACTTTAGGATCTGTTAAAAGCAATGTCTTTCCGGTTTGTTTTTTTTGTTCCGTGAGATTGTAAACATGAACTTTTTATTTATTCGCTCTCCCTTGTACCTCCCAACTGGAAAATGATTTTTTTTTAAAAGCCTTAACAGAAAAAAAAGGAAAAGAAAAAAATAACACCAAAGTGTACAGCCGATCACAGTAATGCAGTCCAGAAGCACTACTTGAAGGAATAGCCACCTCATAAATTAAAACTGAATCGTTCTGGGGGAAAAATATTATATGAAATAAAGGCTCAGCTTTACATACTTTGCAGGTGATTGTTGTGTACAGATTGTATGCAATTTGACTTTACGAGTAATTGCTTTTACCTCCAAGGATGGTTGTGATATGCTGAACCAGATAAGACCATCTTTTCAAAAACGGTCGTTGACACGCAACGTCATATCATGTTATAGTTCAACCTAAGATATTGTATCGTGTTAGTTGGAATTACCCATTGATTAGATCTTTAATATCAAGCGGGCTTACCTTTGCGTTTCACCCATAGGATATGACATTTTTTTTACACATACTCAGAAAACTTCAAATGCAAATTTAAAATTGAGCTGTCAAGCAGGGTGTCTGTATTTTACTGGACTGTGAAAGAATAGCAACGCTTATCCGAGTGTTCAGTGTGATTGGGCAAAGGATCCTGATGTGGTTATTGTGTCTCTGTTATTCTTAGTCTAGTCTAAGAGTTGAAATATGTCTAGCTCTGTGCCAAAAACGTAATGTCCCATGGATAAATTATCAAGCATACATCATTTTAGCTATAAGTCTTGGTTTAACATGTGTTTATCTTCAAGTTTATGTAAAAAGAAAAAAAAAAGAAGAGAGAACGTGTCTCGTACGTAACACTTCAGTCCGTTTGTGGTTCATAAAATACAGGGACATAATGTTATATCATCTTGGTGATAACTGTATAGAATCGGGTCATTACGACCTCGGGTCGAAAGGTTCGTGTTATCTCAATGGATAATAACATGATATGAGTAAATGTCAATATTGTCCTTACAGTTACATAACCCACTAGTCTGGACTAGTCTGGACATAACATGTATAGACGAATGAGTTGTGTAACTGTAAGAGAGTTGCTTGGGACGTGCACTGAACGAGAAATACCATCTTTGAAGATTTCAAATAGTTGCCATGGCGACTTCGAAATCACATTAAACGGGAAAACATTTTTAAAAAAATACTGTTTAGTCTTTGTGGTCGAACTCCATATACTTTACAACAAATGTTGCAATGTATGTTTTCCTGATAGTTATCAGTCTTGATTGACAAGCTCAATCTCCACAAGGTCGATTCAAGCCGCATATAGATAGATATGATCTATATATAGATGGGGTTTGTTTTGCTAAGATTGAGCTCATCTGCAAATAGACTGGACAGTTACAAAAGAATGGCCCCAGGTCAGTAGAATGACTCGTACGGAGACTTGTAGGACACAGAGCGCGCATGTGATTTTGTCCGAGGCGAAGCAGGACATAGGTGTCATGTATATAAATCTTAGAAGAGTCTCTCTCCAAGATCTATGGTCATGTTAAAATCCCACTTTGGATTAGTACTAAATCGCCCACTTCGGACTATGATTAAAATCAAGATGTGAAAAACAGTTTTTTGGCAAAACTATTGAAAAAGTTTATCTAGACCAAAAGAATGATAGTATGGACTTGTGTTTAAGATAACACCAATGCGATGAAGACGTGTCTTTTTAGACAGTATCTGATTCAGTGATTTTGAGTTGCCAGGGACGTCATTGCAGGACAGTTGACTCTCTATTTTAACGTTTGATGCTCTTTTAATGAGTAATTTGTTTTAATCTACTAGCTGTCTTCTGAATTTTTATCCTTTGTATTTGAAAGAACTTTTAACCAGCAATTTCATACGTCATTTGAGCCCTTTCTTCCGAGACATTAAAGTGATGTTTTTCTCTGTCTTTGCGTAGCTGTTCTATTATTTTTTTTCATTTTTGTTGTACAATGCACTGAGACGTAGTGTAGCGTGTTTCTTTTAAGAATTAAAATAATAATAATAACAGTGTCTCGGGATTGAAATATGGCCCTTTAAGCAATTCAACCGCGGGAAGATATTACCATTTTGGCGATTTTTTCCCCCCGTCGTCCTTGAAAGTACTTTCTCAGTGACTGGTACTGTTATGCCTGTATCTAAGATAATGTTGATTTTAATAATGCAGTCAGTTGTTTTGTTTATACAAGATTACCAACAATAGGTTGTGTATTACACAGACAACTAATCAAACTCACCTGATAGATAAGCTGGTCATAGTCGAAAAGAAAACAAACTCGAGTGTGAGGTGAACTCCTTATGTCATCGACGGCTTGTGTCATCGATGAGACTCACAGTTAGTGCGGCGTGTAAAGAACTCACTGTCTGTGCCGCAAGCGAACAAAAACCTCTTTGTACATTTGTATTTAAAGTTACGTACATTGAATCCGTATTTTTACTTTCACCAAGTCTTGGTGTAATATTTCAGGTTATGATCATCTTTTAGTAGGTTCGAGGTAGGGTGTAATGGAAAGAATTAAGTCACCACGATCTCAGTGTCAGTGACGTCACACATCTTTCAACTATCTCGGTTGGCTGAGAGTTCAGTCAGTATAACTTCTTACCAGTCGGAGGCGAACCTTTTTTTTTATTTTTTTTATTTTTTTTTGGCCAACACTTTGCGTGTTTACAACTTTACTTCATAACTCTTTGGCAATGTATCCTTGCCTAATGAAAAATTAATTTTCAGCAAAATGTTGATGACGCCATGTCAGAATGAACTTTCACCTATATCCCGAATTAATACTTAGAACAATGTTTGCATTTTGCTCATAGCATTTCTCTAGGATGACAATATTCCTCACACCATGCACGAATCTAATTGATCGTCCGACCGGAACAAAACAAACGAGACAAAACGATGGAGATAGAGGTAAATAAAGATATCTAGTCGCTTGCACCACATCAGATTTTAATCAGATTGACCACGCAAAGCCAAGTTGAACAATAAAAGTATGGAACTATACCCAGGTCGTTCTACGTCACGACAACGCGTGTCTACGTCACTGGTTCTGTTGTGTTTGCCTATAACTCTAAAATTCGCTCACGCCGGTTATGAAAAATTTAAATCAAAACAAGCCACATAACAACTACAAAACTGAGGTCTAAAAAATGGTGTGGTTCCGATAACGCCCAATTTGTTTTATCTTCGAGGATCTGTTCATATTTACAGATGTCAACAGAGACTTCTCATCAATGTTATCACACTTCCTGTACTCTACGCAGATAAAATTATAAAATGGTACGTTGTTTTGATCACATGATGACGTTTTCAAATCTCACTATTTCTCGCGCGACTTTGCAGATTCTTTTTCGATTTTTTTTCGATAATTTGTTTTGAATAACCTAAAAACAAAAACAACGTTTAGGGTGACAGTAAAAAAAACTAGGTTGGGACGGGTTACCGGAACCAACCAGTACTGTTTTGGCCTGATTACCCTACGTTTGAAACGTCACCATTGATTGGCTAAGGAGATACTTATAACTTGAAAAACAGTCTATCAGTCACGTAGTGATGTACGTGACCATGTTTGACCACAAATTGTCGGAAATGTGAACAATGTTGTCTGGTAACCTTATCTAGTCGGGAATTTGTTACAAAATGTATCAAATACTTAACAAGTACTTGGAATGTCTCGGATCAGTTCAAGGCTCAGATAAAGTTGTTATTGACATCGACATGTTTTATGAGCTCAAGCATACGTGTAAGCTGGTATTTATTTTCCTACTTTTTCTACGTATACCTGTTGTTCAAATATTTGGGTTTTTTTCCGTAATATAAAAATGTATATAAACACACACAAACTAGTTTTATTTTTTCACAAATTCAAGGCACCAGACTTTGACAGGAATCCAACATGACGATACAGAGCTTACGTTCACCAAACCGAACCTCGCCATTTATTTTTACGAGTACTTTACATGCCAAAATACAAAAATAAAAATACGTATATTGTAAGAAAATTGTTTTATAAAACGATGCATTTTGTTGAGTGTGCCATCTCACCTTATCACTTACACTGTCGCCCGTGAATGTTCTTGTTAAAATATGATGGGGATGGTAGCAGTGATGATAATCTTTTACAAGCAACCAGATCAGGCAGAGTATACACAACATGGAAAGCACATTTTAGATACTAACTAACTAGATTGTGTAAGATTATAAGAGAAAGGTAACTAGCCAGTCTTTTATTGTTTGTCACTTTATATGTACAAATATTGCTTTCTAATACAGAGTAAAAATCATTTAATTTGTATGTATACATATAATGGAAATATTGATTAACGGTCAGTATATGCAGCTGTCATGGGGAGGGTCACTTTTTACACATGGAGAATGGGGAGGGTCACTTTTTACAAATGGAGAATGGGGGGGGTCATGTTTTACTTAACAGACCATGTGTGATTTCCTCCACCCCCTGTAAATACTGGAGGCTCCCTTATTTTATTCCTTAAAAAACAGTTACGATGGCTTGTTAGTGATATTGGGTGATTTTGCGACATTTTCGCTCGTGAACTTGTCGGTTGATTTTCAAAGTCCAAAACTGAAAATGTGTAAAATGGAAAATCAAAAAGAAATAAAGTGAAAATGTAGGAAATTCAAAATGGATGGAAAATAATTTTAGTGGTGTATTCCGATTTTCTTTTGTTCCCTCAAAAATATTATGGATGTCCAACTTCGAAATAAACAACAAGGTCAAAGAAATTGCTACAAGTTGTGTCCTTTTCGAAAAATATTCAACTGCTTTATTTTGAACATAGACGTTGGAGACTGAACATAACTTATACTTACTGCTTGGAAGCAGGACTTTAAATTGTAAAAAAAAAATTAAAAATGTCTGGCGATTCGACGACAATAAAAAAATACGTCCTCAAATCATGAACACGTGATCAATACTGTTAATTAATTCGAAATTATCTCGTCATACTCTAGCTCTCAAAACAGACCACGAGCTGTATATCTTATAAGTTCAGAACACTTTGGAATTTTTCATACTGGTGAGATCTTACAAAGTAACAGTGCTCATAAATGACTATATGTTTACATGTTATCATTTTGGTGATATGTTTGTTAATTTTACATAGCGAGCTTTCGTGTCAGCCTTTTCATAAGAGAGGCTGTATTTTAGCCTACATTGCCAAAATTGTCTAATTTAACCCCAAATTTCGAAACAAGATAATTTAAATCGTAGATGTGTAAACTTCCTGTACTTTGGAAAGCATTATGTAGCCTTATACCAACCCTGACAATATACGCCTGCACAATGATTATGTAATTCAATGTAAGCTACACACACACACATCCGAAGAACGGAACCTGTTACAAACAGGGAAAGTAAACAGATGGAGGCGATCAGGATAACGTAAACATGTACCACGAAGGTCAATTCAGGCAAAATAACGAAGGTAAAATAGCAATGAACGATTAGCCAACATCTACATAGGATTTCAATCAGATTGGGCACGCCGGTGTGCCGCGGGTATACATGGTATCACTCGGAACCCTGGGATGTAGATGACAGGTACAACCCACCATAGCTAGAAACAATCACTCCTCAAATTGTTTTAGTCAGATAGGTCAAGTTCCCGTTGATTAGTGTCACAGTGCGTATTGGTATGTTTAGATAATTTGACCATGACCCGTACGTGCTACTCGCACATTGCACCCCTTGGCTGCTTATGCTTATAGTATTGGAGTCATGATGGGTGAATGGTTAGCATGACTGGCTTGGAATCTATATGTACAGGTTGCAGGTTCGAGCCCTGTCGCTGCCTGCTGTTTGTTTCTGAGTGGCTAAAGTCCTTGGGCAAGATTTGAACCACGACTGTGCTTCAGTCAACCCAACTGTATAATTGGGGACCTGGTAGGATGTAGGTTGCAATGTGAAGGGTTTAATCCTATGCGCTGAAATGGCTGCAATGGATTGTATGCTCCCCGGGGAGTTGAGGAAGACTAAAGGGCCGTTGTGCCGTTCTGATCCGTGCCAGGGGTAATAATTGTAAAGCGCTTTGACTGAGCACGGTGTGGGAAAGCGCTATATAAGAACCGAACATTATTATTATTGTATGCGTACGTACGCCTATAACACTAACTGTGGACGTACGGTATTGGTAACAGCATGCAGCAAAGCATAATATTGACGACGTTCACTGGTTCAGTGATCTTCAGGTAATGTTTTGTATTTCGAAGAACTTGCCTTGAAGTAATTACGTGACATTGTACTGGTTATTACTTCTGAAGTGGCAGAAGAGTAAACCAATGAAAGTTGTTTACCACACACGATAGCTTGTTTACGTACGACAAGGTCATCTATCGGGTCGGGTCAAACTAGAACCGTATCCTGGAATGACCTGATTGTTTACTCGGTAGTATCATTGCGCGTAAAAAAAAAAGACGTTGGATACAGAAGAAATCACTTTTTTCTTGATCGTGATTTCGAGGCGGTTCTCCAATTTCTTCATATATTTTATGGCGTCAAGTTTTTCATTATCAATAGTGTCGATTCTTGTTTGTATTGATTGCGATGTGTGCAACAGCGAATTGATCTGACAACGCGTACGCTGTGAATGTCAGAAACGCTTAAATAATTTGCATATTCTGACGATATGAGTACAACTACAAGGAACTCAGCAAAACAGACGTACCAGTTGTATTTAAGAAGTCACGTAGGTATAACACCGGTTACGGTCAAAATATAGATTTTAGTGCCTTTTCAGAGATTCTTCTGCCTCTAATGGGACAGAGATACATACGCAGCACTGGATTTACGACAGACGTATCGTATCTGTGCCAATGTTTGATCGAAAGACAACGCTAGATGACGGGAGAGATGCCAGTGGCAGTATGGAGGATGTTGATAAACCAACTTGTCGTATCCACGGACCCATACCTAGTGGGTCAAGGCGAAGGTCCTATACAGTAAATGAAGCTCACATTGAAGAGCAAAAGCGTTGGGCTGAAGTTAGGGCAAGGAGAAATGTGGCATCTTATAATAAAAGCCATTCGAAATCAGAATCGAGCGTAAATTCATGGCTGCCAAACGTTTTTAGGTAAGTTTTGTCGTTTTGTATGTTTACCCGGAAATTAAGAGTGTTTCGATTAAATACAACTGAAACCGGAAAACTGGCTCGGCACAAATCTTACTAAATATTGTTACATTTTATTGTATGTTTAAAATTTCTACCCACCTTCCTTTGACATGACTGTTTACAATATGTTACTTATAAACACTACATTCCCCAAATCGCGTTAATCGTGGTACTAGTAATTCTCGCACCAGGGTAATATTTGACCATAGCACAAGCGAGGAGACGACTAATATGTAGACCTGGCTTCCAAATTGCGTGGCAATCGATATTGTGAACTATACAACATTGTCGTTCATGGACAGAATTTATTGTAATTTTGGTTTCGTTTTTCTTTATATGTCGTTTACATCTACGCCTACACACTGACTGCAACTGGAACGTTTTTGTTTTTTTAGAAGTAATGACATCAATAATCGTGATATCATACGCCCTGATCAGTATTGAATCACCTGCGGGTAAACATATTAATGTGACCATACATGTAATGTGGTATAATGAATCCAATTCAAATTCATTCTTGAGTCCGCAGACAGGAAATAAGTGCCCCAAATTACACAGTCACGATTTCAATCCGTTACCGTAATACTTACTACTAAAATCGACCTCTAACTTAACACACACAATGTCCAATTACGTATTTTAACTAATTTCAGTCGTTTGTTGTCTGATGGAAAAAAAAATATTACCCCACTTACATTACAGCTTGTAATAAGCTTACGCAAACTTGAACGACAGGTCGAGGTGGCCCACTTCTTCAAGTTGTTGTACATTGCATAATACCGATACTTCAGTCACTCTGTAAACACCACATTGTGTATATTTAAAGACTGGAACTTGGACGAAAGTACGACAGGACTGAGGGCGAGGCTAGCTGGCCAACTTGTTGTTTAACCTCTACACACTTTACTCTGTAAATACCACTATATATATATATATATATATATATATATATATATATATATATATATATATATATATATATATATATATATATATATATATATATATATATAACACTCACATATATATATATATACATGCACACAACACACACACACACACACACACACACATACATACATACACACACATACATACATACACATACACACACACACACACACACACACACACACATATTAAACGTGCAGTGTACTTGACAGTACCAATATCGACATTTTCGTTCACATTTTTTGTTGTAACTGTAAGCTTACAAAATTCTTGTCCGTTGTGATGTATTTAAAGTTTAACATGGTTTTGGGTGGGAAATATTGTTTCATTTGAAGTTCTTTGGGGTAGTGTATGTGAGTCATGTATATATAGAGATTTGCGGAGTTTTTTTCTCTCATTATATTGAGGCACGTTAACGCCCACTACACCCTAACATTTTGACATATGTCTACCCCGTCTATGCTGTCAAGCCAGTATGTCGAGTCAGATAGGCTAGTCTCTGGGTTCAATAAGAATGTTCTATCGTAATCCTATTTCATTTCCCAACAACCAGGTCACACATAGTCCAATAGCATTCGTGTAGTCGCTGTCGTAGCGAATATAGTACCTACACTATTCCACACGTTGTTTAGGCCACAGTCAGAAAACACACTTTTTTTTAGTTATTTCTTTTATTTTATTCACCAGATTTACTTGCAATGATCAAAACATAATAAACTGTACCGCCTAAGGGCTCTGTGCTTTGTAGTTGGCTGGTGCTGATTTGACTCAACTTTACTACAAGAGTGTAAAGTGTGGGTTATAAACTGCCCCATTACTCCAAGGTTAAAAATCGCAACGCATGGTGCTTTGGTATCTTACATAACGGACTGGCATTCAGAATTGAAATCCCAGGTGACATCATCAGTAAATCTGTGGAATCGTCGCTCTCTCCAACGTCTATGAACCACAAGACTTACATTACGAACATTCTTTTGTTCTGGAACAACTTTTTCTAAAACTCTGATGAAAAACTGGTGTTTTTCACACCTAAATTTAGATCCTAATCCATCGAAACTGGGCCGTTGTAAACTTGTGACAACTTTTGTGTTAGTGAATGATCATTATAAGCGGTTTCTGACGTCCGTAGCTTTTATAGTATCCAAATTTATTAGCATGCACGTGAGTGGTGTTATAGCAAGCGAATTTTGCTATAACATCCGATCATGATGACGTAAATGTGTTAAGCTTACTATTGAAGTAAACAAGTACAGACACCTTGGCATTATGTCAGAAGGAGTTAAATCTAGTGAAAATGACATAATGATTTATTCTGGCAGAGTATTGTAACCAAATTGTTCTTGATTAGCAACGCGTTTCAAGTCTGCGTAGGACAAGTCTTTGAAAGTGGATGATCACCAGCACTGTGGATAGGCATATATACAGTCAGACTTGATTTTAAAATGTGTAAACGCCCATTTCGAATAAGGATGAAAATCTAGATGTGACAAACGGTTGTTTGACGGAGTTTATACATAAAGTTGGTGCAGAACAAAAGCATAACCCTATATAGTCCTCATTGCTACACATGATATGTGGTGTGATGTGGTGTGATTGAACACGTAACCACAGATAACTAACACGTGTGTTAGTTATCTGTGACGTAGCACAGTACATCCTTTTCAGTAACACCTAGATTCCCAATTATTTTACTTCGTTCATCCCAGGAAAATATGAGTAACATAAGGAGCCTTGCCAGAACGAGGCGATGGCGAGTAGTGACAAGACCCTTACGTCACGAGTATTTTCCGACAAATGTATTGGAGAGTAATAATATACCTTAATCCCAATTTTAGAAAAAAAATGGAGAAATTATTGCAATTTTGAACGTTTTTGACTCATATTTTGAGCAGCACAGATCCTATGACGTAGACGGGTGTTTTAGTGACGTAGAAAGAACTTGGTATATATCCCGCAATTTTTGTTCAAACGCGTACAACTTAGCTTGCGCATGGTATATGATAACACTTGATATTGCTGATTTCTTTCAACGTTCCGGAGATATGATACAGCGATTCAAAGATGGCGACAATTTACCACGCCCAACAGTGGGTGTTTTGTACTCAAATACTGTCTCCTAAGAGTACACACAGACATAATAAGTATATTTTTGCTGCGTTGTTTGCATTGCTAAGAATAACGCTAGCAAAACAGATAAAAACTTAACTTACTTTATGTAAAGGCTCAGACACAATATCAATAGAGTAAAACCAACAAACTTGAACGTTAAATATTTCAAGCTCACTTGTACTCACATAGAGTATTTACATAACAAGTTATCACCACTTGACTTTGTGTAAATTACTGCTGCTTGCTTGGTGGTGACCGACACCTGTCAGTTTGAATCGATGGAGAATTGGTCTCTGCAAAGTATTGGGAACACTGAAATAAAAAAATACCATTCTACGTAATTTTCGTGACTAAAAAAATCCACTTGGAAAGTTGACAGTAATGGTATAACTTGTTATACAGACAACCGTCGTACGTGAATTACTGTACATCAATTACTGTAACGGTCATAAGATAGATTTTGGTAAATTATACGAGATTCTACTACATGACATGTCTCCGAGTGGGACAGACCATGGAGGTGGGACAGACATACCTACAAAAGACCAGAATTTAGTCGTTGGCTTTCGAATCTGGCGATCATTTCTAATATAAGTTGGCATAGATCATGTCAGATTCAAAACCAACGGATGGTCTCTAGACCACACACACACACACACACACACACACACACACACACACACACACACACACACACATGTATATATATATTTAATTATTACATATACTGTGATGGCCTCAGAACAGTATTGTTATCAAAGCTGTGTTGGTTGTTTCTTCGTCTTTCTTTTTAAAATGCGACATATACTCAGATGCACACACAGAATTGTACAAATTTCGATTCAAGTGTTCAGGATTACATGCCAGGACTATCAATGTGCCGACTCTCTCAGACAGTCCACAGTCTATTATCCCCAGAGTCACCCAGAAATGCATGTCACATGTTGGCTTATTGTGAGTAACTGTGCGAGATATTATTACACGGTTGGTCTTTTGGACCTCAGGGCACTATATAATTTCTATAGTCGGGTCTGAGGTTGGACAAAGAACTTTTATTGTAAAGATATACACTGTACATTTGTATATTTCCAGAAAATTGTGTTTATTTCAATGTCAGATTCGGACAACGCCCACAACTTGAAGGACCTGACCAACTTCGACACTTTGACACTGAGGCGTTCGTCTAATATCATCCAGACGGAATGCCAGCAGTTTTCATAATGTCTGAATGTCACAGTCCCTGGCTTATTTCAGATAACCGGTCTAGACAGAAAAGTTATAGAATTCTATTATCACGTTCCCTCCCTGTCGCTTTTAGGACCAAAACCTAGTCGGGTCAGAACCACATACACCTTACAAATCACTACGCATGCGTTAACGTTGTTTTGTCGAATAAGAGTCCAACATAAACACTTCGTGATGGATTCACGTGTATAATGAGTATTAAGAAAAAACCGTATCCAGTTTCGTTGACAACACTATGCATTGAACGAAGTTGAAAACGATCATTGTCTATGTATGCGAAGTCCCCCAATCGGTAATCAACCGTTTACAAAATCCATCTTGCGAAGTCAGAACGAAGTGAATCGTGGTTTCTTCATGTTTTACAATTACGTGCATCACATTGAAAACGGACAAGACCCAATGTATGTTGACGGATTGATTGATTGATTGATTGATTGATTGATTGATTGATTGATTGATTGATTAATTGATTGATTGATTGATTGATTGATTGATTGATTGATTGATTGATTGATTGATTGATTGATACTATTGGTGTTTTCTGTATAATAAAGTGTTATATTAATGATCATTGAAAATAAACGCGATGCCAAGTTCCAAACAGATCTATTATTCTGAATCTGAGTGGTTTGAAGCGCTTGTTTCTTCTTTTTGTCGTCAGTACACTGTAGCAATAACAGCTGTCATTATTATTCAATGTTCTCGTATTTATTTAGAGACAGACTCAGGAAGGCAAAGTCACAAGAATTAGCATCCAAAAATGAACACAAGTACACTTAGCAACCAAGACTACGCCCTTATCAACAGCCAAACAGACATGTCTTTTTCAGTGATATCAAGAGTGACAGATTATCGAGGGAATGAGCCTTTCAAAATGATGTGTCTAGCAACCAAGACTACGGCCATAACAACAGCCAAAGTGACATTATTAACAGTGAACAATTAGCGAAAAAATCGGTTTAGTATGCGTATTTAGAGTCGGAAAATTCCTATTCGGAAGTGTTTTTGTGATGATTTCATTCGCCCCCGGCAATGTTTGTTTCCAAATCAGCACACAGTTTTATTTTTATAGATTTATTGGCTACAACGTTGACATCTCCACGTGAAAGTTCTCCAGAGTTTTTGCAAATTAGCACGATTCTCTTTTACTTTGAAGAAGAAATAACATTTTGTCAACTAACAGATCATCGTCACCTGAGCTAACCAGTCGTTATAGAGACATCACGTTTAGTGGGAGTGTGTTAGATAGCCCGATCAGCGATGGCAAGACTATGTTATTTACATATGACCCAATGATCTTCTGATCCCTGCCCGCATGATGTTTTAAAAGCGAAACGTAATCCGATATGGTAAAGTATAAAACATACAGTGGAATAGGTTCACAGATAACATAGATAAGCTATACTGGCAAAGGCCGTAAAGGGGCAGACACCCCTGCGTCATGACGTCACCAGACAGAAAAGCATGGGCTGTTTACGAAAGTTAAACCAACTCGCGTCTGTGCGTGCTCAACAATGATTGTGTGTGTTTTGATCGAAAGTGGTCTGAAGGTGATAAACACATTCGTATATGGGGTGTCTTATTTATCACCGCTCAAGTATATTTATTTGTTATAGAACATAACAAAATGGAGCTCGAGACCAAATGAGGTTCGTTATTATTACTGAGTAAGGCCTATACAACTTGTGTGGTTCCGATTCCACCATGTGTAGAATAGGTCGGGTACATATATATATATTTTTTCATGTGGGAGTGTCTAGTTCAGGTAGTATGTATTTCGTTGTTTTCCTTATGGTCTCTGTGTTATTGTTTTCTTCCCATCAGATGTATAGCCATTACAGATTTTTGTTGTCAATGTCTTTTGAGTCAAGTTGATGTCAGTTTCCGCATCCACTATTTCTGGCGAGACTTTCGCGATTTGGTATTTTTTCTCGATTATGTAAAAAAAAAAAGAAGTTTAGAGTCGACAACCAAACATTTTTTAGGCCTAAGAAGTATGATCTTACTATATACATTAAATAATCATCTTCCATAATGTACTTCATAATCATAGCACTGTACAGATACTAGTATTACCCTATAACGTCATCCACTCTTTGGGGAGCATGCAATCAATTGCAACCTCTGTAACGTTAGTGCATAGGATGAAGGCATTTACAGCTTTATCCTACCAAGTGCCCACAGTTATACAGCTGAGTTGGCTAGGGCACAATCATGATTCAAATCGTACCTAAGGACTTTAATAATAGTCATACAGAAATAAACGGCAGTGCAGAGGATCGGGCCAGTAACGTGCAGCCGACCACTCTATTAACACCAAACCTTCGACCATCACGACTGAACATTGAACAGAATGATATACGTGATATTACAGGTCTGTTTAAAAAAAATGATCGAATAATGTCTCAAGATCCCTATCAGATTTTATCAAATTTAAAAGTCCAAAACACCCTAATAAGTCACATCGGAATTGTCATATCTTATCAAGATTCAAGATATTTATCACGTTTTGCACGTGGCATTTTGGACAGATTTCTTGATAAGGTCGTTTAAGAAATACAAGCTATATATGCAAACATGGAAAGAAGTAACCATGGAAGTGTCATTGTACATGCACAATAACGAAATTTGTACTGATGTACGTCGTTTCTATTTGGTATGTAAGTTGCGCTCCCTTTTTAGGTTACACAAAGATGGTGATCCAAAGCTCAGTCTGTGTGTGTACGGTACAGTAACTATGAAGTAATTATAAAGTATGCATGGCCCAGTGAGAGCCCAATATCAATGAGGTCATGTCACTGTTGGCGACACTGTAAATGGTAGACTTGTCAGTTGTTCTTTGATAAAG
Organism: Glandiceps talaboti; assembly: GCF_964340395.1. Classification (NCBI taxonomy): domain Eukaryota; kingdom Metazoa; phylum Hemichordata; class Enteropneusta; family Spengelidae; genus Glandiceps; species Glandiceps talaboti. Next base: position 13,841,268 of record NC_135554.1, read on the forward strand.
CACATTTGTCAGAAACACGGTCGTATCACTTCTATTTTGGGCTGAGTATATAAACAGAACCCTTGGTCTGGGGGAGAAAATCTCATCCTTAACCTAGGTGTATGCCTACTAGATTTCACTCGTCTCCAACCCCCCACCCCCCATTATGAAATATAAATGTTTTCAGACACAGTATAGAGATATCTAAATGGTAGGCACAACCCACTTTTTCAAAAAGCTTATATCTGGGGAGAGTTTACAATGGTTAGACTGTAATTCTAATATAACTATCTTTTCATCAATTTCGGTATACGAAAAAACTTGTCCATAACATTACTACATTCATATACAAAATACAACTTTTAATACAAATAATCTACCTCTTCTCTTAAAAGAGAAATGCAGCTAGCCTTTGCAAGGGTGTTTTCATTGTAAGCATGCATTATTTTCTATAAACTTGTTATTAGACGGAGAAGGATACAAATTACCAAGATACTGGTTGAAAAAAGTCCAAAGGGCATGCATGGAATTCATTCTCTACCTCTCCATTGAAGTTCACCAAAGATACGATCTTGTGTTTGAAGACTAACACTTTTCTACCAGCTTCGATTTTCAAACAGCACCTAGAATGTTCAACTATTTTTCGATGTTTACCAAATTTCACAGCAAACAGAGACTTTTCTGGTTGTACACTGTATTTGGTTACATGAGCATATGATAACACTCTCTTATGTTTTGATGCAAAATTCCTTTCCGTCTTACAAAATGTTTAAACATACTGTACAGTAACAAGAAGCAAAATACCAATTAAGTTTATGCCCCGGCTTCAGTCTAGCCAAGTCTTTCAGTTCACCTTCCGAGCATAGGGGCCAAGGACCCAGCGTCGCTTGTAAATGTTGTGTTACATACATGGTTAAGCTTATCATTCGGAATGTTTCAAGTGAATCAAGGTATATACTTGTTTTCGATTTCTGGTGACGGTTGTCCTTGAGTCCGCACTGGTTTGCATTGGTTTTTGTAGCATTCCATGTATGTTTTTACTAGTGATATAAACAAAGTGACATAGCCCAGAGACAAATTGCATACCCAAGGTCTCAAAGTTCAGGGCTAGCTGTCGTAAAAAAAATATATTTGCATATGTAGAGAAAGTAGTTCGGCTTTGTTCTCGACGTGACCTTTATACACTTGCACGTACGTACCTGCGCATGTGAGAAAATGTGTTGTACATATAAATATATACGCTCGAGGCACAAATTTCTATTATAAACTAGTGGGCGAATTATAGTCTGACAGGTAACTTAGTAAGACGCCTTGAGTCAGAGATTTGTCATGGATTGAGTGACAATGCACATGATTCATATTCTCCTCTGAAGAATTGAAAGGAGTATGATTCAATGCACACTGAAAATAACAATATAACATGTAACCAGACCTTTTTTGGCAAGCTTTGATGCGTACATTACTGACCAAAAAAGTGCATCGATATAATCCGAAGCGGACGTAACGTATAAGTTTACAGTACATCCTTATCAGGCAAAAAAAATATTTGGTTCCGTTAACCCGACCTAACCTAGATTTTTACTGCCACCCTAAGCTTTTTTTTACGTAATTCGAAAAAAAAAATTATCGAAACAATTTGTAAAGTCGCGCAAGAAATAGTGAGATTTGAAGACGTCCTTGCCTCGTGTGATCATTTTAACAACATGGTGGAATACAGTGTACCACACAATGTCTTCTGCGTATAGTACAGAAATTGTTATTACAGCGATGAGAAGTTTGATTGATTTTGATTTATTACTCTAGGTCAATGCATCCATAAATGGATTTTCATGCATTGAATATAAAAATACAAAACATACGTTAAAATACAAAGACACATAATTTAAAAATATGGGAGAGTAACAAAATTTACAGGGCAGAGTACAAAGATAAAATAAAAGTTATAAAAAGTAAAACACGAGAGATGCTAGAATTATGAAGTTAAAAACGGTTTAAGACATTAAAAACTAAGTGTTTACTAAGTAGTCGTATTTGCGGAAATACATGAGCGGTATTTGAAAGAACGACTGTGTGCCTTTGGAATGTGGTATTTGGTCCGAGTATTGTATTGGTGTATTGTTGAGTTTTTGGTGACAAGATCAGATAAATAGAGTGGTACTTTTTTGCTTATACATTTACTGACAATATTTTTGAAGTGTTGATCGTGTCTTTCCTGAATAGTTGGCCAATTTAGAGAATTTCTGGCAAGTGTTACATGGTCTGATTTTTTAAGGCCACATTGAATTCGTACAGCAAAATTTATGATACCTTGAAGACTACTTTTCAAAGTGAGATTACAATTAGAAAAGACTGTGTCACAGTAGTCTAAAAGGGAGAAGACAGTAGCAGCTATTACATTCTTTCTGACTTTTTCCGGTATACAACGCCTAACACGTGCCAGTCTTGTTAGACGGAAACCACATGCCCTACGGAGATAAGACACATGGTTTGACCAAGTCTCTGTTGATCTCTGTAAATATGATGAGAACATTTGAACAGATCCTCGAAGATAAAAATAAACAAATAATAAAAAAATAGCAAATCCTACCTACCTAATAGGAAATTGGGCGTTGTCGGAACCACACATTTTTTTGCTCTCCGCGGCCTAGGGAGCCCAGAGCAAACAGACAGGATTACAACAAAGAAATGTGTATTAACACTCACTTCAAATATGACAGACGTGTAAATATAGTATACCACATCAATAGAATATTAATATCAACGTCTCTATACACGTAGTATAGTAATTTTCACTATTAAAAATAGTTACTTGCTACTAAGTGACTTATTTGCATAGGAAGCATTGCAGTGGACACAACTAAACTGAGGGGTGTATTATACCAGCCTAGAAACCAGCAGCAGTCGACGTTTGGAGAGCCGCAAAAATCCCCACTCAGCTGGATTCTCTAGGCGAAGTTTTACAGTAAATACGCATACATTTTGGGGTAATCGCAGTGTTCTACTTACTGAAGTATACTTATTAAACCTGGTATTAAAATATAACTTATAAACGATAAAGGGATCCCTACTATGCCAGAAGACAATTGTAATGTCAGAGAATGTATGCGTCTACATGTTCTAGAATATGCATAATGTAGACGCATACATTCTATGGCATTACACTGAGATTTTATGTAAATCGTGCAAGTAAAAATTTAAACTCAGCCTGCGCCATTTCAGTTTATGTTCCTAGTTACATAGAAACGTTGATATTGGTACTTGATTAGTATTGAGTAATGACTTTTTTCCATTTATGTATCCATATCATTTATATGTATTCAGATATACATTTACATTAAAATTTTCTTAATTTTGACATGTTCGTTTATAATAAGCACACCCATATTAACTAGTTTAGCCATGGGCCCCTGTGCTCTCTCTAAGTACGTGCAAAAGCAGACACCGCGTTCCCGGCGAGTACAGAATACGTACGTGTGCACACGATTGTGTATCCTATTTTTCTCTCTGTTTGCATGTTTCTGTGTCAAATTTAGTGAATGTTCATTCTTGCACGCACGTTACAAAACACATCTATCAGTAACCTTCGAACTCTTTATTTTGGAGATTTGTGACACGATGAACCGGTTCCAACTTCCACTTACAGCGCAAAAAAACGAGCGTTCACATATTAACAACTGTAACACATATTATAAAATTCAACCATCGTCGTAAACCACAGCCTCTTTTACGGCACCGTACAAGACGCACCGTAGTTGCTTCAGCCTTCGTGACTTTCGAGCATGAATTAAAAACCGTTCATTTGACAAGTTGATGTTGTTGTTTTAATTGATAATGTAATAGAACTTGTACTACTGAACATAGCAGGGTTTTAATGATGTGTGTGAGAGAGGTTTGCTTACAGTGAATGGAGCTAAATTCTATAAATGATCACATATGATTGCCTGTGATCGTAAATGCATAGGCTACATCTCAGACAACTGCAGAAGAACTGTTCTCTAGTTGTTGGAGGCAACATATATTCTCACGGCGACCACTTCCTATTCAGGCTGTAAAGGGGCAACGATTTGAAGCTCTCCCGATCGTATCCTTGTACTTTATCTTTTTTTCCATAAATCCTTCATATTCAATGTGGTCAGGAACTATCACAGATAAGCTTAACCAAATATGGTGTTTGGTTGACCATGAGTTTATCAATGTAACATTAATCTTCAAAGTGCATTGACTATATTTTCTATGTCACTTTGGTGTTATTTTCCGTATTAAAAAGACTGATGTTGACTACGTTCGGAAACACACGTTGTAAATTGGACACTTTTGCACTTACCCCCAGATTGTTTTGGAAAATATGCAAGATCAGTCTAGATTATTTGTTGTGGGTGCACGTGGAGGGGGGGGGGGTTAAAGTTCGATAAACTGAACCGACCTCACGTACGCCATGTAGTTTTACCCACAATTCACTGGGAAACAACAGTGCATGTTTTGTTTCAAATCCACTACAACTTACAGTCAAATTAAATCAGCACTGATTAGATTGATAGCGGAGTATCGTTGAGGCCGAAGACTGTTATGTAAGATGGGGTGGGGGTATCGATTGGGGGGGGGGGGGTGAATTCCGGGTCGGGGATGAGCATGCACTTAATCTAACTTAAATGGGGTTGAACATTAGGAAGACTGATCTTCATAGTATCATCTCTACAGGTGTCTGCATAAAATGGTCCCAATCCTTCTGATCTAAGGGCCAAAAATATTTTAATACTTGGTGTAAAATATGTAAAATAGAGATGACGCGTGTATTGTTATTTTTTTATCTTTAGAGTGCATGGATACTTACTCGTATCACGTGATATACATTTCAATGTACATATGACAAGGCTCTTTTAAACGTCATTTGGTTTAAGATAACTGTTGGAATTTCAGTTATTTGTGTAAACTTGAATCACTTGAGTCACCGACACATTTCCTGTGTTAATTTTGGGAAAAAAACATGTTTTTATGGAGACGAGTTCTTCGTTCATAAGATGACAAGGTATAAATCTAATCATTTAGCATGTGTACATATTTAGCCGTAACTTGTCATCATTTCAGAAGTCAACCAGTAGGTATTGAGATATACATTATGGTACTTTTTCAAGTTAATGAACGTTGAAGAGGCACAAACCACGTTTATAAAACGTTTTACTCAAGTGGCATAAATTGAACTATTTCGGTATAGAAATGGTAACATCAATACCTTCTAAGAAATTACATGAAATTACAACCTGGCATGGTTAGAATTGCTGATTGCAATGTGTGTGTGTGTGGGGGGAGGGGGGGGTTACTCAACATTTAAAAAAAAAAAAAAATGACGTCATCGGATCGTTATACCCAGTGTGAATTTTGTCTTCCTTGTCTGTGGTTCAGGCAATGGTAAGTGATGGTTAAGCATGCTTCAGTATGTAGAATAGTGTGTTTAGCTTTTTGGTATGGTGCGCGCAGGTATAATGATAACAATTTTAAACAAGGACGCAGAAAACAATATTGTCAATGCAGCCATTGACGGATGACATAGGATTATTATTTTGTTCTGGACCAAGTTTTCTATAGCTTTGTCAGTCAACTGTTTATCACACCTAAATTTTAATCCTGTAATTCGCACTTGCAACTTCAGAATAAATATCTGATTCACAAACTGTAATTTTCAAGTTCCGATCATCGTACTGCGGGTAAAATACCAATATTTCCTAGATCACGTTACAATCAAAATATACCATTTTCTACCTAAACGTAGAAGAAATTGATCAAAATGTGCAAACTATAATTTTTTTTAATTTTTTTTCTGAAGGCTTCTCTCCATAATTTATTTCGGGGGTTTTAACTGTCAAAATTAAGGGTATGTGATGAGTATTACATTTTTCCTTAATCGTGAGCTGCATAGCCGGCTATAGCCCCGCCCCGCGACCACCCACTCGCAGTCGATTGACGTCCGTCGCACCCTAATTGTACTAAAGAATGTAATTATTTGAAGTGTAATAATAGTAATTCGTACATGTAGCCTGCTTATGGTGTTTCACCGGACATGTCTACATGGTATACATGGCTGTGACATTACGTCACGTAATTAATATGTAAAATACAAGCAAGGTCGTCAGTGACTTGTTGAGGTCGCCCCAGTAACAAGTTAATGTTTATTCATGAATGAATAATTTAATATTTTACTTTATGATGTTGAACTCAGTTATCTTTTATCTGACGTGTGTGTCTTCCTTTCAAAATGATGTGTTGTCGACTTTAGACACAGAGTGCAAGGTACCGTACCAACCACGCACGCACGAGACGACACATCGTACTGTCGTACCTAACACTTCGTGAACTGACACCATTTTGGTTACATTAAACGGCCTGTTTTCGTCAACAAATTTTTTTAATAACATTTATGAAATCTACAATGCCTCACCGGCGTCGAGGTTCAGCTGTCGAAGCACTGACTAAGGTTGTTTCTGGTTTACTTGCCAGGAAATGGCACCAACAACGAAGCCCAACTGTCTACTGGAGTCAAACACGAAGAGAGTTACCTGTGAAATACATAGCCGAATTGTCCGAAGAGGTCTTGGCTTCATATTCTGCGCCGAATGGAGGAATTACTAATGTTCCCGGGGCTGACAAAAGAAACGGTAAGAGCATTTATACATCAGACGATATCAACAGATGCATCTCATTTTGTAGTTGTGGGCCTGGCTAGTTTTATGTGTAGTAGCCCATGTATGCATATGGGGAAAAAGGCGTAAACTTTTGCAGTAACTTTTGTAATTAATTTGTTCAAGTAATCTATAATATATTCTTAGTTTTCCCAAGAAGAAAATGAGGGCTCGCCATAACGTATACCATCATGCAACACTTTCGAATAGAGAATATTATCAAAAACTATCCATTTCTGGCATTTGTACGTTTATCTTCAGTCAAAATGGTCGTCAAACACTGGCAACTCACATTGACAGTTTGGAAATTTCCTTGAAAACAATACGTGAACAACTAAATTTAGGGCCAGGAACAATCTTTCATATGACCAAGTTTTGGATGATTCGAGTATTTTGATTTTCAACTTGAAGATTTGGTCCTCGGAGCGCTTTCTTCCTTAAGTTATAAGGCCTTAACAGGACTGGCCGCCCTAAAATCTGTGAGTCACTTCGCTCAGTGGTACAAAGTGGAACCTGACCTATATCATTCACAGACAGACAGACAGACAGACAGACAGACAGACAGACAGACAGACGGACGGACGGACGGACGGACGGACGGACGGACGGACGGACAGACAGACAGACAGACAGACAGACAGACAGACAGACAGACAGACAGACAGACAGACAGACAGACAGACAGACAGACAGACAGACAGACAGACAGACAGACAGACAGACTATAAAGTCTAGTATTTCGAAAAGTCTCACCGTCTGAACTTCATGGTTGTTGCTGGTTACTTTTGTCGCATGTTGATATTTCCACCAACTATTCAATATTCTGATTTATGGATAGGAATGCGTAGTACTTTTTAGATTGTTGTTTTCCATGTCTACTGTCAAAATATAGGCCTAATATTATAATGGTGTGACTTGAATATATCTTCCCATTCTGATAAAAATCGGCCTCGATCATGATAAAAACGTAAACATGTACCAAGAAGGTCAATTCATCAGGCAAAATAACGAAGGTAAAATAGCAATGAGCGATTAGCCGACATCCACATCGGATTTTAATCAGATTAATATCTTCCCTTTATGGATAGAATTTTAAGCTATAATATTGAGCGTATCGACAAATTTGAAGTAGCAGGATTCATGTGATATTTTCCTAAGGGAAACAACAATCTGAGCAATAAATACGTGCAGATTTATGTGCATCAACTAATCAATGTAGCACTCTCCAGGTGATACAACGTGGCATTTGGTGCCAAAAAAAACGCTGCGGGAAAAAAAAAGTTTCAGTTCCAGTTCTATTGTAAAGTGTTATTGTGTGTGCTTGCGCCGTTTTTATTTGTTAGTACTATAAAATATAAAGATGTGTGTACAAGTCGAACTTTATTTGTACTTTGCACATTGATTTTGGTCGAAAACATGATTCTCTAGTTCTGGTACAGCGGTAGGTTCTCGGACTAGCCATGGCACCTTCATAACCAGCCCAGGCCTTGAACAGATCTGAGAGATAGCGTCATTGTGATGTGGCAACGTTTGTGGTGCATGTTTTTATGATGAAATTAATTTAGGTTAGCATTAAAATGGAGGAAATAATAGTGTCTATTAATTGCCACAACCACAGTCTCTGCCACAGCATACATCGAAAGGACACAGTGGAGATACTACGTACGTACGTAGCATCGAATATGCTAGCTTTCACTTCAGTGCAGTAACAACAAGACAAGCTTAGTGCGTAAAGTCAATCGATACACACACATAATAGGTACGGTTTTTTCGGCTTTGTCGTGCGCGGAGAAAATGGCAAGTGACGGAGGAGCGCTTAGTCATGGTAGAAAACAATGTCTATTGTTAGAAATTTATCATTTCGCCCGGGAAAAGGATAGCATTGGAAGTGTCGGGGCTTGAACCCGAGGCCTCTCACATGCGAAGCGAGCGCTCTACCACTGAGCTACACCCCCTTGGAGGTCTTGATAGCGATTTTCATTATAGTTGAAGCTGCCATATTGGAACGTTCTATTTTCTGTGTGGGGGCCAAAGCATAGACTCGCCAACGCACGTATTTGGTCAATGCATGGAACATGTTGCTGTGTCGGTTGTATGTTTTTGCTATTTTACTGCGATTTTAATCGATTTAATTATTTTTTTATGGACAAAGGAATAGCTGGAGTTGATGCATGGGACAAAAAGCATGATAGAGCTTATGGTATAGCAACATCACTGTATGAATACAACCATTGCAATAAGATAGCCACAGGTAGGTCATATTTCACCATAATTCTATCTTGGCATAATTTAGTATTCAGCTATGGAAATAGGCAGTTTTAAACTTTTCAACAAAATGTACCCCATAACTATTTTTCTTTCTCTTTGTTTAAGACATCAACCCTGACAACTGACTCTAATTTTTTTTTTTTAAATATATAATATCCCTTACAAGACATCGTAAAGTATACAAAATAATCCATCGTTCAAATAATGAATTTGTGAAACATTGTTGTAACTTGTATGTATGTTGAATGTAATGGTTTTTTTCCCAGAGTTTTTATGCAATTATGTAGATAAGCAATGTTGTTTAATATTACTAAAATCAATGTATTAAATGTAATTCACTCCCGAAATACTTTTCTGTTTCTTGTGTTCTTTTTGTTCATCAATGTACAATCGTTCTGAAAATGAATTAATGAAAAATATTAATAAATATTGATTTTGTATGTAATACAGTAAACTGTAACTTTAAACAATAGGCAATTCTACTTGAACTACCAACTCTTGGTGGCGCTATACAAGTGACAGCAGTCAATGATTTTAGTAGTTGGCCTAAAAGTACTTGCATGTGGCTTTTATTTTCGCATATTTTTACAAGTGACAGCGATCAATTGTTTTAATAGTTGGCACGTTCTTCATTGTCTAAAACCCTAAAAGTACTTCCATGTGGATTTTATTTTCACATATTTTTACAAGTGAATCAAATATCAATGTTTTTAATAGTTCCTATTTGTCTAAAACCCTAAAAAGTACATGCATAGTTTTACAAGTGACAACGATCAAACGGTTTTAATATTTCCTCATTGTCTAAAACCCTAAAAGTACTTGCATGTGGATTTTTATTTTAGCAGATTTACATATACACAAATGAATTGCTCAAATGGATTACTCAGTCAGTCATCAGTAATTCATAATTCTACAAGATATCAAATAATTTTCATTATGTTTTCTACAACAGGAGACCCAGTTGCTGATGTTCTTGCTATATGTGCCAGGAAAAACAGCTGTATATTGATTATAGCTGATGGAGTAAACTGGGGTGATAAACCTCGACTTGCTGCGAGATGTGCTGTACATGCCTGTATGGAATACCTTAATAAGAAACTGTATTCTAATTATTGCCAGATCGACACTACACAAGATATTTTACAAGTAAGTCAGAAAATGAGATAATTCAGCCTTCTGTTACATGTAGTGATTTTATATATATCAAAGGGGGACAAACTCTGTGGCGCTATTTGGACTAAATTGTAACAGGATATGTAGTGCAGATACATAATGAATTAAGTTGTAAAGTTTTGAATAAATTAAGTTGTAAAGTTTTGAATAAATTAAGTTTTAGCCGAAAACCATAAATATAATGTTCATTCCATAATCCAGCATATCATAGTTGATAAAAAAATCTAATTTCATATTGTTCATTTCCTATTTTGAAATATGACTTCAAAGATCAATATTTGATGATATTTGATTCACATCACAGCTTACGAACGATGATTTCAAAGATCAAAATTTCACATTTGCAGTATACGAAAGATGATTTCAAAGCTTAACATTTGATAATATTCTGTTCATTTCACATTGCAGCATATGAAAGAGGGTTTCAGAGAAGCTCAAAATTTCATAATGCGAGAGGAAGGGACAATGACTACATTGACTGCCACCGTTGTTGCTCAATTAAAGGGTAGTACACAGTATGCAGTTTGTACCCTGAATGTTGGAGATAGCCTGGGGTTCATCTACAATAAACAAGCAGGAGTTCGAGAATTAACAGTCGGTAAGGAAAATCTTGTATCTATGAAGTGAGTGGGCTGAGAATGCAGTATATATACATGACTTTGCTGACGGTTTTTGGAACCCCAATAACACTATAAGTGAGGAGAGAGTAGGTAAAAGTAACATAGATCATCATACACCATACAACAATTTTGAGGGAACATCCGTGAAAAACCAGGAAAGTCTGGAGTAGATTTTACTTCTTATCACCATTAACAAAACTACAGGGGTGTCTTCTCTGGCTGTATGTTAATATTAACAATCACCAGGTCATGTTATCAGGGATGACTGAATGAAGAAATATGATGTATAAAGGGTTAAACCGTTGCAGGGCAAATTGGAAAAATGAGGACGAATTTTATGTTCAGAAAATTGCAAAGAAAAAAATCAATTTTTTATTAAAAATGTATTTATTTTTGAATTGATACCTTATTCACTTAGTGTTGTTGAGTTACTGTTTTCATTGGACAGGTATTGTTACCAATGACTTTATTCCTCTCCCAAATTTTCCCATTGTTTCAATTTTGTGTAAACATGTTCGTATCTAAAGTTTCATTCTTCTCTGACTTTTTCACAAAGGAAGCCGCAATCCAAATGTAACTCGTGACATGAAGCTTTGTGGTGGCGCCCTCGGTCCTGTGGATGGTATAAATCCTGACTTGACAAATCTGACGTACTCGCTGACAATAGCTGAAGCAGGAGACGTTGTTTATCTAACAACAGATGGTGTTTCTGATAACTTTGATCCAGTCGTTGCACACCGTGCTATGTCTGTAAATCCTATCAAATTCATTTGCAGTTGTCCACCAGCAACTGTCGAACTAGCAGAAAAAATCGATATGGAGGCATTACTGCCAGTGTTCGATGAGCGGCAAAGACAACACGACAGTCTCAAACATATGGAGATGGCATTACTAACTATGGAATCCCCACATGGGGATGATATAACTGCCTCTGATGTTTGTGCCAAACTCTTACAGTACGCTGTTAATAAGACAGAACAAAAGAGAAAACGTCTTGAACAAATGTCGATAGACAATATACAAAAAAATCCAGCTGAAAGGAGACAAGCTCTTTCTGAAATGTCATCGATTTTTAAGGGAATTCCAGGTAAACTCGACCATGCTGCAGTTGTAGCTTTCCAAATTGGGCAGTTCCAAACAAAGAGTAAATCTCAGCAGCATCAGGAAATTTCAGAGGTAACACGGCACTCAGCAGATATTGATGAAGACTCTTATGTGTTTCTAGAACCAGACTACTTTGCTGCAGACTATCCGAACACATGGCCATCTACAAAATCGTTTGCCAGGGATGAAATGTATTTGCAACAATACTTGTGAATATGACACAAAGTCATCACAAAACCCACCAAAAAAATTCAAAATCATCTTTGTTATTCAAGGAAAAATAGTAGAGAGTATCAACACAGACAATCTCTTTGACACACACTGTTTTGCCAAAATGTAGACCACACTGAAGGTTTGTAGAAAGATCACAACAAGTCCAGCTTTGAGAACACATGCTGTGTGAAGCGTGTTTTTAATGACTAAGTCTAATTTAATTTATTCGTGGTCTGCCTAGAAGCTGATGGTATTCACTTTTATAAAACATTATGTCTAATTCGTGCCTTAAAATAGAATTTTATCAATCTCAAGCACAATTGTTTGAATTATCGGTTGACACTTTGTTGACATGAATTCTGCTCCATGTACCACACAAGCAGGTGTGCGTGAGAATATGTTAATTTTCTTGTTCTGTTTCGACCCGCTGGCATGTGGCAAAATGATATTACAGGTACCGAGAATGTCATTCAACTGTCTGTGTTGATATTCCAAACACAGTGCCACATTGTGTTTGCAAATTTATAGTCATTTCACAAACTAATTTTTTGTTGACATTTTACATTATGTTTTAATAGTGATTTTACAAACTAATACCCACCAATGTTATGTTTTAATACACACTTTACTTACTAATATACCAATGTTATGCTTTTAATGCACATTTTATGAACAGACACATTGCAACCATTATTATTATATTTTAGTATACATTTTACAAATCGGAACCACCTAACGTATTTTAATCTGAAATCAATCAACAGTTCATGATTTGTACATTTATGAAAATACCAGTTGGTAGCCATCTTAAAAAATGGTGGCCATATTTGATTTTCAAGTAGCTAACAGTTTTTACTGCATAATGTGAATGATTTTGTCACTTAGGGTACTCCACTGCAAGTGACGTATACGACCAAATAATGTTGTATGTTTTAAATTTCAGTAATCAAGAGGAACACATTCCACTCATATAAAGTACAATATGCAGCTGTCACAAGACGTGAACAACACATGAAATCATATACTGACCTCAGGCACCACATGTCAGGACAAACATTAAAACCTCAGTAACTGTGACACGAACTATTATTTCATAATTTTTTGCTCTCATTTTTTACTTCTATGCTACTGATATTGTTGTACTTTCTGAATTATGTATAATTATCAAGTGATCAAACATTATCAACGTTAGAGTTGCTAGAGTGATATGACTGCTAAGTGCTAAGCCCAGGCACTCACCTGCACAGAAGTTGGCGGCACAATCTGAATCTGCTAAAAATTACCTAGAAACAGTATCTAAGATTGGCAACTTTGCATATCTCAAAATACCGATAAATACCGATAATCCCCAATACTGAACAGTCAAACCAGGATTAATGCCATAAAGACTACAGGAAATTATCCTGCTTCATACTCAGTTGTTCAGATATGACATCAGCATCACTGATATTCAGTTTTGTCACGACCTGCAATCTGATTGTGGTTATTACTCCAACTTTTAAATGTCTAAATTTCTAATACAAGTTTGCCCTTTTCATCTACTGGCAAAAATTAACAAAAAAAAATAGTTCCATTCACAACTACTGAGGCTTGACTAACTACCAATGTATGCATTTTTCAGTGTGCATTGTATCCCAGGAAATATAAACAAGGTTTTAAATCACACAAAATACATTTTGAAAATTTTTTCAAAACTTAGAAATATATCTCATTACATCTATACATAGGCCTATGTCATTCAAGTCAATCCTTATCTTTCTTATATTTTCTTATGACTTTTAAAAAGTCGATGAATGGGATGCCTTCATGTAATGTAGGTCCTTCAAGTCAGTTGAATTATGGATTTGAAATATTAAAATTTGAGAATTATAATTTTGTATTTCATTATATATTACATGGACATATATATATATAGGTCAGCAGTAGATGTATGTGATGATCTAAATTTCTTCTATACATCAGATATAAAAATTCATTTTCCTGCTTCATCTTCAAGTAACACAGTCTGTAACAAAGGACATATTTATCTGAAAATCTAAGTTCTTCAATTCTTCCAAACTTTGCATAGCCTATTTACTGCACTGTCAAGATACATTATTAGCTGTTCATACCTCCTAGTCCTCTGTGTAACAGACCTTGGCCCTTAAGTGTTTTGTTATAGACTGTGCCCCTTTAATGTATTGTTATAGACTGTGTCCCTTTAATGTATTGTTATAGACTGTGTCCCTTTAATGTATTGTTATAGACTGTGCCCCTTAAGTGTTTTGTTATAGACTGTGCCCCTTTAATGTATTGTTATAGACTGTGTCCCTTTAATGTATTGTTATAGACTGTGCCCCTTAAGTGTTTTGTTATAGACTGTGTCCCTTTAATGTATTGTTATAGACTGTGCCCCTTTAATGTATTGTTATAGACTGTGTCCCTTTAATGTATTGTTATAGACTGTGCCCCTTAAGTGTTTTGTTATAGACTGTGTCCCTTTAATGTATTGTTATAGACTGCCCCTTTAATGTATTGTTATAGACTGTGTCCCTTTAATGTATTGTTATAGACTGTGCCCCTTTAATGTATTGTTATAGACTGTGCCCCTTTAATGTATTGTTATAGACTGTGCCCCTTAAGTGTTTTGTTATAGACTGTGCCCCTTTAATGTATTGTTATAGACTGTGTCCCTTTAATGTATTGTTATAGACTGTGCCCCTTTAATGTATTGTTATAGACTGTGTCCCTTTAATGTATTGTTATAGACTGTGCCCCTTTAATGTATTGTTATAGACTGTGCCCCTTTAATGTATTGTTATAGACTGTGCCCCTTAAGTGTTTTGTTATAGACTGTGCCCCTTTAGTGTTTTGTTATAGACTGTGCCCCTTTAATGTATTGTTATAGACTGTGTCCCTTTAATGTATTGTTATAGACTGTGCCCCTTAAGTGTTTTGTTATAGACTGTGTCCCTTTAATGTATTGTTATAGACTGTGCCCCTTTAATGTATTGTTATAGACTGTGCCCCTTAAGTGTTTTGTTATAGACTGTGCCCCTTTAATGTATTGTTATAGACTGTGCCCCTTTAATGTATTGTTATAGACTGTGTCCCTTTAATGTATTGTTATAGACTGTGCCCCTTTAATGTATTGTTATAGACTGTGCCCCTTTAATGTATTGTTATAGACTGTGCCCCTTAAGTGTTTTGTTATAGACTGTGCCCCTTTAATGTATTGTTATAGACTGTGTCCCTTTAATGTATTGTTATAGACTGTGCCCCTTTAATGTATTGTTATAGACTGTGTCCCTTTAATGTATTTCTATTTATTCTGGTACTGATTGATAATTGTGTGTAACCTTGCCCATTTTCTGACCTTGTGCTTTTTCATATGGTCTGTTTCATGCATTTTCAATACATGCCAATTATCATGTATACATATATCTGCGCTATTTGTTGTGCATGCCGGTTTTAAAGATAACACTGACATATTTGCTGCATTGTTCAAAACAAATACCTATCATTTTTAGCATATAACTTTTATTTACAAGGGATAATCTCGTACATCTATATAGCTTTCATGAAGCTGGACTTCTGTAGTTGTTTTTTTTTTCAAAAGAAAACTTTAGCATCTTTTACACCAACCCAGGTATTTGCAAAATTAATGCTTAAAATAAATTTGTACTTTATATATTTCTAGATTTATTGTTATATCATTTATTATTAAGGCAGGAAAGAAATTTCATTGAAATTAATCTCTATAAAACTCAATATGTTTTATAATAATATCGTGAATTATATGATACTTTGATATAACTGTTTGTTTTATTTTATAAATCAGTATGACGGATTATTAGAGTTTATGAATGGTCAAGATGATTAAAGTCATTAGGTTCCCCCCTAGTACAGTAGTAGACTGGAATCTGTGTGGATTTGGATTTTAGATTTTGCTTTGATTGGAAAGTAAAATCTAAAAATCCCAACCCGCATGGATTCCAGGCTACATGTACTGCTGCATATATATGTTAAACAAGAATGTAATTTTACGATGGAAATTGAAGTACTCTTAGAAATAAAGATTTTAATATATAGTTATTCAATTTGTCCTCATCTATATCGCCCATGATTACATCTCCTTCTCTCTAATCCCCTCTCTCCACTGTTTGTGTGCCTGTCTGCTCTCTCTCTCTCTATCTCTTTCTCTCACTTTCTCTCACCATCTCCCTGTCTGTCTGTGTGCTGTCTGTCTGTCTGTCTTGACTCACTATATCTGTTTTGACTATGTATGTCACACACACACACACACACACACACACACACACACACACAGAAAAGTAACAACAGTGTCCTCGATTCGATATGACTTGAAGGAGCCAGTTCCAAGAGTTTATAAAGCAACTTGTGAGATCACTGAACCACTCAGGTGTATCCATCTTAAATAATTTGGGTAAAAGTATGGCTAATAGAATGTATCATTTAGGCAATATACTATATGGAGTGATATGATATGGTTACTAAAAAATGTATTTTCAAAGGAAGCGTTTTAAATGCAGTTCACGATACATGTCTCCATGTCTCCTAAAGCTTATAAATTATTATCTTAAATAGTATCCCTTTTAAAAATACACATTGTTTCAACAAAATTTCTGAAAATTGAAACAATAAATACTTAATTATGTGTAATATACAACTCTAACACTCATAACATTACCTTTGGTGTTTATATATGCAGGAATTGATGTTGTTCCATTTACCTGGATCATCTTCTTCTTCTTCTTTTTTTATCAGTGGCATGTTTCACTTGGGATGTTTTCAATGTAACAAAATGTTGATACTTTATGTAGCCAATAATTAACCTACCTGTGCACCTACGGGATAGAGTTCCACGGTTGCACCAATGGATTTTTACAAGAAACCTATGTCATTCAACGATGTCACATGTCAGCTGGTAATATTATATATCCTGAAATATATATATTCTTGGGAATATCGTGCCTGAATCTTAGTTGGTGGCGCTCTGCAGCTCTTGAAGACATTGTTACGTCACAGCTTGCACACAATCGTTATAATGGTATGTACAACACGCAGTATGATGCCCTCTTACGATGGAACCATGTTTCGTACATGTGTCGATTAGATACATTTTCACGGCCTTTCTCAGGCTTTAAAGCAAATGCGAAGAAGTTCTTTTTCGTGCATATATTAAACAAACCAAACCAAGCCGATCCTAAAATTCGTTCTAAACCTGTCAAAGCTTGGAATAAATGAAATAAATTCTTAAACTTTCAAAGTTTATGGGTGAAATTAATGATTTCGTATTATTTATTGTGTCCCCGATTTGAAATCATAGGAGCTTTTCACAGTGCAATATAAATATAGAACATTAAGCTTGTATTGTATTGTGTTGTGTTGTGTTGTGTTGTGTTGTGTTGTGTTGTGTTGTGTTGTGTTGTGTTGTGTTTGTTTTCTTTTCAGAACTTTTTTACGGTTAAATACAAATGTACAAAAAGAGTATCTTTTCCCATAATTTTATTCGTTTAAAACTCGGTCTACAATTACTCTGTTCATATAGAGCGCCCTCTATCATGCACGTTCTGCCGACTCAGTTTGGCTTCTCAATAACTTCCAGTTGTACATTGACTCTGTCTACAGTCTGTGTCACTTCAAATGTCTATGTTGTCATACTTTCTTTTAAGGATCTCTATCATACCCATACAAACCTCCACTTTGTATCACTTTCCTTGTCTGTGATATCCTATCTTGGTTGTGTTGGCGGGAGTAGCAAGAAGGTCAATTGAGTGGGACGGGTCATCAGATGTTTTGAGTTTGTTATTCATATTTAGTTTGCAAAGGAAAATGTCATCAGTTTTTTTAAATTATTTTTTTCCCAGATACCAGTAATCTCTCATGACTATACGAGTTCACTCAACTCAGTTAGGTTATCATATCACTTGTGCGGTTTTTTTCTTTACATTTTTAATTCAAACACAGAATGAAAAAAAGCCCGGAGACTTGAGCAAGTTTAAATGTTGATGTAAAATGTCAGGAAGTTTGTAATTCATGCTCTCTTACGCCTGTTCTAAATATGTTGTTGAATCTCAGACTAGAGAGCACGTCCAGTCCAGACTGTAAGATACGTCGTGATGTTTCGCCCTCACCGGCCTCCTGTTAGGGGTTGGCTGATGTTTGAGGGCGCCCCGTCACGGCGTACCTTACAGACTAAGTCCAGTCATGCTTTCGTAAAGTCGTGGATTCGAATCTGATATATTGTCCATTGTCCGATTTGAATTTAACTCGATCGTCAGCAAGCAGAACCAAGACGGAGAAAGTGAACGGTATTGATTCAAGGCAAAAATCATGACCATGAAATCATCCAAATGTCATATGATATTCAACAAACCATACATGAATCAGAGGAGCTTCCGATTAAATCTGTAACGTAAATATCAGAACAAATAACGGTAACATCCCGATTCAACATTTCTACTGAGGTTAATACATGAGTGAATGATAGCGGCATCGTCCAGCCGCACGGGGGCGTAACATTTTCTTTACTGGGTCATTCATGCGCGTGGAAAAGAACATCGCGCATCGCAGCGTCAATCACTTTTTACATACGGTATAGGGTCCACTGACAAGCAAAAGTTGGGTTGTGCGAGGTGGCCAGTCAAATTTGTAACTGTAGTTAATGTGTTTTAGCCAAATTTCTTTAATTCACCATGTTGAGACCACTTTTCTATAATGTACGCTGAATAATTAAAAATCCCGCTAACCAGACTGAAACATACCACAGGTCGAGATCAGCGGAACGGATTCGAATTAAATTAAGTATATGGATAAAGATGTCTCCATAAAAGTCATTAATAACACTATATCTTTTGTGTAATACAAGATTGGCCAAAAGTGAATTTTCAGCCCACAATTAATGTATATTTGGCGATGGAAACATGTATGTTTCAAATTAATAAGCTGCCACCGTGTATACGTAATGTTGATTGAAAGTATCATAAACTTTGATATTATAAGCCATATTTCCTCTTTAAAAAGTAGACAATATTTTTTTAGTTGACAATTTTCCCGATTGTAGCATTAGACATGTAAAGCAATATAGTTATCCGAAATGGAGTAAAAAGAATTCCAAAAAGATTTTCACAAGTTTTGAATAAATGTTCTTGGGGTTTTGATTTCGTAATACATTTCAATTTGCCTCTTTATAAGGCAACACTAACTTAGCTTACGCCCTCTCGAAAATATACTCTGACGAGAATGTATGAATTTTGTAACAAAATGTAATAGGTCCGTGACTTATACTTACTCACAAATCTTGGCGAAATAAAGAATTGAGACCAGTTTGTATGAGCTTTCAGTAATTACAAGGGGCGGGGAATTGGGGGTTATATTTACACGCAAAATAGAAAATGTAATTAGTGGGGGGTTATGTTTTAATAAGAGTAAATGAAGGGGGTAACCTTTTAGAAAATGGGATCGGGAAACGTCACATTGATTTGACACCTGATTTGATCTCCCACCCGTACCCCTATACGTAATTACTGAAAGATCCCTAATACAAAACTAGTATTTAGAAAATAGTATAATCTCACAGTCAAGTGTTCAGTGTCAACTATTTGTCTTTCTTCTACGTGTGCCATACAGTAATTCCAGTTCTATACATCAAGACGCGAGGGTCATGGTTTTATTTTTGCATCGTATTGGTTAATAGTAAGTTCGAAGTTAAATATTTGAAAATGAAATGAAAAGGGTTTTTGCCATGACTTGGACCGACCACCGTCATTGTAACAATATAGTAATACACGTATTTGCAATTTTGGTTCAGAAATGAAGTGACGTTACTTACAGGTTAGGTATGATAACTCAACTATGTAATTGTCAAATATAACCAGTTATTACCACGTATCTTGGATTGAATCTAAAGAATGGAACTATTATATTCAACTTGTATTATCCGTCAGACAAAACGAATCTGTATAGACTATGAGTAACTTATTAAATCGGCATACACAAAATGTAAAACTTACAAGTTTATATGCAAATTAACATAACATATTGTTCTACTTCCCGACGTGTGTTCATCATTTGCTATTGGCAGAAATCAATGGAATCTGGTCACCACTGGAAGGAATAACATATAAGCAATATAATACTAGCATTCGATAACATAGACAAAACATGTTGGGGCCGGATGTACCCTGTTTATACATACAGCAATTGTGCATGTTAACAATGTAACGCCAGATGACGATCTAATTCATGCATCGACGACATTAACAATATTAAAACACAATAATTGAAATAATCGAAGTTTTATATGTCTCAGTAAGAAAAGCAACAACTTAATTATGAACCCAACCTGTGCCATTTTTAGTATTCTATGATCCCTGACTGTGATATAGGGCACCTATGGCCTATCAAACGACTGCAGACGATCTAAAAACTTTACTGCAGTACGTTACTTTAATATTGAATGGTGGTTATTGTGGAAGAACACTGTTGCACTGTTATACGTCACTTGTTCATCGACAATAACCCACGTATCACAAATCATGCGGAATTCTCATTGAAAAGTTCTATACGTTTTTACTTCGTCTGTATTGTTCAGTAACTTGATCCATTCTTAGTTCGTAACCTGCTATCCTCCATGGCTTGGCTTTGATAAAGTTATTTGGACATTTTTTTTTTTAGATGTATGGTTTGAAGAAATTTGTTAGAATATGTCGTGGGTAAAGCGGTTCATCTCTATTTAATTTATATTATTAAGCCTGTACAATAGTTTTCAGTGTTTCTAAAGACTTTCTGTAATATTAATTTGAGAATCAGCTTTCAGTTACAATGGATTTTGTAGTCAGTATTACACATTCTGATGCGTGCGTCATTTCACATCCAATAACACTCAGGCATGGTGTTTCACGTATCGTCGGTTACAAAAATATTGTAACTTCAAAAAAATAGTATCGCGTGGATTTTATTTATGAATCTTTAAGTTAAGTATATATCATGATCACTTGGTTTCTGAACATAACATATTGCCACTTAAGCTTGACGTTGGGAAGTTCAACTATCAGAATAATGAATAATTACAGATGACTAACAATGACCTTGGACTTACTGAAATAGACACAAACTATCAAAGAGTGGGTTCTCAGTTTTCAATGGAGAAGGGGTGGTGTATCAAGCCATGTTTAATTCGCTGATTTTGTTATTTTCAAAAGTGACCATCTAGCACCCCCCATCCAACTTCAAGTGATTTTTTCCAAAATGACCCAGTACTCCTTAACAACAACAACAACAACAACAACAACAACAACAACAACAACAACAACAACAACAACAACAACAACAACAACAAGCATGATCGACTCCCCCCGCATGTCATCAACGAATATATATAACAGGTGAAAAATTATTTCCTTTGTTTGTTGTCAAATCAAGAGGTTCTCAACTTGAACTTCGTACAATCCAGTCAAATTCAATTTCAACAACCATCAAACTTGAAGTCTCAAAATAATATAATTTCGTATTGATGTGATAACGTACTAGGAATGACCATTCCCTCTAGCAGACCGGGGGGGGGGGGAATGATGCCTGTCACGTGACACGCTATCGTGTCAGCGCAATCAGGGTAGCAGACGATGTGTGTGTGCATTTCTTTATATCATTATATAAATAAACACATGTTGATTATTCCTGTCTCACACGACACACATGCCTACACTATCCAACATACGTTTAATACACAAAGGAAGGTGGTCTAGCCGGCATCCCAAGTTCTAATTTTATCTCGGAGAAGTTCTTCATACACCCACTACGTATACCTACTCACAAGTCAAAAAGAAAAATAATAAATACCAACGTGTATTGAGAGTTAACCAGTAGTGTGCTACGAGATTGAGATGCACTAGATGGCGTGTCTGACTTCAGTACATCTATATGATGGGAGGACTAATTATAATTTGCATATCAATACATACAGGTACGTATGCAAAACACAGAACCCAGCAGAAGTAGGAATCATATGGCCGGTTTCTAAATTTAAATTTAAATTTAAATTTAATTTAATTTGATTTAATTTAATTTAAGTCAATTTAATTTAATTTAATTTAATTTAATTTAATTTAATTTAAGGGGGGAGGGGGGGGGGTTTGTCCCTGGAATACGGTACGGTGGCCCACAGGCGTAGTGGAATGATCGGAACAAAAAATAAAAAAATATCTTAAATTCTTCGTTTCATTGTAGTGGACAGCAATACATTAAAAAAAAATCTTTCTATAAAATTTCGTTAAACATTAGATGTAACTTAAGTTAGCTTACTTCTTTGTAAGTTCAAATTTCTATGATAAATATAATTAGATATTGGTGTTCTCATAGTGTGAATTGATTTTTGTGTAAGATCTCAACATATATACGATATTTTTACAAAATTCAAATTTCTTTTCATTATATTGAGCAGTAGCCTTAGTAGGCAGAAAAATAAAGAGAATATACCAAACTCCTTTCAACTTTGTACTCAGATTGTCGTCGATCACTGTGATGGTACACATCCGCAGTGCATTTCCATATAGTCTGGAGGAAAAAACCCGGGCACTTCGCTTTGCATTCTCTTTATTTGATTTAATACCTGTACGATAGTTTTATTACTGGGAGTTCACTTCTGTTAACTTATATGTATCAATGCAGTGTTATATACACACATGGTACAAAGGCATGCTGAGTTGACCTTTGACATCAAGGTTTCATTCATACACAAAACCGCATACTCCCATGATCCTTTGAGCGAAATGACAACACTGTCGTGAACATGGCGGCCAACGTAGGGTGACAGCTGATATATTTATGAACTGAACTGGGGACTGATTTCTTCCATTTAATCTCAGATTTGGAACCGATCTAGATTATGACACAAGAGGTTCAATAATATCGAATCAATCAGGTAAAATAACATGGCTAACCAACACTTACTACATATTATAGCGCCTAGTTTTTGTTCACTTTGAAGTTTTTTCCAACTCCGGGCTCATCGATACCACTACCAGACGACCCAAGAGGATGGCAGACCAGGGCGGGGACGGACGGAAGACGCCGACCTCCCCAGGGTATGATCGCAGTTCGTTGGTGACTTACTTCGAGGAGAATGGTCTTGCAGATTTGTTACACCACTTTCCAGCAGTTGTCACACTTGGTGATTTCAAGGCAACGACAGAAGACGACCTATTACATGAGTACAGCATACAGACGCAGGGGGACCGAGAACGGTTAATGAGAGCAGTTAACGCGGCAAGGGAAGCGGACGACGATGATGACGACGAAGACGACATTACAGAAGAAGAGGTAAGACATTCTACTACCACTTTACTACATTATACCATGGAAGTATAACCATACTTCCATGATTATACCCTCTATAACCTGGATGTTTGTCTTGTATTGGAGGTGTGCCTACCGAATTTCTCCGTTTGTGTTTACTTGCGCGATCATATGCGGGTCGCCGATCCCGACCCCGGTAACAAAAAATAAACAGACCAGGTACATGTAACTCACCGTTTAATATATATTACTAAGTTAAGATGCGTTGGCAGGTGTGTGGCTGGGTATATATAACATTATTATTATATGAGTAACACTCATACCGTCTACCATGTAACCCAATGAGTTATAAAGACTACACATGTGTATCAATTAAAGATAAAAATAAAATGGGGAAAATAAAATAGCATGATAACACAAATGAAATAAAAACAGAAACTTTTAACGAATACCGTTATACCTACAGTGGAACATACATGTACATGTAGGTGAACTGTTCACACAGTTGGAGTTTGATCATGTCCGAATTAGAAATATACATGTGCAACGACCCAGTATAAGGTGACCCTGTCCTGTAGGGTCCATGTCCCAACTGACTTACCTGGCCACAATCCACACCTGCTTACAGGCCAGATTTATAACCACACATCAAGTAATTCGGATAAAATCGATGTATAGATTAGATTAGATTAGATTATATTAGAATGACATTTATTTGACAGTGAAGTCATATTATATATTAAAATACATACATGTATGTATATATTTTGCTATTAACGATAACATCACATCAGAAAACAATGTACATATTGTTACAAGGTGGTGAGCTTGTAATCTAGATTGGAGCTATGGTACAGTACAAGCACAGAATCTGGAAGCCTTGTTGATTTCTATGTACAGTTTTGCTGTGAAAGAAACATAACTCATGCATGTACATGTGTATCATATGTCAGCTGAGAAACGTGCCCAAGATATCTAATAGTAATAGTCAACCCCAAAACATGCCAAGTTTCCCAGTGGACGGAAAGATTTGCACGGTTTACTTGAGTTTTCAGCATATTTTGTTTAAAGTACATGTAGGTTGTAGATGTTATGAATAGCCATAGAGATTTTGTATCACATTCTAAATCTGTTTCTGGGACTTCATCACTTATTCTCTGGAAAATAGTGGAAATGTGGATGTCACTCTCGAGTTATTTTCCTAACTTCTGTTCTGAGCTGTAAAGTTCACCGAGGAGATCTGCATCATTTCCTGGGTGTGGACTGGAGACCTGATAAATCCTGAAAAGGAAAGTACAAATACTGGTATAACTAATTGGCAAATAAATCACAACTGTAGATATTATATTTTTGTCAACTTTTAAGATACATAACTGTACAGTCACAGTGCAGGACAGTTTGATTTTCATAGAAAATAAACAAGTAAACACAACAACAACATTAGTGGACAGGTCATAGATCTCAAATATAAATTATATGAGATAAAATTATTCATTGAAAAAAACAACACTTTACTACAATCACTAACAAAAACAACTTCTCTACAGTCACTACAAACTCCTTTTAATACTGAACTACTTAATCATTTGATTCATAAAAAACATCCCAGTGCATTGAGTTGTATGATAGTTTAATGGACTCTAGTCTCAGCTGTGGACTCATTCACCCAGTCTAGGCCAAGTGGTCATCTTCCAGTTTTGTTTGACATGAGTTATATCGCCATTGACCTACATTATACAATGGTCATCATCTGATCTTGTCTGACATGAGTTATATCACTATTTTTTGATGACTGGTGAAATTTCTTCTCAAAACATAGTAATCACATTCAGTAATGTTGGTTATGATGTACATTTGTATACTGTATAGCAGGATGAAAGAAGGGGAAGACCCACCTTTTTATATCTAAATCTCACAACTAAATGTCTACAACAGTGTATTGTTCAAAGTGTCGGCCTGGATTGTCTGTGTCTTTACACGGTTGACTGACCACACGTCTGAGAATGACTCAAAAATTTCATATTGTTCTATAGTATTGTGGCTCACTGGATGTTCAAATAGAAATAAATCGTTCTTTAGTTGTATACCTGTCAAAACTGAGACAGGGTAGTCAATTCACTAAAGTTGATTTACATGTCTTAAGACTGGAGGGCATCTTGGCAGCTAGTTCTGCCAGTCTGTGTATCGCTATTTATCAAGATCCTGGAAGTCGATCAATAGAGAGTAAAGGTCTTTTCCCCGTGTACAAAAAGACTTAAGAAGAGGAATGAATGAAGTGTCTATAATGGTGCTATGATATCTACGAGGTCATTTGTGTGTTTTTTTTTGTACAGTTTATTCCAGTACAATAGGATTATGTAATGTAAAATTGTATTGTTACTGTTTATTGTTATGGTATAGATTGATCACACTGGAGGAAACTGTGACGTAACTATTAACTTGTAGTTCTGTTATATAAAGCACACAAAGAATTGTCTATGTGGAAATGAACTCCCTAGGACAACAATACACATGTTGGATACTACATAAATTTAGTACTGCTAGACTAGCCCCCCCCCCCCCCCCCCCCCCCTCTCCCCTGCCCCTGCCACCCCTCCCCTGGGTTGTGCGACAACTAAAATACATTTCAACCATATTGATAGGTTAGATATATTAAATATTTGAAAACATCAGTTATGCACATATGTTCTTTTGTTTTGTTTGAAGATTAGTAGTAAATGCCTATCAAGGTGATGTAATTAAAATTTTGCTGACTGGACAAAATTGGCAGAGTAATATATAATTGATGCGAAAATAGTTATTTCAGAAAAAAATATACAGGCAGTCTTTTATGTGTTGAAAAACATTTAGTTATTGATCAGATATATGTTTGCAGACTTTATGTAAAGAAATACAGTAACGGTATTAATTTTATTGTATTTCTTTACATAAAGCCCAGGAGCTGTAACTGCAACTCAGCAAGTATTATCTGCTAATCAGTATTCACTCACAACACATACAACACAGTTCTCCCAAAATACTTTTTACAGAGTGATTAATTACTGCGTTATTAACCCTAGGGCAGTATTATATTATCAGCACTGGATGAGATCTCCATGCCATCAGGGTCGTTATTGTATTCAGTAAATCAATTACATGTGTGTGGTTGTGCATACACTGTATAATTTCTGTAAACTTATATTCACAACTTTCAGGTCTGGATCTGATCTGAAACGGTCAAATCTCTGGTCAAAGTTTAAGCCATATTGTGTATACATGTAGCTTAAAGTACAAATGTTATTGTATCATAACCACTGGGTGATATCACATAGGTAGAACTCACCTTGAGGACGAGTCTATAAGATATGATGTTTGTGCCACACTATCAGCTACCACTCGTGTGGTTTAGAAGCCTGTTAGGGCTTACAATAATAGTATGATGTATCTTACAGTCTACTGATGACCAGTGTCTGTGAAAATCAAAAGTTATTGAAATTTCTCCAAAATTTATCATGTGAAAGCTTGTTCTTTGACTTCTTGAAAAAGTATAGAAATTTGTGGTGCAACATCTTTTCATAGAAATCAACATTCTTTTATTTTTCGCATATAAAATTAGGTGGCCATTTTGGATTTTAAAAAATGGGTTGATTTAGGATCAGTTTTTAAATCTCTGTTTAAAAAATTTGCACCATGACTCCGAATTTTTTTCCCTGCCTTTAGGCTGAGAATGGGTTTGGAGTTTTCTCGAGCAAAGTAAACAGGAACAGTTTTAGACTTCTATTTCAGAAGTGCATGTAATGTAAACAGTTACGAAAGCAGAAAGAGAGAAAGTCATCCTACAAGATAAAAATCCCAACTTGAAAAGTTACACCTTCTTATAATTTCAAATGAGAAAACAATAAAAATGCATTTTGTATTAATAGTAATTCATAGATTCATTTCATATTATGAAAAATTGTTATTGAACGTACATCTATTTGCAATACTTTTGTGAGCTTTTGAGGTACTATACTGAGAAATCATATGATTATCACACAAAAATTAAAGGAAAAATAACCCAAAATGAAATGCTGTAAAAACCAGGAAAAGTTTAGAATTATTTTTGCCCATTTCGCTGGACCACTAAAACACAAAAATAAAAAGTGACTAAAATACCTTCTTGTACATGTACATGAACACAATTATGTACCAGTCTGGTAATTAGTAAAAAAATAATCTTTGAGAACTAGCTGAAGACTATTAATTTAAAAAAATGCAAAACATAGCCAGTGGTAAAAATATGTAGGTACAAACAAAAAATGTAGTAGTAACAGAGACCAGTAACTGAATGGTAAAATACCTAGACATGCTTTAAAAATCAATAACCAGACTACAGATATAGACCTCATTGTGTGTTAATGTGAAAAAAAACAACATATTTGTTTCTATATCGGTGGGTTTGAAGAGGCAAGTTAAAAATAAAAGAAATAAGGACAGGTTTCTTTAACTTGTTATTCATATAGATCATCTGTGAACAGATCTGTGTGTTGCCATGGTAACAGCAACCACACTCTGTCAAAATAATTGTTAATTGTAACATAAATACACAACTTACATGTAGCTACTCCTACTCTAATTGGACACCATGGCATAGTTGTTCATTTAGTTGTAAATTAATGGCCAACGTGGCTCAAGCAGCCATTTTTTTAAAATATTTTTTTTATATTTTGTTGAACAACAATTTCTGTCCTACAGTATTCAACTTGAGAAAAAAAGTTATTTTGCAGAAGTCACGAGAAGTATTTTTTAAAAACAATTTTACAAAAAATACTCCAAATTTCAATATATTTCAACAATGTAGTATTTAAAATCATCTTGAATATGAAACTTAAAAAACTGTTTTCAACAATTTAAACAAAAATCCATATATGTAATTTTG
This sequence comes from Glandiceps talaboti, assembly GCF_964340395.1. Classification (NCBI taxonomy): domain Eukaryota; kingdom Metazoa; phylum Hemichordata; class Enteropneusta; family Spengelidae; genus Glandiceps; species Glandiceps talaboti. The sequence goes on from NC_135554.1 coordinate 13,869,494, forward strand.
ATTTGTAAATATACAATATGTTTTCAAATTTTTTACAACAAAGATTATAAATATGAAAAATGGATGAAAACACCACAAGTTGTGTCATGTTTTTGTATCCTGCTAAGTATTAATTTTCTGAAAAAAATAGTAAAATAAATGTTATTAATGACAATTACTTAAAACCACCTGCCTCGATACAAGATGAAAGGATTGTAGAACTTCCAGCAGACAGCCACAGTACTGTTCATTCTATGGTACAATTACTCTGAATTGTTGCCATGGATACCAATCCATTGGTGTGTTATTAGTTTAGCCACAACTAAAAGGTGCAATAAATTATAATTATCTGTTTATTCCCATGACATGCTTGAATGACATTTATGCGTCAACATTTTCTTCTCCTTATTTAATTAAAATTCACATTGGTCCATGAGTAGACATTTTAGTTTCCCCCCCCTGTGACTGTTTCTATCTTCTGTATTGACAAAGTAATTTGCATATTATTTACATAATGATGTGCATCATTAACATATCATTTGCATGTGCTGTTTTAGGAATTGGAAGCCGACATTTTGTATTAACGAGTGAAGTGCAAGTTGTTATTTTTTTGGCTACATATACAATGTATATAAACACTTTCTTAAAAAGTCATGGCAACATTTGCACATTTTGCATACTACACTACTATTTAAAATAAATGGCTTGACTACATTGTTTGTGAGAGAGATGGGCTAACACGAAGATAATATTTTTATTGAATAAAAAAACACTTATAAACCTTATGTAATATATTTTGCGCCTCGACTTGGGTATAAAATCTCCATTAAGTGTTGATATATTTGTGTGAATTTTTTCTATGCAGTGATGTCAATTAGACAGTAAGATATGTCATGTTGTTCAGTCCTAATCAATAGTGCTGGCTGATAGTGTGGCATGACTGTCTGTATCTTATTATTCTTACACACTGTGATGTCAATGACAATTTTCAGGAACACCTAAAAATTACATCATCATATCATCACATCATTATCTAGTTCTATTTGCCTAACCCTGATGCTCTACATGTAGATGTCACAAAATTATGTGTACTGATAATGTTTTAATTGGATAATGACAGTAATGTTCAAAAAATTATAAAAATGTAATACAATGTGAGAATAATAGATTTTGTGAGAAATTCTGATGTTTTAATTAATTGCTAAATTCATGAACCCATATGGGTATGTGAGAATTGTAACTTGATATGTTGTAGTTTTGTACCATACATAATTTTAGTGTGGAATACTTGGAGAACAAGTTGGTAAGTCAGCTTCCACTATGAATAGTATTTTACTGCCTATAGTATAACAGAAATACAGAATGATACAGGAAATATGTATTTTTAAATACACCTATATTATGGTATAGGGTTTCTGTTGTTGTGCTAATATAGGTGAATGTGTGTGGCCCAATTATATCACCAATATGCCTTGCAAATAAAAGACTGAAATTTTGCTGACATTTACATTGTTTTAAGAAACTCCAACCCAATCTGGAGTAAAAACTAAAATCAAGAAAAATAGCATACATGTACAAATTGTAGGTCACAATTGAACAGACGTCAAATTATAAATTAAAAATAAGCCATTTTAGAATCCAAAATGGCCTCTGAATGCCTTAAGGTTGAGATGCAGGTTCGTTAGCTCATTTTTCCTTCATCACATTTCACAGTAAAGACAAGATAAATATACCATTTTTTTCATTAATTATGTCGAGTCTTTGTATGAAGTTGTGGTTTCTGTGGTGATTTTTTACATTTTTAACCATATTATTGATCTGTACCCAAAAACTGTGTTTTTTGACGATTTTCACTTAAAGCTATTTAACTTTTACAAACAGTTGAATATAGTCCTCTTTTCGACTTCAAATGAAAGCTATGTACATAAACAAAAAAACGTTCCTCCGGATTTTTTATTTTGTCTCTCATTGTCTTGTTATAATCATCCAAAGTTGTATTTTTGTGTTTTTTGCATAAATTACCGCTTTTCACACTTCTCAACGCAATATCTCTTGATTCCCTCAAAAACTAAACAATCCGGAGGAACGTTTTTTCGACACACTGTCTCCGAGTATTGTCTCCAAATTTGACGCAGCTGGGACGTTCTGACGCAAAGTTAAATAGCTTTGAACTTCACACAGTATACAAAATAAAGAACGTAGAAAAATGCTAATTAACACAATTGGACTCCTTCCGCCCGACAAAAGCTTTCAAATTCGACAGACATTGCAACAGCTGTTTTCTGTGACTTGCAAATATGTTACTCAATCCTTGCCATTTGGTTGTGTACGTTGCTTTGCTACAGACATGAAGAAAATCGGGTATTTTAGGAGGGTCATGAAATGCTACAGATAGAAACGTGTTTGTTTCCCGCGATAAAGGTGTCAAGTCATCTATTATTCATCTACGGGTGGAGACTTTGGTTTAATCTTTTAATACGGTACGCGTGCCGTTCTCGACATTACATAGTATACTTTCTGGTTTGGATTCGAAGCTCTTGCTCTACGCAGTTGGTGTTCGTGTTTTGATTCGAATATGGGCTACGTTCCATATTCCTGCTCATGTATTAGGCATTGCTACGTTGTTGGTGTTTCGTTGAAGACACACAATAAAAAAAGTTAATCCTTTCCCTGAAATCAAATTTCCACACCACGACACCGTACGACATCGGGAATGTTATACAAATTGTAAGGAGTGTTACAAAACTACGGTATAAATAATGGTACTTGAACTCACGTCAACAGTTTTTCTTCCACTGCGAGTGACGTTTTATGATACTCGGAGTCGTAGTAGACATTACCTCATTTATTTAAACTACTTGTACCTTCAAAATCTCCATTTTATAACTTTAATAGCCTTGAGGATCGCTCGGTGCCAAATTCTTTGCCGTTTACGTTCAGACAGCGTCATCGTAGACGCAAATAAACAACGCAACGCACGTATACTACTACAGTACATGTGACTCGGTGTCGACGTGTCTCGAAAGTTCACGAAGGATCGAGCCGTGATAAGCCGATCGTTAGAGTGTGGTTGCCACACTCAATTTATATGACCTTAACCCTAATAATATAATATAGTATGTGAAGAGGACGTTGTCAAAATCCACCAACGCGAAAGTTCAAAGCTAGTCTACGGCCACGTTCTGTGAATCTTACAGAAACAGAAATGTAATACCCGGAAATCGCCGATGCAATGTCACGCATCTGACGTGAACTCTCAAGTCTCGAAGATAGCGTGGTTCATTTTCGATGCGCCAACGTGTTGATTAAATCGTTTTATTTTTGTAAACATCAATTTTTTTCGATCGGCTAAAACAATTAGCCTGCAATACTGTTAGATATTCGAGATTTGTATGTTTTTTTTTACATGCATGGTACTTGAAAACCGTCATCTAATACATCGCCGTCGCGTCGGGTACACTTGAAGGCTGTAGACTAGTGTAGTCACAGTCGCTTGTAAACTGTTATTCCTTTCCTAAATGGTTTTATTCTTGTCTATAACGGTCCTAATACAGAACAATGACGTTATTATAGGGATTGGCGATATTCTTATGAAATCGGTAGCAATGTCATACCCCCCCCCCTCTCCCCCTACGTGTTGTATGTAACTTGTAAGTACCATTTAGGAAAGGAGTAACAGTTTACAAGCGGCTGTGCGGCTGTAGTGCAGTGTAGGCCGCTTCACTGTAACGTTTTTAGCCGATGCACTGGTCAAAATCAACGTGCATAAGTCCAGGTTCAAAGGAGGTATTTTTTTTACTTTTTATTGGTTATAACCAAATTTACCGAGTTTGATTGGTTTTGTACAACAACACAGCGATCACGTCAGTCATTGCACAGAGGCCAACTAGCTATGGCCCATTTGCATATGAAAAGACACTCTTCTGTAATCAACGTTTCTGTCAATCTTCTTTATGTATGCAAATCTTTGTACATAAACATTCAGGAATGAAACCATATAAAACACATATAGCGTTAGAGTTTTTTCATTTCAAATTTATTAATGGAAAAAATGAACGATTTTCAAAAAATCTTTTAACCAAATGATGGCACATACCATGAAGCTTCATAATGAGCAAAAAAAAAAAAAAGGCCAAAATTCACCAACGAACCTGCATCTCATCCTTAAATGTCAGTAACTATACATGTGGTTGTTTTCTATGATCTCTCTCTCTCTCTCCACGTATAGTCAAATGGACAAATTCTCTTGAAAATCTCGCTTACATGTAAGTGTCCTGCTGGGGAAAGGGTGAACAGCGCATGTCAGTCGCAATCTAGGTACATCACACACTGATAAGTGGTTGTAATTGGTTACTTCATTCAGTTTACTACAAACTCAGTCTTCAATTTGAAAGTAAGTCGTGTGAGAATGTGATAATATATCGTCACATTTATATCAATGCTCAAGTAGCATAAACTATTGCTACGGGTGGTGAGAACAGAAAGCTGTGCTAGAGAAGTTCATTTTACTATAACGGTGGAGAGCGAGAGATTGTCGAAAATGACCACTTGTATAGTTAATACTAGACTATTGAACACTGTGTTACATGTAACTCTATGGGAAAGGAAGAAATTGTCAATTTACCTTTAAATTTAAAACATGATAGCGAACTCCAGCTGCCATATGGCAAAATTTGGAGAAATTTGAATTACTTCGATTTTCAGGGAAATTGGTCCTTTAAATACCTTTGTAGGCACACTCTACCTTAACATGACATACATGTAAAATATTTGATTTATTGTATTAAAGTAGAGAGAGGAGATAAATAATATGTGATCAAAGATCATAAATATTGTATGTGAATGAACCCAAATAAAATATTATTTGAGTCTTAAATAAACATATTGAAAGAGATTAGGCTTACAAGAAATGAAACTGAGATTATAGGAGTGGTATCACCAGAGTCGTTCAAAATGTATCGCAGTCATCTTTTAAACTATAGTTGTCGGAGGGCGACAGACAGCAAGTGTTTTTTTTGTTGAAGGAGAGAAGTTGATAAAAACCTGCCTGATTTCACCACAGATTCTAGTCTAGTGCTGTACGTGCATCAAATCACAAGATCTCTTATTTGTGCTATATCCATGGCATCAAATCTCAGGATATCTCTTAAGACTTTTGAATCATGATTTCTCATTGAGCTAGAAGGGGTGAAGAGATGATTTGATACAACGGGTAGATGTAGACTGCAAATAGTCAGGCACTAGTACTAGGGTTTTCTTCCCTATATCATGGTACTAATGAAATTCTTAGATCTACATTTTATCAGTTCAACTTCTGCTAGTTGGGTCTCTAAACTTAAATACAGGTAGCATGACTGTACACTATACTGAACTACAATGACAAATACATTGAACTTGAAGTTACTGTTCAGATACACATGTACATGTATACGTTGATATAAAGGGGTTGGGATGTTTTAACTGCACTACTTCCACTCAAGTCCAGCATTGTAAATAATATATAACATGATATATAGTAATTAATACTGCATGCATACTATGTTGTTGGCTGTGCATGCATGACTACCCATGTGTGTGTAGGCGAATACATAATTAACTTTGTACAATATACATTGGTCTACCCATTCATTAGCATATCAGTGCCATTTATAGGTGTTATGACCTATTCTTAAATTTGACCCCAAATTGGTAACCTCATGAATACTAGATGTACATGTAGAACAGATTATACAAACCTGTGTTAAAACTTAAAGTCCACATCCGATTCATTATCTAAGGTCGAAGGACTCTGGTCTGAAAACGTGGGGTACTAAAACATTATTATTTTCAGGGTGTTTTGTTGCATTATAATGTGAGTGTTGATAAAGAAAAAATGAAAAAATAATAATAAGTAGCCAATCAGAATCCGCCTTATAATATATACACTCAACGTTCGAAATTGAAAGAAAGAGAACCACCAAACAATAACGATAACGCTGTTGTCTGCGCTCTGTGCGCGTGCTCTTTTTGAACAGAACGCTCTGAAGTATTGTACCTGTATGTTTTCTGCGCATTATGCGTTTTCATTCGTTGAGTGAATTCACACAGCGACAAGATGTGGTACTTGAATGCCTATGGTGTTGTCACTGTGGTGTCAGATGTATGTAATGAGCGCTCACAAAAGAACAAACGACAGTAAACATAACAGCCAAAAAGAAATCGTGAAGTGTACAATACATCAGATTTTAATAAGATTGATATGTATTAAAGTTAAAAACTTTTTGTGGTATGATAGTATTTGAAGTGCTGTTATTAAGGTAAATTATCTGAAAGTTCTCCAGGTATTTTCATCAGGGTTCCCCACCAAAATTATGACTACAGGCCCTAGAAATTGTGATAATAACAAATGGACAAAAAATCCTGTGAGAACATCTAAAAATGGGGATAAAGTTGCTGACCAGCAATTTTAATGGCAACTTGTTTAGTAAACACAGAGTATTTAATCTGATGCATATATTACATACAGTGTGTTTTGAACAAGGAAAGTTTTGTGTTAAGCCAGACTGTTGAATAAATATTGACTTAATGTAAAAGGTACATAGTGCTTTGTTTATGTGACTTCGCTGACTGTCAATTTGAAGGTTAACAGTTTCAATTTCTCCTGTGACATTCCAGGGTCATAACCAAGTTATCAGAAAATCTAGAAAGGATGAAAACAGAACTCTTTATTTAAAAAAAAAGGACTGTAACAGTTATATTGCAATAAATACTGATAAACAAACAAACAAATGAATGTCTCCATCAGTGTGCCCTGTAATGATAGCCAAATTTTGTTGTTGTGAGTCAAAATGATAAAAACTGAGATTTCTTGTGAGTCACCATCACACAGTGAGCGATAGGGGAACACCAAATTTTGGTGCGTCACTAGAAGATGTGTGCGTCAGTGGTGTGTCAAATTAGCTTAGAGGGCTCACTGATCTCCACACTATACATAATACATGTACTGGGACTAGTAGAGTGAAAAAAGAAGAAGATATACAATCAGATGTATTATGAAAACAAAATATTTTGGGAAAAAAGTTATGAATTAATTTAGAGGTACAAATGTAATTTTGTCATTGTAATCGGTGAAGCTATGCGCATTTTCAAAAAAATTTGCATTTTCAAAACAATTTGCTATAATTGTAAAATTTATTGAACATAGTTCCTTTTATAAATGTGATATAAAGTTAATATACTATTTGAGATTAATTACATGATACATGTAAATTTGATACTAAATAATTACAAGGACAGAGGTGATATGCTTCTCTTTCTGGTCACTAGTTGCTCAGTAAAACGCAGCAGCCGGCTGTTCAAATTACATGTGCTTGCCGAAGGGGAAGAGTGGCCATCGATGTCATGTTTTAACTTAAGCAACAAGGGATAGGAAGAGTAGCAAATAGGTACAAGAGAAGAGAGATCAAACCAAGATATACCACTTGGATTGAACCATGATTTTTCGGATTTGCATGTAAAACTCTTGTTTATAAACAATTAACGTATGCGCAATGGAAGATGTGCAGTGCATGACCCCTGAGCTCTAATTAAATGCACTCTATTAATTAATGTTGTAAAACCTTCGAAAAACGAAGAAACACGACACAGTGCACAACCAGTGAGCTAAAATGAAGTACGTTATTAATTAATGTAAAACCTTTGAAAAATGAATATGACGACCCCTGACCTCTAATTAAGTACGCTATTAATTAATATTGTATAACCATCAGAGGAAAACTGTAGAAATTGACTTGAAGATGTGAATAAAAGGTATATGGTTCTCTGTGTTATTCATTGTGTAAGAGACAAGATCAATAAACAGCAAACAGCGACAAGACGATCAATACTCAGTATTTAAGGATGACCCTGGAAAGAACCTATAAACCATCTTTCAATGCAGCTGTTTGTGTCTGCCCATAACAAGATAACTAAGAACTGAGAGATGTATGGGGCTAAAAGTTCATGATTTGCAAGATAATAGGGTGATCAGTCTTGAGGTGATAAGCCCTTTTCTGTTTTCATGCCTTTGCTGTCAAACTGTACAGGCAGACTCTAACCTCACATCACATACAAAAAAATGTACTGTACACTTCTGTGACATTTTCGATGAAGACTTATTTTCACTTATTTCGCAGGAAACCAAAGACGCAAAAATATGTAATGACTAAAATGCCTTCTTTAACTTCTTATAGTATACATTGAAATGAATTCTACAATGTAACAGTCTGGTAATTAGTAAAAATTAATCTTTGAGAACCAGCTGAAGACTGACTGTAAAAATCCCAAAATTTTCTAATGTTGAAAATATCTAGGTTTTAATACTACATTACTTCAGTAGTCTCGAACAAGTACTGGATGTATTGATAAATAATGCAACCAGTTGTTGATTTTCTGTTTTTCTTTTAACTGTCTGTGTATTTGTGTACGAGCAATCTCAACCAATCAAATTTTATAGTATGAACCTTTGGGTTAAACCTTTTAACCGTGTGTATTTAAAATAATGATTCTAAATCCCCAGGGATATCATACATACATTGATGACCAGTGTCTTTGGTAAATGAGAATCTTTAGGTATTAATTATTAAAACTTGTAATATTGCGTAAAATTTGACATTTACTTTCTGTGCCATGAACCAGTACTATTGGTAGATAAATGGTTATATTAATTGGAGGGGTTCAAATGCGTTTGATTTTACATGAAAATCAAGGTTGTTAATAGGAAAATGTAGCTACAGTGTACTGGTATTTCATTCATGTAACCATTGCCAATAGTTTTAAGGTTACAGTGTTTCCTACTATGTATGGTTCAAAGAAAAAAGGTCATCTGAAATAATATATCAAGTTTTACGAGTCCAGTCAGGCACTATTTAATAGTCAGTTTGTTTTATTATCTTCTATTGGATCACAGTATGACCAATTAAAATAGTTGACTTATAAGTTATAATGTTACAATCCAAGCTATATGTATGACGACTTCCATACTTTACAATCCAATACCTTACCATAGCACAAGCTGTAATTTGAATTTAAACTGACTTCGGTACCTTATGACGAATTTGAATTAAACTGACTTTGGTACCTTATGACTCACAATGTATGGTTTATTTAAGTGATTTCTAATACTCTATCAGTATAGGATGCAAGCTGTTATACATGTGGTAACACTAACAGCATAATAACTTTAACATCTTACCATCCAAGCCGAGATGTCTATATAAACTGATTTTAATGTGATCCAAGCCATACATTGTGCAATGTATCTGACTTTAATACTTTATGATCCAGGAGCAATGCGTAACTGACTTCGGTACAAGTCACTGTCACATAACTGACGTGAATACCTTATGGTATAAAAAGTAATGCACAAGTGATTATATATCCTTACGATCAAAACAAATAGTTCACTTGAATACTTTGTAATGCAAGCCATGCAACAATTTGATTTATATCCAATATAATGTACTTGGTGCAATTTCTTTTTAGTGCTTATGTTTAGTTTTTTTTTTTTTTTTGTGAGTGCCAGTTACCTACATCTGACACAATGCCATAGGTTTTCCCGAGCCACACGAGAGCGTTGAGTGAATTCACTCAATGAATGAGAACGTGTAATGTGCCGAAAACATACGGGTACAGTACTTCAGATCGCTCTGTTCGGAAAGACCTCGAACGCAGAGCGCTGAGTGCAGACAACAATGTTATTGTTATTGTTTGGTGGTTCTCTATCTTTCAATTTCGAACGTTGAATGTTATATTGTAAGGCGGATTCTGATTGGCTACTCCTAAGTACGAGATTAGGTTTGGGAAAACCTATGGTATTGTGTCAGATGTATGTAATGAGTGCTCACAAAAGAACAAACGACAGTAAACATAAGAGCTAAAAAGAAATCGTGCTGAGTATACTACATCTGATTTTAATCAAATTAGTCACGCAGCTGACTTGAATACCTTACGATCAAAGCCGTAATACTGACTTGAATACCTTTGATCCTATCCATTAAATGCTTACCAACTTAAACATGTAAATATATTACGGCAATGCTAGTTGGGAACATATCCATTTCTAGGTACTTCTGGTCTTTCTGTGAATATATTTGGGATACCCCTTAGATGAATTTATGGTTTAACATACAATACTATAATACTGTATGTTGTTATTCTACTAAATCCAAAAATAAAACCAAATGTAATCATGGTACTTTAGTAATGTTCTTTATAAACTTGGTAGTTATGGACTGATAACTGACTCAAGAGGGAAAGTTTCGTTGTTGTTAAGTGTGCCTCAGTCAACCCAGCTGTATAATTGGGGATCTGGTAGGATGTAGGTTGCAATGTGAAGGCTTTAATCCTATGGGCTTAAATGGCTGCAATGGATTGTATGCTCCCTGGGAGTTGAGGAAGACTAAAGGGCTGTTGTGCCATTCTGATCCGAGCCAGAGATAATAATTGTAAAGCGCTTTGAGCATGGCGTGGAAAAACGCTATATAATAACCAAACATCATTATTATTATTATTATTATTATTATTATTATTATTAGGTGACAGCAACGAGGAGGATAAACAATGACGAATGCAATCCTTAAAGTTTAAATTACAGTCTGTATCGACATGTTGATGATATAATTTGTCAATGTCAGGTTATATCGATGTGTTACAAGATTATACACATGTGTATGTAATATTGTAAGGTTAGATCTCTGTCAGCATAATGTACATATACAGTAGCTGTAGACGATTGATAAACGGTTTCAGTCACTACATAGTGCATGTAGATTACCAAGTCAATGCCATATGAAACCAGTTCACTTCAAGTTTGCATAAACACAAAGTGTGAATGAGATTCTGCAATCTTTCAAGATGGCAACATTTCATCTTGACATGTAAATGATGTAGTCTGCCTGCGTTGCTAGACCTGTGACTTCGTTGTGCTCAAATGAGAAAGCTACTTTTAGATACAAAATGTATAGTGTTTCTGTTCCAGTGACACAATGACACTACCAAGAACTACGGCTTGACCAACTTGGCCAATCAGAGGCCTTGATTTTGGTTGGCCATAACCCACTCTTTCTTAGGAGTGTGACCTATATTACGCTCAGCACTCAATTTGCATGCAACAAATTACTCAAAATTTTGAAAAAGATCCGTTTGAGCCAATCACGCCGTGGTATATTAAAGTAAGATAGACAACTCATTCGGTAGAGTTATGTGCCAATTTTGATTTTAACTGAGAATAATTTGGTGTTTTCTTTGAGCAAAGTAAATTTTTTAAAAATGTGTTACGTACAAAATTTACACGTACATTGTACTTTCTAGTTGTACATGTACCTGTGAATCTGAATGAATAGTGCGTGAGTTCTGAACTGATACAAAACTATGCTTCAATTCATTCCAATTATTATGTTTTCAACTGCCCCAGCAACACACGTGTACAGTCAGTCAGTCAGTATATTTGCAAACAAAGAAGTTGTATATTGCTGGTAAAATGTTGGCAGTGATGTGAATGCATCTACTGATGTGAACTTTATGATGTATTGTTAACTATGACAATGCGTATTTATACCTAGTAATAGCAGTATACATAAAGAAGCCATTATTTACTTATTCATTGGAATAATCAGTCGATCAATGGGGGTTCAATTTCTTTATTTGTGCATCACCTAATTCATTTGCAATTGTCTGTTATCCTTGTATTGTTCGGTCAGACAATTGCTTTGTTTAGATGATATGTATAAATAAATTAAACATTTTGGTCCCTGTAAAGTGTATAGTTAGTACATGTAAGTTATGCGTAAAGTAGGACACAGGGTAGTCTGGATGTCAACTGTGGTTTCTAAGTGATTTGTAAGTGAAGGTATAAATCGTAACGATACTGTATAGGAACTAGACTAGACACAGGGACATTGTTATCATTTACTAAATCTTGTTAAAGGGCTATGTTTCAGTCCTGCATCATCGCATATAGTGTTATCTTTAGTATTACATGGGATCATACTTTTGTTCTGGCCCATTTTTTTCTTTAGCTGTTAATTCTAATCTAAAAGTGGGCCTTTAAAAGTTAGAGCAAAAATGTAGACATACATGTAGGCTACATTGTATGTATTATAATTAGGCCAAAAAAAAGAATTGTTTCTGGTCAGCGCGCATCACTTATATTCCCTCGCATCAGTCTTTTTTTTGTAGTTGTCCAGCCAATGCAGTCTGCAGATCCATGGGCAAATGCAAAAATAACCCTCCCTACTACAGTGAAGACAACTACAGAGCCAATCATGAACAGGCAAATGACATCTGCCCCACATACACACTTGCTCTAAAGTATTGAATAAAAAGAACAGTAACTGCCATAAATAGTAGACTGAGTAACAGGTTTGTTGAGAATTTAAAAAAAAAAAGAAAAAAAAAAGAAGAAAAAAAATCTGTGTCGTTGCACCATTTTAGACAAACTGTCCTGACCAGAAACATTTTTTTTTTGCTTTATTAATTTCAATTCTTGTTACCTGAAATAGAGTTTCGCCATCTTGGTATATGTATGCCAAAAAAACCCAACAAATAATATGATTTCCTGGTCGACACTATGTGTTCTGCTGTATGTGCTGCACATGCATTACTGTACTAGATTAAGTTAACCTTCTTGTTCTATTTGACCCTCTACATACATGAAGTAAAATGCTAATTTTGGATACAAAGAATTTGTTTTTGTAAATTTCTGTCAATATTATGTTTATTATCTCTCTGTATGTAGGTAAATTTGTTAGGCCAGACTATTTCTGTCCTTTTTTGTAGTAATGTTTAACTGGAAATGGTATTGTTATAAAAAATGTGATTCCCCCAATGACAGGTACAGGGAGACACTGGGACAGACATGATCAATTATTGTTATCAAATTGTGGGTTAATAAGCAAGGATTGTTACCACGGTGACATTTCTGTGTTCGGTCGAAGTACATGTAGGTCATAAGATAAATGATAGGTTCAGACACAAGTGAGTCAGCAGTTGTTGGTAATATCGGCCTAGATTTCAGACAGATCTCAATATATCATCGACTGTTTGTTTGTATTGCAATATGCGAGGTACACTCTGTAATATTCTGATTGTATACTACATGCGTTTGTCAGTAGACATTAGCACATTGCTTGGGTTATGTTAAGCTGCATATATATATGGAGTACATCAAGCTATGTACGGATATCAAGCTGTGTAGGTATATGTCAACCCTGCCTGGGTTCCTAAACAAATATACTGGCAATTTAAATATGATTTAATAGTATTTGAATAAAGGAGATAGAAGTCACGTATTTCCTTTAGAATTTTCATGGGAATGACAAAATGATCTATAGTTCATTTAGGATCCACACAGGCAGAACCCCTGGAGTGATTATCGAAGTAATTGATGGATACATGTAATGTTTGACATATCTAATATACCTGCTGTGCTGAGATCAAGAAAGTTTAACAATAGAAAATGTCAGCGATACAACAACATGAACTTTAATAGTTATAACTAATGTTGTCAATGTACGTAAGATTAAGGTTTTCTGCATTCTTTCATCTTCTGAAAACAAGATTAATGGATGGTATAACTGCTAAATAAGAAGAGTGGCCACTAATGTCAATGACAATGATAGAGTTGTAAAGACATGGAACAACTCAAAATCCCTAAATATCACACTTTCTTTCACATGATATCTATCTATCTCAAAACAACCATGGTGAGAACACATCACAGAAAAACTTCCTTCTTCGACTTGCGGTATTATTGAGATACCAGATACACCTAATCTACAGTTTAGATTTACATGTACATTTTGTACCTGTGCATGTGGTTCAAATGTATAGTCTTGGTTACCCAGACTCTCACTGCTTGGGTTCTTCAATGAGACCACCCATACGAGGACCTGGGGAAACCATGTTTCCAACTACCCCTGCGAGGAGTCACACAGTACATTTCTTCGAAGTCATCAAAAATGGGCATGTTCGTTGTATATAAGGTGTATCAGTCGCTTGAGAAATGATAACCTGTCGTGAAGGTACCTGAATCATTCAGGCTGCAATGTTGGACATGAAGTACATGTATTCCCCAGCATGCACTTCTCCCAGAGATATATCCCGCGTGGGTAGTTGGAATGTGGTTTCCCCAGACTCCCATCTTGGTGGTCTCGTAGAAGAGCCCCAACAGTGATAGTCTGGGTAACTGAGACCACATGTACTTGTGATATCTAATCATCTCCTTTAGAGAGATCTTGAGATTTGATGCCACTGATATACCACTAAGAGTAAGACTAAGAATCACCAGAAAATTAAAATTTGATACTGAACAATAAATAGTGACAAAATCCTTCAAATATTTCCCAAACGTTGAAAAAAACCCTTCATACAAAATGGCATCAAGTTTATTGAACACAGACAGAGGGCTTATCGAAGTCATTACTTGTATGATATTGGGCAAGCTGAGGTCATTGTTCATCCACTGTTTTAGAAGAAAACTGCTGAATTCAACTGGCACAAAATGTATAAAAGTACTAATGAGCATATAGAGAAAGGACTCATTCTTAAAATTCATTTTGGAAATAATCTTTGGCAACTTGATGGTCATATTTCACATCGTTCTTCATGAAAACTGTTGAAATCCATGTTCAAATATGGTGTCAAATTTAGTGAGAAAATATACAATGTACAATATAGACAGACAGACTCAAATGGTAGGATATAGCTCTTGTAACTTGGTAATATATCGGGCACTCTGTGATCATACATTTGCATTTTGTGCCTAATATTGGATTTAAAAACATTTCACTTTAATATAAGCCAGTGAAATGCAACTTTAGCTTAGAGGAAAGACTGAAATGATAAAGCACAGGTTAGTCATCAAATAGCCATCCTTGAAAACACAAGAATTTGCAGACATAAGGTTGTATTGGTTGTCATGGAAACAGAGGAAGACAATTTGATGATTATTTCACCTGAGAGTAGCTTAGTGTGAAGCCAATCATAATATCAACTTTTCAAGGCAATTGGGGTCATGAACTGAGGGAGTTTAAATTCTCATTTACTCAGGACTTAGGTACGATTTGAATCAGATTACATACTATTTTGCGACTGATCTAGGGTTACTGGTTATGCAATACCAATTTAATTCCCGCAAAGTGTGGCATGGCATGGCTGCTTCCTACATGTGTATCTGATATCATCGAAAATTTACATGTATCTCTACTTTAGTGAAAAATATTCATTTGAAATGTCAGTCATGTTCTTTTTTTTTACGGACTGTCTGCAACTTTTGTTGCTTTACATCTACCAGGTCACGTCACCTTGTAAAGATGCAGTGTTGGTGTGTGCATGTACATTGTAACTGTGTGCTGCACAGACAGACATGGCAACAGTCAGGTATTTTGTTAACAAAAAACATACAGACACACATTATTGTAATTTACATATACATTTGTACACAGACATACAAAATGTACACAGACTCAGACACTCATACACACATTCATATGCATACATGTATACTCAAAGACATATATTACATTTGTATTATCACCACATCAAATAAATATACAATTGTTTTTGTTTTGGGTGCTTCACCCCCACCCTTCACCCCTATGTTTTTCAATCAATACTTGTAAACTAGTATGCCATTTATCAACAATGAGGGCACTGTTCTACATTCTATATGTACATGTAGCGTTTTGATATGACAAGTTGTATCTGAGAAAGGCAAAGTTCACTGGATTTCAAACCATCATTGTAAAATTACTAGATATACCTCTTTGTAACAATGCTAGAACACACTCCCTAGAGGTACATAGTACTTTTTTAGCGAGAGCTGAAAAATAACCCAAGCTAGCAAAAATGACCTGTACTACATGTAGTCACAACGATTCTAAAATTTCCGTAAAAGTAATACTAGTAATTGCTTTCCTGGTGACATCCTATATAGTCTTCAATATTGTACTGGGTTATTGGAACGTTGACAGATCGTCACTGCAGGCTTTCTATATTATATATTATAAGAAATCCACTGTGTCTGTGTTGTAATACTCACAAAACTAAAATTTTGATCATTTCTGAGGTGGCAATATTGTAAATTGTAATTGTCTTATTGTGGTGTTCCCATCCATATTCTTGACTACATGTACATGTATATTAAAACTGAAAAGTGGGACTGTGCGATAGGTTTGTCAAATTTGGGATTTCCGTCCATGTTCTAGTATACAATGTACAGTGTATTCAATCTGATGTAGTGAACTTGGTGCGATGATTTACATTATACCCGTTTCCTACTTTTATTGTCGTTTGTTCTTTTTTGTTCAGTGAGCACCTTGTACCTACATCTGACACAATACCATAGGAGTTCTCATACCAAATCTTGTACTTTTGTGTAGCTAACCAGAATCCGTCTTACAATTATAACACTCAATGTTCATAATTGAAACAAAGAGAACCACCAAAGTGTCGCGATAAAAGTGTTGTCTGTGTTCTGCACTTGAGCTCTTTTCGAACAGAGCGTTCTGAGGTACCGCACCTGTATGTTTTGGGGTGTCACACATTGTCATTCGTTGAGTAAATTAATTCAGCACTCACATCTTGTACGAGAACTCCTGTGTTATTGTGTCAGATATAGGTACAAGGTGCTCACAGAACAAATGATAATAAAGTAGGAGTCAAATAAAGAAATTGTGATAAGTTCCGTACATCAGATTTTAATCAGATTGACAATGTATTGTGATAAGAGGAACCATGCAATACATTGTAGGTTCGTCTAACTGTGGTTTTTCCATCCATGTCCTGGAGTATATAACGTGAAATGTTAGGTCAAAAGTACACAGGCACTGTTGTCATTTCAAGTAATATGTCATCTTCACATTGATGTATATTGTATGTACGCAACACTGGAAATACCAAAGGGTTATATACATGTGATAGAGTGGAAGTGAATGAACGTGTGTGTTCCAATACGTGTTATATCCACACGTGTAGCATCACACCCTTACGGATAAAAGGTCATGCAATCAGAGTGAGATCAAGTATTTTGTATAACTTTGTCTTACAAGTTTATGCATGTGTCATCGCGTAGACTAAAAAGTATATGTGTGGACTTGTTTTCTACAATCTCTCTCCACATACTGTATAGTCAAATGGGCAAATTCTATAAAAAAATCTAGCTAAATTTCTTGCTGGGGAATGGTGAACAGCGCATGTCAGTAGTATTCCCTGTTCCTGTAATAGTATAATGTGCTGACTTGAAATTTGGATGTAAGAAATATTATAGTTGGCATATGTTAGTGTAATTAACATACTATCCCGTAATTAGCATATGATCCTGTAATTAGCCTATGTTCATGTTATATTAGCATATGTTCCTGCAATTAGGATATTTTTTCTGAAATTAACATACATGTAATGTTCTAAGACTTGTAATAACTTAAGTAAACATAATGTGCTGACTTGAAAATTATGTAGCAATTGTCAGTGACTGCACTGTGATGTCAGTATTCAACTTCAGTATTAGTTTATGTGCCTGTGATTAGCATCGTTGTAAACGTCTTTTAAGGCACCATCCAAGACGCACCCCGTACTTGTTATTTCGCAGTGTCGTGGGAGAAATATCAGCTCTAGTTTGTGAGAATGGTGATATAAAATAGCAACATGTACCATACATAATCATGGTTTTTGCCCTTTGTGTACAATGTACATGTACATGTAGCTATTCAAGTTTTGGAAGGGGGGGGGGGGTTTGATCATTCTATACATGTAGTTCAAGAAGGGTATTGACTTATACTCAAGAATGAGGTTACCAACAGAGGGATTGAGTATACCGATGTCATGGTAACTAAGTTAGTTGTCCTCAGGTTAGGATAACATTACATCTCTTCGTAGTCAACAGTAAAATATACATGTACAAATATATATTTTGATAGAATTCTGATGTGATGGCTTAACACAAGACCTGCAGCCATATCATATCGTAGCAATCCCATCCATTATCTAGATGCTTATATGTCAGTTGTAGTTTCAGTAGAATTGCAATTCTCACCACATGTAGATGTATGTCATGAATTTTTCACTAGGTACAATGTATAATACTCCCCTGCACTTAGAGCCTGATAGATTACTATAACTCAGGGGTGAACAAATCATTTTATGAACTGGTGGTCCCCCAGACCAGTGCCTTAAAAAATCCAGTGGTCCTCCTGAAAGAATTAGTGGTCTCAGGTCCTGCTAATGTGAAACATTAAATCTTACCTATGAATCTGTATATTCAGACGACTTTTTAACATAGTTATTAACAGTACGGTAGTGGTCCGATGGACCAGACAAGGTAAAATTTGTGTGGTCCGCCCAAAAAAATCGCTAGTCCCGGACCCAGGACCAGTGGATTTGCTCACCCCTGTTTAAACTGTAACAGTTATTGAAAAATTAATAAATGACTTGTGTACATATATACAATGTAATAGTTCTTGGCATTAAAGACTCGCTGATTATCCTTTTCTGCACATTAATATTCAAATCTTATAAAGCATCAAATACTTTACGGTGTGGAATTGTAATGCTTTGTTGTTTTTGACAGTTACGGTTTTTGATTAATTCTAAAATATTGCATGTATACATTTTGTACATGTACTTGTACATACTGGTACATGTACATGTTATCTACATTTATGTTACTTTAACTTTTGCAACGATTCTAATAAACTTTTGTTTTGATCTCAAAACTAGACTCTTAAATGATTGGTTAGTGTATCAGATTGAAAAAAAAAGAAGATATTTGTAAAAATACAGTACATGTACTGTCAGGTGTAATTATATAAAGGTAGAATGCGTCCCAGACCAATTTTCTCTGAAAATTATTAAAATATCTCCAAACTTTGTCATACATGTAAGCTTGTTCCAGCCCCCATTTTGAAGTAATAAAAGTAATTCAGAGGTTCACTATCTTGTTTTCAATGAAATCAATAGTCTTTCATTTCCCTTGGTATTCAACTTTAACTTTTAAGCGGCCATATTGGATTCTGATTTCAATATCATATTGACCACTGTTTCACAAATTTGCATGGTGACCCCCCATTTTTTTCATGATTTTGAGTTGAGAATAAGTGGGTAACAATAACTTATTCCATGGAGTATGTATTATTTACTTAGACACAGTTCAGATGTTTTTTTTAAACAAACGGTTCAACGTGTCCTTCTGACTACAATTTTCACCAATCTCTATATCAAGACTGTTCAGTGTATGAATATGTACTGAAAGCATCACCAACAAGTACACATACATTTTTTGTACTTTTTCTTTCTCTCTGTTATTTTGAACTGACTAACTGATCCATCTTAAGTTGTTATGTTATGCTGAGAAATAAAATCAAACCAGGGATTATATCCCTCATCATATTACATATACAGTTACATTTGTAAATCTATAGCTCATCGTTACCAAGGTAACTGAATAAGGAATGGAAAGAAACTGCCAAGATGAGGAAATTGAGAACAGTTTTGGATTTCCTTTTTTTATTCAGAATTTATTGAATCTGTTTGCTGTCTGCTAGCATTCCTGTTTTCTATACATCTGCCTGAGAATGATGTTAAATGTGGAGAATCATGAAAACCATGGAAATGTGTTTGTTTGATTGTACGATTGTAAAGACCTTTATTAAGTTACATTATCATGAATGTTGTAATGTCTGTCATGTGTGCTGAGTCACGTTTTTTTGCAAATGTTTTTTTTTTTATGATTGCATCATCACATTTTTGTAAATGTTGTAATGACCGTGTTTTGTCAAATTTTCGTGACTAGGTTGATTAACATAAAATGTTCTGATTATGTTGTAAAATAAGTACCTTTTTCACCAATGTTATATACTGACTGTTTTGTCATGTTTTCATGAAAGTTGTAATGAATGAATGAGTTGAGTCACATTTTCTTGAATGTTATAATTGAGTTATCTTTCTGTCATCGTTCCGTTTCTCTGAATGTCACAGCCTACATGTACTGGGAACTGTCGAGTGAGACATTGATGTATACAGATACTAAACCCCCCTAGGTGCATATTCATGTACATGTAGTTCCCTCATACGATACACTGTAAATCTTAGGATTATTTTCATTTTTTTCATTACAAAAGCTGCATTATGGTTGTCATAGAAACATGAGTTGATAAAGTACATTGTAGTCTTACCAGAAAATTAGGTATTAAAGTCTTACAAAAAACATTTTTTGATGGAGTATTAAGTGAAAAACAGGTGCACATGTATTAAAACTTAAAAGTCTAGAGTCATTTCTTGATTAAGTATAGTTTGTGAGTATTATTGTCTGGTTAATGTTGAACGCTGTATAAAGCAGGGCATTGTCTTCTTCAAAGAAACCCTTCTTCTTATGCTAATTACAAGAGTTGTTTCTTAGAAATTTTCACCAAATTAACAAGTAATACAAATCGAAACATTGATATATTTTTATTTTTCCTTCAATCAATATTAAATCTGTTTGTGTCTGCTTCAGATGTCTCTTCTTTATTACAGTGAAATCCTCTCTTGGAAGTCTTTTTAATAAGACTCAGAATATATAATTAGTAAATGTTGAATCTTCTTGAAGATCTTCGAGCAAATGCGAGATGGGCAGGATCTGTGGTTTTACTGATTCTTAGTAAATACACGTGACAACCCTGTGTTTAGTACAGCTCTTAAAACAGAATTTTCACTGTATTTTTTTTTCTATTAGTATTACACAAGAAGGTAAACTTCTTTCCACTGTAAAATAAACCTTAAAGAACAAAATATAAAAAATAAATTTGATCAACATCATACATATGTTTTAATAAAAAAAAATTCTTGTTTCAAGTGTGTACATTGAGAGATTGCTGAAACATCATTGTGTATTAGTACAACATAGGATATTAAAAGTCAAAGAAGAAAATTATAGTGAAATGTACGACTAATAAATGAAATGTACTGGTAGTATTCTACTTATAAATGAAAGCATAGTGAAGCACACTATACCTATCAACTAACTACTCACAGAGCTTGAACCATGTATAATTTAGGCATGATATATACACAATGTAAGAAGTATATTAAAGTATTTGTATACTGAAATGTCCAGGAAACACTAAAGTACAATGTACATGTATGTCATCCACTGTGCTAATAACATCAAAGATGATGTTTATTGCCATCAAAGACATCCACCAACAGTAGGTTACTACCTAGAATAGTTTAATTGAGGTTAATTTATCATCAAAATAAAAAAATAAAAATTTGCAAATTAAGCTTACAGCTTGTACCAAAGTGATATATGTAAGTTCAGAAATTTGATAATGAATTGTCAAAAATCTGTTAGTGAATTTTTTAAAATCGACATGGGACAACTTGAAATACTGATTTTGTCTAAATATAACATATTTACATGTGTACCGTATGTATGTATGTATGTATGTATGTAAGTATGTATGTGTGTGTGTGTGTGTGTGTGTGTGTGTGTGTACATGTATGTATGTATGTATGTGTCTGTATGTATGTGTCTGTGTGAGTGTGTGTATGTATGTATGTATGTATGTATGTATGTATGTATGTATGTATGTATGTATGTATGTATGTATACATGTATGTATGTGTGTATCACACACACAGATATACATGTATATATTGGTATTATTATATTTGTTTCAATTGAACCTTGAATGAAAGCTTTATACATGTGCATGCATTTATCAAGGAGCCTTCTGTCAAATGCGGTTTTTCGGTGCACCAAAAGATTACGTTATTGAATCATTTATTTGATTTGCCAAACTTCTAGGCTACAGATCCCACTGTTACAAGTTGGTAGTTATATTTATAATAATAATAAACTTTATTTGTTCAAATAAATTCGGAAATTTGTTGAATTCGGAAATTTGTCGAATTTGTAAGGTACATTTTGTATTTTGTGACAGATGTAATACTTCAAGTGAAAGAAAAATAGCAGAAAAAAATTTGAGATTAGCACGTGTCT
The DNA here is from genome assembly GCF_964340395.1 of Glandiceps talaboti. Classification (NCBI taxonomy): domain Eukaryota; kingdom Metazoa; phylum Hemichordata; class Enteropneusta; family Spengelidae; genus Glandiceps; species Glandiceps talaboti. The sequence continues at coordinate 13,891,467 of NC_135554.1, forward strand.
GTGTTAAAGTTAACATTATGCAGTATGCATCATGTTGAATGTATGTGCAAATGTAAAGTAATAGAGCTGATTGAAGCAGGTGAAAAAGTGAAACAGTTGATCTTGAAAAGACGTGTTCATGTTTTTTGACAACATATCACTATGGTTGGAATTGGGTTCTCATGTCAAGAGAAAGCAATGTGAAGTGATCACTGCTTCAAATAAGCAGCATGTACATGTACATGTATCATTCAAATGTATCACACAAAAGGTTGTGGAGTGTCAATAAATATATACATGTATACTGTCGAGTTTAAAATGCATCAATAAACTGACAACTGTAATTTCATTTCACTAAGAAATCTATTCATCTAGCCCATCCAAAGCATCTCTGGCACGTCACAAGGTTGTACCTATGTGAAGGATGTCTTTCCTCATCCAGTTACCATGGCAATGTTAATCAGAAGATGTTGCCGAGACTAGATTGGCTCACCCATTCAAGATGGTATGATCCTCGCAGCTCAAAGCAAGTATTATTCAGTTGTGTGGATTCTGGATAGGTGAAGCAAAGCAGTTTATTTTGATCTTTGTCGGTATTGCGGCGACATTAGTAATTAGATAGCACACATGTTGTAGCTACGAAATCACGTGTTAATGTACAAGAAGTGCACAAAAGTGTTTTTAACCTAGGAAAAAACGTCGGTCGTCATATCAGATTCTTCAGAGATTAACAGTATTTTAGTTTAACTTTGGCTGAAGTTGTAAGATGTCAGCGTTGTTACCAACTATGACCGCAAGTGGTGTAAGACGCTGTCCCAAAGACAAGGTAATGTATACATGCATTTACCATTAGCTTGTTGTCGAGCCGTCGCTGTGTGTCTGTGTATAAAAAATGTTGTACATTACATATATAGCTCTTTCGATGAAGTCATCTCTGATTTTTCTCACTGCAATTGCTTCGCAGCAGTCAAAGATTTTGTTCCTTTCCTGCATTCACTTCAGGGCTTTGATAAACAGGACTGCAATGTTTCCGTACGAAAATAATTTTATTTTGTATTTGCAATTCAATCCTATAAATGTTAACTTCGTCTTTCCATATGTCATAATGAATGTTGATCATACTTCCCACTCATTCAAACATCGTGGGACTTTTAATATGAGAAAAAAGAATCATCTGTTGTTATTTTGATAGATGATGCTGTGTGGTGGTTAGTAGTCATCGTTAGTTTATAATTTGATTTACGATTTTCGGATGATGTTTAGTCCCATAAGTTTCACTTTAATAAGACGTTTAAACTCAATTTGAATGTGGATGATTAAAACCAGCGATTTATTGAACTTTTTATTGACTAAATATTCATCAAGTGTCTCACCTCTGTCTATGTGAATACCTCATTTCTCAGTGAAGTAACAGTTTTGTGTAAATATTTATTACACTTATCACATAAATATTTATTACACTTATCACTTCAAATTGATCCTGTCTGCATGTATTTTAGTTACTGCCTTGATTCTTGGAGCGACAATTCTGTGTAAATATTTATTAAACATATCACGTCAAATTGCTCCAGTCTGTGTAGTTACAATGTTTCTTCTTGAAGCAACAATTCTCTCTGAATATTTATTGTACCCATCACTTCAGCTTGCTCATGTCTGTGTAGGATGTACCTTGTTTCTGTGTGAAGTAACAACAATTCTCTCTCAATATTTATTATATCCATCACCGCAAATTTCTCATGTCTACTGTAGTTACCTTGTTGCTCCGTGGGGGGTAATTATTGTATCTAAGTTATTATATCCCACACCTCAAAATGAACCTTGTTGGCCTCCCCACCCCTTCACCTTTGCAAAATTACTTTTCATGTAGTGCTTATCAAAGAAACTTTTAAACTTTTTAAACTTTTTTTATAGGAATTAATGAGTTGAAAAATTTCAGTTAGGCCTAATGAAAAAAATTGTGTGGTTCCGATTACAGTCAATTTTAGAATAGGTGGGGTAGGCAGAAATTTTATTTTATTATATTTTTATTTCATGTGTGAGTGTCTAGTTCAGGTAGCTCTGTTTTCCACTATTTACCATATGGTCTCTCTGTTATTGGTTTCTTCCCATCAGATGTACAGCCATTACAGATTTGAAGAACAGTATTATATTGTCTTTTTAAGTTGATGTCAGTTTCTGCATCCACTATATCTGGCAAGATTTCGCTTCATTTTTTGTGATTTTTATTTTTTTTTCTCGAATATGGAAAAAAAAAGGTCTAGGGTCGGCAGTGAAAAACTAGGTTGGGTTGGTAACTGGAACCACGCAATGTAATCTAATATGAATTTTTAGTTTTCTTAGTGTCAGGTTCCTTTTACTAATTGTCAGTTGATGTATTACCTTGGAGAATTTTTGAGGATTGGCAGGTAGAAGATTTCGAATTTATGTTCTTTTTAATCAGCTTGGCGTCTGGTTTTTCTTACTGCCTGTCAGCTGATGCTATTACCCTTGGGTACAGAGCTGATGTACAGGGTTTCTAAAAGACAAGTTCAATGACATGCTCCAATACACTCATAATGCAGTATACCATATAAGATTATGATTAAGCTGTGGAGATGATACTAAATAGGACATGATAGAAAATAGAAAAAAGTCACAGTGTCATTCATTATGGGTGTGAAATTTGTAACAAAAACTTCAACAATATGTGTTCAATTTTAATGAATTGAGGCTTTACCTGTCCTTGAGTCGTTGTCATGGTAACACAGGAGCGATTGAACATGTTCGTCTGCCACGTATTGTGTATAAAATCACCAGTTCTATACTTTAAATTATTTCGTAGCAACTACTTTTTTTTTTTTACATGTAGTATTTATGATACATGTGCAGTAATGTAAATCAGTTATTATTCTAAAAATCATTATTCGTGGCAGCTCAAAGAAGTGTATAATCTAATTTGATGAAATAATTGAAACACTTCTTTCCATTAAGGCCATCAATTAATGGACTTGTGAACTCTCTGACTAACACAGCAATAATTCTAATCTATAGTGACAAATATGAGGTATTTATTTTAAAACAACATGATGCAAGTTTGTAGGAACATTCAAAATGGCCACTCTCGAATAAAAACTGTTGTAAATTAAAGAGTTTAAGCAATGCGTGTCTTAGGGACGGTCGCACAATGTCGTACAAGCTCAATGAACAAATACCGTTCATTTAGGTCATCAAAACCCCCTTACCTAAATAAGCAAACATTCACAAGTGCGTCATCAAACATTTCTGTATGATATAAACTATGATGAAAACTGTAGCCGTCACACCACTACGATCGATGTAATGTAAAAACATGATCGTAAACACATTAAATTAATACCATACATAAACCAAGCACCATACATGTTTCTCACATGAGAAGTAAATTTGAATCAACATATGAAGATATCTCAGTACAAAAGCTGCGTGTACATGTATTGTCATTGAAGGAGTGAAAGTTTTCTGTCGAAATTTGGTTAGAAGTGCGAAAGTGAAGTTCTGCAATTGCATTTACACCAGACCCCCCCCCCCCCATAACTGATGTATGCTTATTTCTCAAGCTTTTGTGACATTGTGCGATCATTGTTGTTTAGAAAATTAGAAAATTACAGTATGAATTTTACACGAGTTGCCAACATATATTTTAGTAGGTTTTGACCACAATCATCATACATGCAAGGTATATGGAAATCTATGCAAAATTTACCAGCTTTCCTATCTTGACGGGGGTTTCCAAAACACTGAATGTAATCATTCCAAAATTTATTTAAAAAATCTTCAAAATAGCATGTCCAAAGCTCCAACAAATGTAACCCAATTACCTCTCATAAGTGAATAGAATAATTTCATTGGAGTCAAGATTTTTTTGAGTGCCATTGTTGATACTGCAGGAGATGTATAAATTATATGAATCATGGTTTCATAGATTGTGTTATTGTGATTTTGTTGTGTGCTTGTGATAGGAGTGACAACTATATCTCAACAGATATGAAATCTTGCCAAGTAATCGTAGAGAGCGAGAGGGATATCAACAGAACTGTATGATATATCAGTTTTCATCATGAATAGGTAATGAAGAAAAAAATTCAAGTGTTGCCTGATTGTAAAGGTGGAACGGATTTGATAAAAGACTATAAAAGTCTGTTAAAAGATAAAGTCGAAAGTATAAAGAGAATAAATAATGTTAGAAGAGAGAAGGTGAAGAGGCACCAGGAATGGAAATATCTTAGATTGCATAAAGCTGCAAGGATTTGAGAAAGATTCTGAACGGAAATTCTAAAGAAATTGATACGCCACATGTCCCTGAAAGATAAAGTTGAAAGTACAAAGAGAATTTGATTGTGCAGTAGGAGAGAGGGAGAGATGATCAATAGAGACACAAGTACTTGGGGGTAAAGATACAGTATATCGTTTGAAGTTTTTTGCTTGAATGTTTTTACGATTTGAAGTGTCAGAGATAAAAAACGAAGACTGTGAAGTGAAAGGGTTAGTATGTCTGAGAAAATAAAATGTGTCTTGCTAAAAGCTAAAATTGTAAGTGTAGTGAAAGTATATAGGAAGATGTGTATCTGAAGAGGAGAGAAGTTGTGTAAAATATATATAGATTGTATTAAAGATATCGAAAAAAATATGGTTGCATGTCTAGAGATGTACAGCTATTGCATATTCTGTGAACCAGAATGTAATCCTGATAATTTTCTGTGTATGAAATCAACGTCTGATCTGTGTGAAATGTTATCACCGTTATTGACAAAAAAATATAATAAGACACTTGCAAATTGAGTGCTCCTTTTTTAATCCTCTCTTGAAAGGTACATGTACATGTAAGGTCAGGTAAGCAATGATATGGGATGCACCACACTTCATGAATGTGATTGTTCATATGACCCTGTTATCTGAAGGGGATACTGACTATAATGGGAAATGTTAACATCTCAAATTTAAAGTTAGCCCTGAGAATTTGATTTTACATACAAATGTATTATATATGATGTACTTGAGCAATATAAATCATATTTCTGTGTGATCTCAAGATAATTTATTACCCATTTATTTACAAAATTTATACAAAAATATATTCTAAATTGAGTTTGGGAGTGGGGGTGGGGGGGGGGGGGGGTTGGAAAATTCTGAAAAATAACTTGAAGCAGTTAAGTCTGGCACATGGATGTAGTACAATATCACAAATATACCCAAAAAAATTAAAACAAATATGAACTCTATAAATTTGGGTTTCCTTACCTCAGTTACGCACATTTTTGCATAACTGTGAACACTGAGCCTTCCCATAATAAAGAATGTTATAAAATACAACAATTTCCTGTAGACTTTAAATACAAATGTGCGTCACTGGAGATGTCTTCATCATCTCCTCCCCAAACAATTGAAACAGGTGAGGAAGAGTGTCCACAACAGCGCTAGCTGATCTTTCAGTCTAAGTAGTTTTTTGAAATTTTTCCCTGATGATTCTAAACTTTTGTTGCAATACGTTTCAGGTTTGAGTATAATACGGTAACCATGGAAATGATGAGGAAAGTTGAAATTACATGTATACAAAAAACTGCACTGACAGAAAAAAAATGAGTCTATGACCCCTAACATTCAAGTTGAAAAAAAAAAATTATGAATATAGATTCTACCTATTTTCTGAGAAGGAAAAATTGAATGACAAAGAGGCGAACTTTATATGAACTCAATGTTTATCATGTATGTGTATCAATATGGATGGTTGTACTTTCAGAATGTGATCATTTTAAAAGTAGAGCATATCTATTATAGTTTCTGTAGGGAATTAACCATGCAATTATACCGGTAGAATGTATAAAGTCAATCTAGAAAAAAAACACATACAATTGATGGCCTCCCCCAGGGGAATTCCTTGAAAAGACAGTTATTAAATGTAATGATAATGATGGTTTTCAAATGTGTCATTTCAAGTTTTAATTCAAGTCATGCTAAGCCAAGCTACATGTAGCTGCCATTTTTGCATAAATACATTGTGTACTACCATAGCAACGTTTTGCCATAATGATACATGTACTGAGTTGTTGACAAATTTATTATGTTTTTGTAGTTTTCTGTTAAATTGAAAAAAACAACTTCTGATTAAAAGCTACACGCATACATACATACATACATACATACATACCAGCAATATTTGCATAATACTCTGTGTACTACCATAGCAACGTAATTCTACACATGCTATTTTTAATTTTGGACTATTTTAACGAGTATGAAATGCAGTTATAAATTATTATATGTGTTTGTTGTGCTCTGTCAATTGCATTATTCAGTGATAATGGTAGATTACTTGTTTTTGGTAGATTTGTTGTGGTAATATTTACAAATTTATATGAACACACCTGTTGCTTGCTTCATTCGGAAGTGAGCAGTGGTTGCAGTGTTAGCTGTGATACTCATTTTCAACACAGTGTGATGCATTAGACATATGGTGATTATAAGTGTTTGTGTCCCAGGCCCATCATTTACAAATGATTACAGTGGAATTAATTTCACCAAAAATTGAAACAATTCAACATATATATATTATGTATATGTATATTATGTAAGTGCATAAAGGACAAGTGAAACAGTCCCGATCAATAAATGCAATCTAATGTTTCAAATCAATACTCTTTCTCAAAGGATATCAAGGTAAGATATACAGTATCGTAGGTCATCACCTGACTGGATATCTAAATGTTATGGCTAGAACACGGCACAGCAAATTCATTTAAATGGTAAAATAAGCGTGGAAACATCTGAAAGTCACACACAGCAAAAACTATATCGGCAGATTAAAAAACAGTGCAAGTATATCAAAGTATTTTGACCATGACCACTAAAAGCACATGTATCAAATCCACCCTGTCACGTGCAATAATCGACAATATATCTCATTATATATATTATTTTCTAAACTGTGTCATTTACTTACAATGTACACAATACAGATTTTCCTTTGAAAAAAAAGTGTATATAGATAAAATGTCTAATCTAGAGAGAAAGAAACAATGAATATTAAAATTTCATCTTCAAAATGTAACCTATATGATAGATAAAAATGTTTGTGAAAAATACATGAGGGGAATACAGGTTTTGATTGAAACGAGGTATAATAAATTAAGGTTGGCTGTATGTTTGTTATGACCTCACTGACCCTATATATTTCTTCAATTTGACGATATAATAAAAAATTGTCACCCTCTACTATGCTAGGATTAGGATAAAAATCACAACATCACTGATTGTTCAATGGTGATCCCAGGGGTGCATATCTGAAGGAAAATGATCATTTATTGCTGAAATTTGGATATTGATATTAATACCAATATTTAGTAACAAACGTTTCAAAGGTTTCCTTCTAACTTTAAATGTCATTTCTAAGTCCTGTAGGATTGATTATGAAATGAAAATATCATAATCATGTCTACATACATACATTTGTACACTTACTTTTTTTCAATACTTTTTTTTTACAGCTAAAATGATGTTGCCTTTGTGTTTCATTCATGTAACATGACATTTAATACACACCCTCAGACAACTTCTAATGCAAAAGAAACAATTACATACTAGGTGCTGCACACAGTGGGAGTGTAGAAGTAGTCAAGTTGATATGTTGATTATGTTAGAAAATAAACAGTTGAAGCCATTAAAACAATCAAGTCGACGTGTAATGTTTTCATTAGAAGCCTGTTTTTACTGCACTGTGAAAGAATTAGCAATGTTTATCAGTTTTCAATGTGATTGGGCAAAGGATCCTGCTGCATTTATTGTGTCTCTGTTATTGTTGGTCTACAGTTGAAATGCATCTATCCTTGTGTCAAAAACGTAATGTCCCATGAGCAAAACACCAAACCTACATCATTTGAGCTATATAAAGAGTTTCACAGATAGACTGACCCATCGTTACAATGAAAAACATAGAAGTAAAGTCTGGGCACATGAAGGGGAGATCCATGATTGAAGTAAAAAACAGACAAGAAAAAACTTCTCATGATTGTTAGGAAGGGAAATGAAGGGACGGCATATGCTTGTATAATTGGAAACTGATATATGAAGTAAAGTTAGCTTTAGGCTAGGAAATGCATGGCTTCATGCGGTATGAGTTTCCAAGCTCTGAACGCACAAAAGTTCCTGGGGAATACTACCATGTACTGGTACATGTAGTAAGTCACTCACACATACATGTATACCGGTACATCACATGGCATTGTCAATTATTGCACGTGACAGGGTGATTAGCTACATGTGGTTACACTGGTCATGGTCAAAGTACATTTTGTACTTTCATAAAATTGCACTGTTATGGTGTTTAATCTGCTAATATACAATCCATGTACTTTCACTTTTATGCAATTCGTGATGTCATTAGCAGAATTCAGATGTTGCTAAGAAATCAGGGTTAGCGGGTAAGAGCAAGGAACTGTTCCAGTGGGTACTTGACACATGGCAAAACATAAATGTTGTATCTGGGCAGGATCAATTGAAAAGGGAGAGAAACATATTTTTTTGATATATTTTTAGCATATTTTTTTTAGAAAAACAACAGGAGGAAAAGGTGAATTTAAAAAAATGACGAACACAAAAGTGAATTTGTTATTTTGCTATTCTTTAACAATTGAAGAATGATCTGCATGCCGTTATATTGTTGTGCAGTACAAATATAAACGAGTAAAAATTTAGGGATTTTTAAGATTAATTTGATTTTTTATGTCTTAATAAATTACCGATACATGTATGTATAGCTAGCATACTGTAACATATTTGGACATAAATAAAAAATGTATTTTCACATGTTTGTGTATAAAACAACATTGACATGTATGTATCATTAAAACCACACAAATGAGATGAAATGTAAATGGACTGTAATAACAACAAATCATCAAGACCACACAAGTGCCAGTGTGGGTACACAGATTATTTTCCGTCGTGCTTGCTGTGTTTTCTGTTGCACTGTGACTCACTACACTCATGAAAGTTAGTCTAGTACCTGGCCTGACAACAGTAATCTGATTTTACACAACGTTATCTTCACACATTACGTCTAGTCAGTGTCGTTACTCTTGCACAGAATTCTGTGCTCCCACCTACAGTGTTCATATAAACATGATGACGTTGTAGCGTCCCCCACGTGATTTTAGTTTAAGCAGACTGGAGGTGGAGTTCGGTTGGACATTTGCATATCGTATCAGTCCAGTTGTTCCAATGAATATTAATGAGCGATGACGACAGTCTGTCAATTTGTGATGGATTCGCATGTCATGTGATTTTCTCATCATATATATATTATGCAAATGGATTTTTGAAGAATGTTTTTTCTCGCAATTTTGTTGCAGTAGTACAGAGATGAAATCAAATGAGACAGTATCAATCAGACATTATGTAAAGTTTAAAAACAAACTATTTACTGTTGAAGTTGAGTAATAGTAATAGACGTGAGTGGTACATTTTATATCATGGATTTTCCAGGAAAGGTTTTTTCTGACAATGATGTTTTAGTACACCAGACAAGTATTGATTTACATGTCAAGTGTTGGATAAAGATTTAATTCTCAGTTCTCGTTTCATTGTCTGTGACATGTTTGAAATAATTCATATGCTTTGTTGTGACAAGACTGGACTTAACGATTCCATCATCCGTTATTTCATCTTGTGTACCTTGTATTGTAGAAATATCGATAACCAAGAAAGGATTATGATACACATACGCACAACAATTGTGATTTTCTCATGGTTTTCGTTTGTAATTATTTTCATCGTTGTCAGAGTATGTTAATATTTTCCAGATTGTGAAATTCACATGTGTGCACATGTTTTATTTCACCGCATTACTAGAACAGTTGTGCGTGTTGTTAATCGAAGTTCACATCTTTGGGAGGAGGATAAGGGGTGGGGATGGGGGTTGGTAAGTTATTGTTTGTTACAAGTATTTCATGAAAGTTGTGTATTAAAGTTTGGACATTTCCTATATTCTTGACTATTAAGTTCAGATATTAAATAAACCATATTTCTTCTCATCAATCACTTGCCATTAAAGTTGATATTTCAGAGAAACATGTTCGGTGACATATCGTACATGTACATACATGTAAAGTTTTCTATGGAAAAGATATTTTGACGTTTTCCAAGTTATTAAATCTAAATATTGCATCCACTTTTTTAAATTAGCATATTTTTCCATCAGTTATTTGTCTTATATAGGTTTTAGCAATTTAGCAATTTTTAGCAAAAAAAAAATAGTTGATGTATATTAAAACATTTTTATGCAACATATGATCCGAGCCAGGGGTAATAAATTGTAAAAGCGCTTTGAGCACGGTGTGGGAAAGCGCTATATAAGAACCAACATTATTATTATTATTATTATTATATGGAACAGTTTGACTTACAAGCACATGTACATCTTTCACGAATTTAAAAAAAATAATTGTCAACCGTACAAGTGTCAGTATAAACTAATTAGAGAAGAGAGATGGTTTATCTGATGATTACTTCCTAAATAGTTCTTCAACCATCAAAGAAGAGCTTAACCGTATCTGATGGATGTGGAAATTGAAGTTAAAAAAGTCATGCATTTCTAATGTACTACAGGATTGAACCGTCAAGTCGCACCGTACACAATGTCTGTTTTGTGATACATGAAGTTTAGTGTGTATGCTTCACCAACATTGTGAGAGTTGCTGATGATCCAGAAGTGCAAATTTGCTGTGACTCATTGTCGTGACTTGGTTTTGAGTTTGCTGATACGCTAGACTGAAAGATCTATTGCTGTTTCCTTGTCTGTCTGTAGCCACAAGCTCCCAACCTTGTAAAATCAGAAGAATTTGAAGATTAGTTTTCTAGTTCCAATATCTCGGTTTAGTTGGCGATGTACAAGTCATGTACACAGTTAGAATGTTCTTAAAACTTGAACATTTGACAAATACATGTACTAAAATCGAGTACTTCTTTAGAAATTTCACCATTTATGGACATGTGTTCAGACAAATGTCATGCAAGGCAGGCAGTTTTATGAAAATCATTGATCATAGTTTGAAGTAGTTTGCATTTTGTATATGATAAACAGTAGGCATAGATATCTGGTAATTTTGATTAGGCTCTCATTGTAGAGTGTGGCTGTTTTCATACTGACTTTGTCCATAAACTGGATACTGTTATGTGATTGGTTGCATCAAAATCTTGTTGCAGAATGGAATGTTGACAGACTGACTCTGTGCTGTTGTGAGTTGGAGCTTGTGGTTACATGTAGTGTGGAAAGAAAAACCAATCTCTCAACATGGAAAATATATCGTTCATGATTCCAATTTACTGTTCTAAAGTGTATATTTCACTGTCTTATTGATGTACTACATGCATTTTGCCACCAAACTGTAAAATGAACACTGTCAGGCTATACAATGTACATTCAGAACTGTGTAAAACCCCATCAAGTCTACATGTATAATTTGTATGATGAAACTTATGTTTTGAATGTTGTTATTTTGGACTTTATGGGATAGGTCGTACGGTTCACTTCCTTGTCAAAGGTCCAGCACCTCTGCCGTGTAAAACTGGAGTATGCCGTCTAAATAAAGGACAAGATGTTATGCTGTGTTTCAAAGTAATGAACACTGGGTGTTCTTGTGAGTTACCATATACATGGAGTAAGGGGTAGAGAAAATCCTAATTTGGATGCGTCATAATTGGTATGTCAAAAATGGTTTAGAGAACGGAACCTCGAAGAGTGTAGCCTAGTACTAGTAGTAGTGGGGATTTGGAATTTTGTGAGAGGAGAAAAACGAAATTCAAAATCCCAATTGCCTGGCTAGGAAGAATAATCACAAACATTTTTTTTTGCACATGTGGTACCGGGTAGTTTCTGTTTCTCTCGTTAAACAGACAACCAGGGATGAATTCATTTTTGTACATAATCTCGGTCAGTGTGCCCTCCCCTCCGTCCAACTCCCAGTGAAGTAACAATAACATTTATCAAAAATACATGTAGCTTCTATATAAGTCAAAAGATTGATGAGAAAAAAAAGACTTGTTATGCTATACACAGTACTTATACTTTCAAATCTATCTGAACACAGTCATCGTCATAAACCACAACCTCCTTCACAATTCAAGATGCACTGGACCCATCAAGAGGTTACGACACAGTGTCTTGGAAGAAATACCAGCTCTGGTTTGCGAGAATGAACATAGTGTACGCTTACTAATAATTTACAATGAGCTAACCGACGAATAACAAAAGAATTTCTAGAATTTGCAATAACATGCATATTATTACTACATGTATTGGATATTTAGTACATTGTATTTACAAGAAACAAAATAATGTAGTTTATGGTTCTGTGGTATTATGTCGTTGTGAATGATGCATCGTTTTGTTCTATTTCCGTTATATCAATTTCGTACCTCGAGCTGTGTGATGTAAGACAAGTACACATGTACACATGTACAAAAACTTACACTAATGAAAAACATGAAATCCTTCATATATCATATATGTGGCATTTGTTGATGACGTGGTCTAATCTCAAATTGATTGCAGCTATTGAAAATAGTAAGCCGTTCCAATGTGTGGTAAAAGCATGACTTCACGCCAAACAATGCATTATGTATTATGTATTATTATGTAATACACACATTGTCAAGTATTTCAAAAAACACCAACGCAATACTTTAATTTCTGAAATGAGACATGTTTTGATGTCGTCCCATCTCAAACTCAGTAAACAGTAAGTCGTGCCAAATGAAGAGATTCATGCCTGTCACGCCAAATGCAACTGAATTTTTGTATATATTAAAATACGACCTTTTTTGAAGCCTGTACATGACTAAAATATTCTAAACCATATTTTAGTCACCTGAAAGGTGAAAGGGGTTACAATGGGCTTTGTCTGTCCAATCATCAATAATACTTCATTTCTCAGACATGCAAATTGCAATATCCGATTACTTTCAAACCTGGCACAAAGATAACTTACATATACAATATATATATGCTCTTTTTCTAATTTTATGTGTAATTGCTTCGTGTATATTTTTTAATTTAAACCTGGTCATATTTTTCTATTTGCATTGACGTTTGTTACATGTATTAAATTCATATGTGATACTTCGTGTGAGTTCTTGTAACCTTCAGAACTTCTAAGGTTCTTTTTTTAAACAATTCAAATGAAATGTTTTGAAACACTACAGTAACTGCAGTGTGGAGCTAGTCAACAAATCAAGCTGTTTTTGTACTCATTTAATGTTGAATCATTTTAAAAAAAGAAGATATTTTTATTTCAAGTGATTCCATATCCTTGATTACTTGAAGTAAATCTTCACTTCACGGTCTGTTTATACACGTGACTTCCTCCAAAAATACAATAATCATATGGGGCCAAAACGTGACAGATTAATGACTATGATGCTTTGTCATTCTCAAAATTGACAATTTGACATGAAAGACATCATATTACATGCAAATACTTTTTTTTAAAGGTCGTAATGGGCCTTTATGGTCAATAATTTTGCCCAGAAAGGAAGTGATTAATGACTATTATCCTCCGGTCATAATGCTCGTTTGTTTATACATTGTACATACACCTTATGATAAAAGTCTTTAGTTATGATACACTTCATGGTGCACTGCAAAATAACAGACATCCCTAGAGTATTAACGAAACAGAAATCCTGAAGATTGGCTCTTTCATGATGGAGGTAGGTAGAAATAAATAGCATATTGTATAAATGTTTTGTAGGGGGTTAAATTTGAATGTAAAATCCCTTGCTTCACTTGGGTCTTTTGATATGGACAAATTTGAGTTTTCCGCTCCGAATTTAAGTGGTTGTGTGAAGTTGTTGACTTATAAGTTTTGTTTTATTCAGATTGTTGCTAGAAGTAAAAATCAAGCCAGATTGAAATACTAGTGCCCTTGTTAATATTAGGGCCAAATAAAAAAGTTGTTACCCGACCCCATCTAGTTTTTCACACCGACCCTAAACTTCTTCTTTTTTTTTTACATATTCAAGAAAAATAATAATAAAATCGTGAAAATCATAAAGTCTTGCAAGAAATAGGAAACTGACATATTGTAAAAGGACAATATAAAACTATTCTTCCAATCTGTAATGGCTGTACATCTGATAGGAAGAAATAAACAACACAGAGACAATTTGGAAAACAATGGAAAACCTGAACTAGACACTCGCACATGAAAAATATATATGATAAAATAAGATAAAAAAATCTACCTACCCCACCTATTTTGAAATTGAATGTAATCGGAACCACACAATTTTTTTTTACGCCTTACTTTTTGATACATGTAACTGGCATAAGCCTCAAATCATACTGTCCTGTTTTCAATTATTAATCCAGTGAATAAATTAGAAGCCTTGTGGTTTAGTATTACTTTTACATAACTTACATCAGCCTGAAATGAATGCTGTCCTGTTTCACAATATAATAGAAACCATGCAACATCAATTAGGTTGCTAGTCGCCTTGTGGTTAGATCATTTACCTCATACCATACCACTGCAGTCCTGGTTTACTAATTAGGTTGACCATTGTCTGTACATGTACTGATACGTTACTTTAAGGTATTCAGGCTATGAATGACTGCAGGTTTTCCCTGGTATTCCGGTTTCGTCCTGTTTTAATACAACCTCAGAAATCCAGTGTGTCACCACTGACGTGCTGTAACCAAGTGTTCTAGTGTGTGTCTGTTTAATAAAAGTGTTTATTTAAATTATTATAATTATCCATGTGGTAAAAGTTTTCTATCAGATCTTAGGACAGGACACAGCTATCGTTTAATATTATTATTCCCCAATATTTTTTCTAAATATAAGTGACCTAAGGGGCTTTGTCACTATGAGTCTAGCGACTCGTAGTGACACAACCCTTAGGTCACGAGTATTTTCTTGCTGAATGAAGAAAAATATCGGGGAATAATATGATAACACCAATGCTAATAATATTAAAGGAAAACTGTGGAAATTAATGATAATTTTGAATGGTTTAACTCGTATTTCAAACACAGCTAGCAGAACCAGTGACATAGACATGCGTTGTCATGATATAGACGTGTGCTGTTGTGACATGGAAGGACCAGGGTATTAACAAACATGGCAGAACCAATTATGACATAGACATGCGTTGTCGTGACATAGATGTACATTGTTGTGACATAGACATTCACTGCCATGACATACATGTACATGTAGAATGACCAGGGTACAAAACATACATGGCAGAACCAATATGACATACATGTATACATGCATTGTCCTGACATAATTGGGCAGAACAACCAGGATATAAATTCCATACTTTTTGTTCAACTTTTCTTGTGCATGGTATAATGAATGGATGATGGGATGAATTATTGAAAAATGTCACCGTTTAATATAATATTTGAGTACTATCATCTAAAAAAAAATAATAATCATATTCATCAATATCCTTGAAGGAAAAAAGGAATTTGTGATGTCATAAATTTTTGAAATTTTATCATTGATGAAAATATCACTTGGGTGAGAAAGGTGTGAAATATTACACTTGTTGACGTCATCAATCTGTATTATGGTACCAATTGCAATTATAGCAGTCATTTTTGTCTGAAATATATCATTCTTGTTATTAATATTTAATTTGATATGATTCATTTTACCACCGTCATACTTTTTATCTCAGGAAAAGAAGTATTGGAATAAAATATTCATGAGTTTTATGGTGTTATGTGGTGACACATGTTTTTCAATGCTTGGGTGGGTAGTGCTTTTTTCCATGTGAGTGTTTTCCTGGAGACTTGCTGTAGAATGAATATGATGGCAAGTGTTTGTGTCTGACATTGGTGGTAATATAAAACAAACATGTATGTTGAACTTGGATATTACTACCAAACCAGAGTGACTATAGCGTTTCAGTTAGGTATTGCATTATTTTTTATGTCTCACTGACATAACGTTTTATTTAAAAACAAATTATACAAATTTAATATGCAGGTACTGATAGCACGCATGCATATTATCTCACTGTGAACACAAATAAACAGTGTTGTATGAATCTTCCGTGTTTCATCCAACAGTGATGTTGATTTGTGCTCACCAGTGAGATAAAATGTATCATTTTATATTGTATGCTTGTTACATCAAAAGCTAGTCGAAACGAAATAATTTCAGATGAACAAATGTTCACTTTGACTCTTTTAATTTTCTTCTAATCTTTAATCTGGCGACTACAAGTCTTCCCCGAGTATCAAGATTATCTGTATAATATTAAATAAAACATGGATATAGGGAAAACATGAAAAAGTGGGAATGAACTGCGCATTAGTTTTGTAGCTCATACAAAAAGCCAGAACCATTTGAAATGTTACAATAGAGTATATATCATCCTAGTTTTGAAAGAAATGTTGTTGCCATGACTACCAAGAAATATAACTGCAATCGTGTGTCTAAAGCTTTACCAGTCAAGGGATGTTGTGTCTAAATTTTTCATGGTTTCATCTTTTCTACCTCCGAAACTGATACGTTTAGAATATGACTTTAAATTTTATTTACATAATAATTGCATTTATGAATTAATAGGTGCACATACTAGAACGCGTGGATTCCATGGACATTTTAAGGAAAAGATAGCAATTACTAGATGTCATATTTTATGTCAGTATTTTGTGTATGTAAGGCAACGGAAGTTGGAACCCCAGTTGTTTGTTTGTTTGTTTTATTTATTTATGTGTCCTACATGTATGGGCTTACCAAGTGAACATTTCGTTCAATACAAATACATGTACCGTGTAAATTAAAGAGTTTCCACATCCAGCCCACTGGGCTTATAAGACACTGAAGAACAGTAGGTAAATATACAGTATATCAGTAACAGTGAAGTGGAATCTGGTAAACGCGCATACATTGTATTAAAATGTTTAATATACATGTAAGAATTTAGATATACTTTACAATGTACCTATTCTCCATTCTTGCAAACCAGAGCTGTTTAATATTTCTTCCACTAAACTTCGAAATAAAGGGGTGGCACGTTAAGAATGGTGCCGTAAAACAGGCCATAGTTTGCTATTCTCAATTTGAGTCACTTTAATTTGACAAATTTGATATCAATCTATTAACAAGAAGTTTTACAATGATTTTGGTTTAAAAAATCATCGGAAGGAGTAAAAAAGTTACTGAAAAAATTAGAATTTTGTTTCTCTAATTTTGTGACTTTTGTTACCACAAATTTATCAGTATTATTTTTGCCATAACTGCAGTCTAAATTACTACTCTAAAATAAATTTGGAATGAGTAAAAAAGTTGCTGATAAACAAGAATTTTTGTGATGACATTTTGGCGGGAAAAAAGTTCAGTACTACAAAGTCAAAATTTCAGGATATGGTACATTACACATACAGATGTATTGTGCAAAGGATGTATGTCGTCATTGCAACCCTAAATCAACCACATGTAGTACTTATTGAGTGCAACATGTCTGTGGTTTGAACTAGATCACGTATGGAAAACAGTCTGGAAAAAGAATTCTCAGATAATTGGGGGATTAGGTTCCTGACAGGAGACCTGGAAAGATCACCGGGCAGGTCATGTTCCGGAAATAGGGAGAGGAAATGGAATTCACATGTGTCAGTATAGTAATGTATGGGAAGGTTAAGAGGTCTCAAAAGCAAGGTGCAGTTGATATTTGTTTAGTTGGTTGAGATTCTACACTTTGTTAATTGATGGTTGAAGTACTTAAAATTACTTTGGTGTTTCTGTGGTTTTGGGATGCAATGTGAGGAGAAGTCAGTTTAAATTTGAACAGCTCTAAGGTGAAGTGCGCCCTCATGAGGTAATATTGACAATTTCTTCATGCACATTATACGGTGTACTCCCTTGTGCATAACAGCATTACATAGCATAGACTGGCACCACATTTTCACAAAAAATATAGATTTGTATCCTTATATCTGCATGATCTAATGTCCCACTAACTTGCTTTGTTTTTTTGTCCTCTGAAAAAGATACGGAACTTTTACTGGATATATGATTTATTTAATTCTAAATAACATTTATATCTCTAAACATAAATTTTTTTAATGAAAATAAAATCTCAGCACAGTGTTACTTTTATTATGATTGGAGGGTGGTAGGGATGGGATGGTGGTGAATTTGGGATGCTGGTTATTAGTATTACCACTGTAGAAGTTATGTATACATATATATGTACAAGACTTGGTGCTTTCTTTTCATGAATGTATTTTTTTCAACTATAGAGGGCAGTCTTTTGCATCTACCTTGTAAGAATTTAAGGTTACTTCTGTAATACTTTGATACATTGACACTTTGAACACTTGAATGTGGAATGAATTTCTTTCAAACTGTTTTTAGTCCCCCCCCTCCCCCCACCCCCCTCGAAAGGGATAACTATTACAATGGCCTTTGTCCGTACAGCTGTGCATCTGTCCATCAGTCCGTAGTATGTCTTTTTTCAGACATTCAGTCTCTGATTTCTTTCAAACCTGGCACAAAGGTGACATATGGGAGATATGCATGCCACTTTGTTTCACGACATATGCAAATTTGACCAAATGTGCGGCCATATTTGAAGTACTTCAAAATCAATATTTACAACATAACTCAAAAACTATAATACATATAGAGTCTCCAAATGTCTAATAAATTTATCAGATACAAGCTTTCTTTTAAATAAGACATTGATTGACCTTTGGCCTTGACTTTCAGTTCAGGGTCAATTATCAAAATCAAGCCATTCTTTTTTCCTTTCACAGACACTTTGTAATATTTATTTGCTGCCACTTTATTTTAAATCATGTTCACAAGTTATAGAGAAGAAAAGGATTTCTTTTGGTGCTCATATAACTTTTTACTGAATGATGACCATATTTGGAGTAACAAATCCATATATTACTGCATAAATAAAAAACTTAGATATTCCATTCAAGTGTCTAACCCCATATAATCACGTGCAAGCTTTCTTTTTTACATGGTGACCTTTGCCCTTGACTTTGACCTTCAGGATAGGAAAAGTAATTGCCTTGCCTGGTGCAAATATAGTCCTGTTAAGATCATGTTACAGAATACATTTCAGTCACTTGAAAAAAAAAGAAAAAAGATCAGGTTGTATATGAAAAACAGACAAAAATGTTAAATATGTAAAGCCAATCATTTTAGTATCAGAGGTAACTTACAGGTAGTGAAAATTGTTAAATACAATTTTTTTTCTGTGGAAAAAGAGTGGAAATGTATATTAAATTATTTGAATTGACGTCAGCAGATTGGTGAAGAAGTGTGAAAAAAACAGGTTTTCATTGTATTGTACGCATGTTATTGTTATTTCGTTCTATATGATGTCCGTATTTTGACATTCTGATAATCATAATGTATTTTAATGGAATTTAGGTATGTGCGTCATGTGAAAATGTATCCTTGTATAAATGTGATATCTTGCCTATTTTTGAAAATGTCAGAATATCTGCCTAAGGGTATCCAATGTGTTTTACTGTCTATCTCTCTGATGTTTGGTGCCAACAAAACATCATCAGTGCATGTAATTTAAACCGATGCGATATCATTTCCTTGACGACACAAAAAACGCTGTTTTTTGTCATGTTTCTATGCTCATCAGAATCTTGCTAGGTTATGAGTTGTGTGATAAGAAATTTTTCGGAATGAGAGAAATGGTTGCTATGGAAATACACGTATTAAGATATCTAGGCAACGTGTCTACATTGCAATAAATGTGACACTAGTAGATAACGTGTCTTTGTGAATGACATTGGAGTATATAGACATTGGAGGATGTCTAGGATTGGATGTAGCTAATGTTTTACCAAAGTCTGTCTGTCTGTCTGTTTATGTCTGTCTGTCTGTCTGTTCTTTTGTTGGTGATAGGATATCTGAAAAAGTTAATGGTTGATTCAGATAAAACTGTGTGGAAAGATTACTATATAAGAATCAGTTGATATCTTGTAGATTTTGGTGGAGATCCAATTCAGAATTTAGATTTTAATGACGCTATAATGGAATTTCTACATCTAGTATTAGTAACAGACATTGTATTCTAACCCTTGAGGGCGTCCTTTTTTGGTAATTAACAATGGTAGAACTGCTGTATTAGGAGTGAACTGTTCAATCAGTGTATACATTCTATCAAGTACTAACTAAATCAAAAGTATAATAATTAGTTCAGATATTTTGATTCTAGGGGTAGTTTAGCAAGAGTTTACCAACCTTTTACAAAGTCAGTGTGTTTTAGGGAAATAAAGCCTAATCGAGTGTCAAGGCATAGTACGCTATTTTTTATCAGACTCTAACACCCCTCCCTCAACAAAATTAAAAAAATGAATGTGTCTCGGGATATGTATTAGTACACAGAAAATGATATGCAATGATGTAATATGGACAGTTCATCCGTTTTTTCCATTTTTTTCCTTCATTTTTCCATGGTTTTATGAGATGTCTGTTGATACTACAATGGCAATCAAGGTTTCAGTTTACTAAGAGAGACACAAACTGAAAGTATTGTTGTTCAATGTGGTAGATTACAAATGTGGGTGATAGTGATTCCTGTCTTGTTTGGATAATCAAGATAGTGCATGTGTATGTTCAATAGCATATATTAAACAAGTGGTAACAAAAACTAAGTTTCCGTCTATCTAAGTAAACTGATAACTCACGGCTGATGTTGTATTTTCTGACCTTCTGTATACATGTACATGTGATATGTATACTCCAGTACACCCCCCCCCCCCCCCCCCCTACCGTACAAAAAAAAATTATGAATAAAAATAAAATGCATCTGTTTTTCAATGCGGCTGTTTTATTTTCACATTCTTATATATGGTTGATTTCAGCTTCTATTAGCATTATTTATGGATAGATTAGTTAAAAAATGTTGATAAAATCCTATTCTGCATTTCATGTACTGAAGGGGCCATTATCTTTATTGAAACGTTGCAGCATCATTTATAGTTCCGAGATTCAACTTTTTGTTTATCAATCAATATACATGAAAGGAACATGAGAAAATGAAAAGGAACTATAGTACATGTACATTTGTATAATCTAAAGAAGTGTTCAGAGATGACAAAAAAGTGAGACCATCTTATATCATCTCGTGGCAGTTTCAGGCAGAATGATGAAGTATCATTGATTAATAAGAAAGTGTTTTGTGTCCATTTCTATGATGTCATTTAGTTACCATGACAACTGATCATTGCTAGAGTCGTTTCTGATGCTTGGGCCTACATTTTGTATTTGCAAAGTGATATCGATATCTTGTTTTTCCTTTCTTGTACCACTTTATTGAGAACTGTTTTATGTGATTGTTTTTGTGTCATTGACTGATGATGACTTGATACTCACATGTGAGGATTGCTAGGAGATGTTCCTATAATTAAATTGGTGTGTTTTTCTTTTCTGTTTTCATGCCAGCAGGGGAGATGGGGATGCCAGTATTAGGTTTTGGAGAGGGCTTTAATATTAGCTGGGGAGGGGAAGGAGAGGGGAGTTCAGCAGAAAAATGGCGATGCCAGTATTAGGTATTGATTAGGGGTGTCAGTATTAGTGATTGAGGAGGGGTGTTAATATTTGATGGGGAGGGGGAGGGGAGGGGAGTATTGATAAGGGGTGCCAGTATTAATAAGGGGTGCCAGTATTAAGGGTTATTCTTAATATTAGATGGGGGGAGGGGGGGTTGGGTTTGGTTGGGTTGGGCAGAATTGTATGATTGATTAAACAAAGACGACATGTTAATGACTGTGGGTGGCTTCAGTTGAATTTGAAATTTCATCTCAGATCCTCATTCATGATTGAGCTAGATCTTGAGATTTGATGACATGCATATAACACTAGACTATAGTACATTTCTGATATACAAAACTTTGATGAAATGGACAAGAATGCCTAGAACCATCCTATCGTTAACTTCTTGTTTCCAAATTTTCACAAAATTGACAATATCAGATAAAATCATATTGTCCATTTCATAAACATTTCTTAAACTCCAAATTTTGACAAAATGGACAAGAAAGTCGGGTACAATCCGATCGTCAGTTTCAGATACATTTTTTTGTTTACCAAACTTTGACAAAATGGAGAAACCCATTTCATGTACATTTCTGATATTCCAATAATCTTCAATAACAAGATGACAAAACAGTGACTATATTCAAACTGTACTGTGTGTGATATTACATGTGTATAAGGCATCATTAATTAAATTATTTGTTAGCCGTCCACGTGTGGATAGGTTTTTTGGTAGATTTAGAAAAAATAATCGAATTTTGTTTTGCTCAAAAGGCCATATTTTATTCTATTGCAAATGGCCACACCATACAAATATCTTCAGAATAACCCTAAAAGAGTTCAACTGAATAGATCGACTAAACTTTGGATTTTGACATTCATATTTCAACGAGAGATTTGTAGATTTTAGATACAAACAGAAAATAAACCAACAGGAAAGTGAATTTTACATGACATGCTACAATGTAGCATTGTGTTGTTGTTTTTTTCGGTCCCCTGTCTATCTTGATAAGTTTTGGGGAAACTCAAGGACGGCAAACAAAATATTCAATTGATATTATACAGCCTTAAATGTATATCAAGGAATCTCATGAACTGAGAAAGAAAAAAAAATGACAGAGAAGCAAAGAGATAATAAATTGAATTATAAAATGATAAATTTGATCAATAAATGGATGACTTAATTAGAGCCTGCTATAATGGTGACTAATTGTCATTATAATCAGGATACAATACAAAGTGTGAAGTTGATGTGATTTCCATAAGCTTTTATCTCATCAAGACATATTGTTTTGTTATCTCAAACATTACTACAATCTTTCTGAGTTATTTATTTTGTGTATAGATGATTAGAAATCTATGGATGGTGGTGGTGGTGGGGGGTATTTGATTGCACTAAAACAAGTTCAAGTTTATCAAAACAGGATTGACTAATACATGCCTAATTTGATAAAGATGATAGCTTTCAGCTTCCATCAGTTTTGTTGAATGTTCATTATTTTATTCATATTTAGAATTGTTATATTTTCTTTTTCATAGCATTCTTAAAAGATTTTAAAGAGTGATAGGAAATCAACTTGATGAGATGTAGAACATTGTAATCAAGAGGATTAATGATATGGTCGTTTGATTTTGTAGGTGTAAAGTTGGAGCAGTCAGCTCACAGCAACCTATATGCTAGCAATCACGGTGATCATTAAGAGCATTCAAATGGGTTCTAAAAAGTGTTTTAAATCAGAACAACCATAAATAGTGACATGAATGGCTTGACATACTGGGCAATTAGGCAAGAATTACCATGACAACGATATGTGAAATCAACATATGTTGTATAGTCAGGTCATGAATAATTCATAACTAGTGTACTCTGATTGGTTGATGATAATGTGGTAGTATTTACATGTCTGGTATGAGTGAATCAGATGCCAGTGAGAGAGTTTATAGATATCACTTTAAAGAAATATCTGTCAGCAGTCTGTGAGTCAGTGGTTAGCAAACGTCACCAGGGCTGAGTTTATGTGAACTAGTTGCTGTCACCGTCATGTAGTACAAACCAGTTTGAAGGACTGCTTCTCTGTAGAGACACAGAAAGCAGTCTCAATATTCTACCTGCTGTGAAGCCATCAGTGATGGACATACTGTAGATGTTGTCATTTTCTCTCAACGTGAGGTTTCTTAGAAACCAAGGATCATTTCTAAGCCAGCATGTCGATAAACTGTCGACAGCCGATCATCAAGACATCCTAAGACTTAGGTACACAGTACATGACTAGCCATTGTCTACTTTCGAAGTCAGTTTGTGTTGGGTTTTTTTTTTTTACCTGATGTTGTTTTCAATAGCCTCTTCTTGTGTGATGACCCTAAGACACTGTTGACTTTATAATACAAGACTGCAGTACTGTGATCCAATTCACAACTACTTCACATACTGTTGTGGCAGTCTCCAGACCAGCATTCTACTGTAGGTGAAAACTTCAAAGAACTATTATCAGCTGCAACCATGATGAAACCACTGCACGAACGCCGCCCTAAGGCTCATGTCCCGTGTAGGATTCAGATTGTGGTAAGTTTTGAGGCTTCCTTCCGAGGTCTTGATGTTTGATATTTATCTGCACTTAACAGCTGTTTCCCTCCCAGAGTGACCTGACCTTAAAATGGTTTCAATGTTTACAAAAATTAAGTCTCTTACCAGTCTGACATTGTAGATAAAATATTTTGAGTTATTTTATTGGAAAGAGAAAAAAAAGCTGTCTTGTGGACTTCATACTGTTAATATACCGATATGCCTTATTTATACAAGTTACTGAGGCACATCATATGAAACGAACAAACAGAGGTATAGAATTTCTATGTATGAAATATTTCTAATAGCAACATGTACCCAAGTGCATCGAGATCGAGTCAGCCAGCCAGCCAGCCAGCCAGCCGTAATTCTAATTATAAAAAAAATATTACAGTCTGTCTCTGGCATTCTCTAGTACAATGTTGAATAATACTTCAACAGCTGAGTTTTCATTAGTCAGTTGTCCACTGCTCTCATCTCCTTAGTTCTTTCTTTTTATCTTTAAGTTGTGCGATATGCAGTGAAAGCTTGTCATTGCTTTATTTGTTGGATGTGAGTATTGTTTGAGAATGGATGTTCATGAACTCTGGGTTCATAGTTATTAAAAGAAAATTTCTACCCAAGAGTTGAAACCTTATCTCTCAAATTTATTCATATATAATATTGTTTGTATTCTTACCGTAAGCGTAGTTTCAATAATATGAATAAGGAGAGTGAATTATTTTGTACTTAGGGTCCTAAAAAATCATCTCTCTCTCTCTCTCTCTCTCTCTCTCTCTCTCTCTCTCTCTCTCTCTCTCTCTCTCTCTCTCTCTCTCTCTCTCTCTCTCTCTCTCTCTCTCTCTCTCTCTCTCTCTCTCTCTCTCTCTCTCTCTCTCTCTCTCTCTCTCTCTCTCTCTCTCTCTCTCTCTCTCTCTCTCTCTCTCTCTCTCTCTCTCTCTCTCTCTCTCTCTCTCATTTTCATAGATTTAAGTGAATATGGAAACATCTCAAATACTGTTTCTGAGTATATTTATCTTTGAAAATATCAATTCAATGTTATTTCTGCACATCAGAAGGACTTTTATCTCATTCTGACATGTTTGCTATTATAGAATAACAAAAATAAACTAAAAATAACCTCAGTTTCTGTTTGTACTGATGAGTGTTCAACTTCTCGTTTTTGGTTTCATTGTCAATAAACAACTCTTGAATCGGCCTTAGGAACAGAAAAGAAGAAAGTATTGAAGGTAACCATAACGATAGCAATGTGTGATGTCAAATCAGGGCTAGGACTGTGTAGGTCAGATTTTAGTCCGATCTTTGAAATACAACTTGTAAAATCTAAGTCTATAGGAAGAATAGATGAGAAAGAAATCAACATATATAGTGAAAGAGCTGTCACTGTTTTAACTTTTAAATGCTATATGTTGCATTGTTCAGTTTAGCATACAACCAGGTATGGATGGGTCCTTATCTTAGGACCCCCAATAATCTCTCACTATTTCATATGACCAAACTTATACAACATGCAATGCAGTTTCTGATGAGAATTATTATACTGAAATTAAAGGAATGAATGTGTTATTTTATAATAAAGATACATTCATCGATTTGATGTTTATGTTACTATCGAAGAAAGAATATATTTATTAGTAAATGTAGTGAAAGTATAGTGAACGGTGTGGCTTTCATCTCGGTGTAAGGAAAATTGTCTCTTTTCACATCATGGCTTTATAACACATGATTGATGTAGATGTATGTACGTACGTAGTCCCTGAACTAAGCACTGTTGGCCTTCACAGGACATTAGAAGTCTGTATGTATAGTGTGTCAGGTTTACTTGGGTGGATGACATTGAACTTGTTTTTTTCAGAATTAAATGTTTGCCTTGACTGGACCAGTTTATGCAAATTATGTCTATTTCATTATTCTATTCAAATTACTCTATTCAGATTGACTGATGTGTACATGTATGTGTAACAGTGTATGTGTGAAATTGACTGCACTTCATTTCCCCTGGCAAAATGAATCAGTTTCTTCCATCTTCTTAGATTAGATGGAACTCGTAAAAAATGGAGTTTAAAGAATTCACTGTTTCTCGTCAAGGTCAGAACTTGTCTAAATTTTAATGGCAATAAAAGTGAGCTATTTAGTAAGTCAGTACTTTCCATCTTAGATGAGATGAGACTCGTAAAAAATGTAACTAACTGAATTTGCTGTTGCTTTTCAAGGTCAGAACTTGTCAAATTTTTTATTGAAATAAAAGTGAAAGCTATAAATTTAGAAGTCAATTTGAAGACGTCGTCATTTCTTGCCACAGGCAGAGCATCACTAATATAGTAAAAAAACACTAAATTCGTCATCTTAGTGTGTAATATTCCTCCTGTTAATGTTAATTTCACTTCAAATTTTACTGATTAATTTTCTATCACATATAACTGATAAAATATGACTGTCATTGTTTTTATTCTTTAAAAAAAAAAATTAAAATCATGCATAAATTTGAAATATTCTTTGGGAAAGTCGATAAAAAATGTGACTAGTAAATTGTACCACTATTGGCAGAATTTTTATTTTTATTAGATGTATAAAGACCATAATTGTCTGTAAATATGAAGAAAATATCACTGAAAAGAGAAAAGCAGTTCTTACAATTATTGGGGTTTTGACGATTTATTGCTCTTCAAGAGAACATGCAAACATTCAACGTGTACTGTTGGTGTAGGTGTTACATGGAAGGTACATTGTATTGTTAAATGAAGCCAGATTTCAATTAAATGGACACATGCAGCGATAACAATATATGGTCACCCTGACAGCCACGGATTCTGTAGAGAAACATTATGGCTTTTCTTCAGGAAAACATGCAAATATTTCATGTGTATTTTTTGCGTAGGCGTTACAGAAAACATATTAGATATTAATTAATTGGAGATAATTAGAGAGAGAGAGAGAGAGAGAGAGAGAGAGAGAGAGAGAGAGAGAGAGAGAGAGAGAGAGAGAGAGAGAGAGAGAGAGAGAGAGAGAGAGAGAGAGAGAGAGAGAGAGAGAGAGAGAGAGAGAGAGAGAGAGAGAGAAATAATGATGCCTCTTGAGGAAAACATGCACACATGTAAATGTATCATGTATTGCTTGTGTAAGCATTGCACAGCATCTATTGTTAATTAAGCTAAATTGTTGATTATCGAAATAGCAAGAGAGTCATAGCCAAGGATTCTGTCGAAAAAATATTATGGCTTAGCATGTTGTTTTTACAGGTGAATATGCAAACATGTAATTTGTATTTGTTTGCGTGGGTGGGTGTTACACAATGTGTATCATTAATTAAGCCAAGTGTAAATAATTAAATCAGATTATTAGATAGACACATTATGTTTATAACATGATGGTCATAGAATGCGATGATGTAATGTGTGTGGTAATTATCGGATGAATAGACGTGACAAATTATGATAACTACCCCAAAAGGAAAAGATTATTTTAACTGAAATTACCTCTTGATATGTATCATAAAAAAACGGATTTTAGTGTCACACAATGAGCTGGGAATTTTTTAAACTGTCAAGAAATATATTAGAACATAGAAAACAAGTGAAAGCAAGAAAATTCCAGAAAATGAATAAAGACAAAATAATTTTTTTTTTTTAAAAAGAAAGAAAACAAATGCAAATGTTGAAATGATTGCACAGGCAATTTTTGTCAATGTTTTTGTTGTAGATGAGTTTTCTTAATATCTTGAATTAATTTTGTATTTTCCACCACCAGAATACAGTTCAGAAAACCTTACCTGTTATTTGACTTTACACTGAGTCTACAGTGTAAGCTTTTTAATACTCAGGTGAAAATACTTGTACAAAAT
Source organism: Glandiceps talaboti (assembly GCF_964340395.1). Classification (NCBI taxonomy): domain Eukaryota; kingdom Metazoa; phylum Hemichordata; class Enteropneusta; family Spengelidae; genus Glandiceps; species Glandiceps talaboti. The sequence goes on from NC_135554.1 coordinate 13,919,395, forward strand.
TTTGATTAAAGTATTCTACATGTAGTATAATGTTAATGTCACATGCATGTCTTCTATAACATTACAATTGTCTTCTAGTATCAGAACAGTTGATTACATGGTTGGAATTTTTGCAACATTTTTTAATACGTATAATAAATTACGTCATATGATCATTTATAAGCTATATCTTATACAAGATTTGAGTTCTCTCAATTACAAATGATGACTAAGTCTGCTTTAGTAAGCAGAGTACTGTGAGTGCCTTTTAGGAAAAATGACGTATAAACTCAGCTTGTGCCCTTTAATTATGCAAAATGTCAATTTTTCGTCTCAAGCATATCTCTGTTGTCGTCATGAGATCATATTTGCAAATATTACAAGTATATAAATTGTTATTATAAAGCATATATCGCTCCAGTACGTATACAATTTCAATTTAAAAAACAGATATGAAATATGAGACCCATCATATTCAGATTACCTCTTTGGATTTCAAATATTATTGAGTACAGACCACTTTAATGTAGAGATGAAAGGATATTAATCATACGAGAAAGATAAACCAAACACCAAGTTATGCGATAAAAAACGAAGATGAAAAATATGGCTGTTAATGTGTGCGTATAGATTTGATGTCATTCACACATAGGGTATAGAATTGCCTGTATATGTACCCGGTATACATATAATATGTTTGTATTTCTCTATTCTCTGCGTTTTCTCATGAGTAAAGAATTTATGGAATACTGGCTTTCTTTTGAACATTTTAAATTGTCCCAAGACATTTAATGAATGATGCTAATTTGTGGAATGTATTTATTTTGACAAGTTGCCATTAGACATGCTATCCAACTTACGGAGGAGATTGAATGCGGTACATCGAACTTGTGTCGCACTGGGCTTTGTTTAGTGAAAGATATGACATCTGTGGTTTCACTTCTTCCATTAACCTTTTCACCCCTGTAAGTTTGTTTTCTTTTGGTTTAGTCATGTTATTCTCTATAGGGTGGATCAATTTACTTTAACCTGCATAGGGGTGATTCTGTTAATATTACAGATGGACGGTTGTATATTGGCGGGTGTAAAGTGATTGCTTATAATGTCACCATGTGTTTTTAGCACAACTGAACTGAGGTTCAGTAGTGCTATAGGGATCGCCCGGCGTCTGTCTGTCTGTGTGTGTGTGTGTGTGTGTGGATGTGTGTGTGTGTGTGTGTGTGTAAACAACTTAAAGTCAAAAACTGCTGAACCGATTGCCATGATATTTGGTGGGTCCATTACCTTGGGTGTCTAGTTGGGAAATTGTTCAAATCAAAATGATTGCATCACAGGTGTGTGATTTGGGTCAAAAAATGTGATTTTTGGTCAAAAAACTTAAACTCAGAAACTACTGGGCAGATTGGTGCGAAATTTGGTGGGAAGATTCTTTAGGGGGTGTAAAGTAAGATTTGTTCATGACATGATGATTCCATAAGTGATATGCAAATTAGGGCTCAAAATGTGTCTTTTTGGTTAAAAATCTATAATTCCAAAACTACTGAGCAGATTGGGCTGAAATTTGATGGGGATGCATCTAGGGATGTATGGACGAAGATATATTAAGCATACAATGATTCCATGAGTGATATGCAAATTAGGTGTAAGAATGTTCATTTTTGGTCAAAAACTTATATCTCAAAAAGTACTTGGTCAATGAGTCTGAAACTTGGCGAGATGTGTCTGAAACTGTTATTCTGCAGATTTTCTTCAAAATATTTTGACAAAATTGGCCCTAGCGACCATGACCATGCCCTTTAGCAACAACCAAATGGCAGTATATTTTGGTCAAATAACAACATCATCAGGTAGGCAAGTGAGTAAACATTCAAAAAATGTATGCAAATACCCTAGCAACCATGACCCCGCCCATAGCAACAGCCAAACAGTGGTGTATTTCACAAAGATAACAACAGGGTTTAATAGACAATTGAATAAACATTCAAAAAATGTATGTAAATTTGCATAGCAACAAGACCACACCCATAGCAACAGCCAAATAATCACATATATTGCAAAGATAAGAACAGGAATAGAAAGACAAATGAATAAACATTCAAAAAATGTATGCAAATACCCTAGTAACCATGACCACGCCCATAGCAACAGCCAAACGGTGGTGTATTTCACAAAGATAGCAATGGGGTTTAATAGACAAATGAATAAACATTCAAAAAATGTATGCAAATACCCTAGTAACTGTGACCACGCCCATAGCAACAGCCAAACAGTGGTGTATTTCACAAAGATAACAATGGGGTTTAATAGACAATTGAATAAACATTAAAAAAATGTATGTAAATTTGCCTAGCAACAAGACCACGCCCATAGCAACAGCCAAATGATCACGTGTATTGCAAAGACAATATCAGGAATTCATACACAAGTGAACAAAAACATACATAAATGTATGCAAATATATCTAACAACATGACCAAGCCCATAGCAACAGCCAAATGATAGCATTTATCGTAAAGATAGCAACATGGTTGGATAGGCAACTGGATAGTTATTCAGCAAATGAACACCTATTGTTAGCATGGACTAGCATATGGATAAACATTTTTAAAAACTGTACAGTTGTGCTACAACGCCATTGGCAGTATTTTTGATGGATGTTGCTGTATGATATGAATCATAATGATAAGCTTGGAGAAATTACTACGACTACTGCTGTGTTTTTACAGACGGGTATTTTTTCTCTCTTTTCGCAATTACAGTATTGATGGGAGGCAGACAGATTAGCACCACATGCAAAATGTTTATAAACCGTACCAAAAAAAAATGTTATATTAGAAAGTTGAACAATACGTTTATCAATCATTGGCAAAGTTGAATTACTTTCCCTTCATACTGCCAAATGTTTGAATGTCGTATGTCTACAACATGTTATGACCCCGACATACAAAAATGACAAATAAACTATGTTATTGTCCTAAATATGCTAATCATCTTATGAATATTCATAATGTATTGAGTGATGGGATCAGTTGGAGAACAGCAGTGAAAAACTAATTAAATATGCAAATTTTTGTGCATGTTCATATTGAGTGGAAGGATCAATTGAAAAGTAGAAGTAAAAACAAAATAAATATGCTAATCATCATATGAATATTCATAATGTACAGTAGGATCAGTTTGGAAGTTAAATGAAAAAACCTGAATAAATATGCTAATTATCTTGTGCATATCAATTGGAGAGTAGAAGTAAAAGTGAATATACTATTCATATGAATATTCATGATGTATTGAGTGATCAGATCAGTTGGAGAGTAGAAGTAAAAAACCTCAATAAATATGCTAATTATCTTGTGAATATTCGTAATGTCTTGAGTGAAACTTAAGGATTTAGAGTACAAGTACAAGCACATTTGTATAGTAAAGATGTCTATAAATCAAATAAATGTAAGGTCAAGTGGGGTGGTTGTATCAACATGTAGCATGCTTAGTAGTAAGATGATGAATATGCTTAGGGTAAACTATAAATTTTGTTGGCAGTAAAAACATTAATCAAAACTTTAAAAAAAAAGTATTCAAAATTTTCCTAACTTTGTGAAAGACACCTTTCACTTGTTACTGCCAATCGATTGTACAATAATATGGTAACTGTGATCTTGGTCAGCAAGTAAGCTACGCCTTATTTATAATGAGTTACATGCACAATGTAGGTCGTTATTTGATCCGTACCATGACACTAAAAGTGATATGAAGTGCAATGTTTCATTACAGCCACTGAAAACTGTGTCATAAGCAGTGTGTTTTCTAATGATAGTCAAATTTTGTTGTTGTGAGTCAAAATTAGAAAAACTGGCATTTCTTGTGAGTCACCACATAGTAAGAGATAGGGGAACACCAAATTTTGGTGCGTCACTAGAAATTGTGTGCGTGTCAAATTGGCTTAGAAGTCATAAGTAACATCAATATACATATTATCATTATGAACCAAAGAGACAACGTAATGCTAGTTACTTAGCTCATGTCAGGATTTATGTGATGTCTAACACTCCAGTGATCAAATGTACCACAATTTATATACATGTATATACTATTTAACAGTCCATGTCACTAGTATTCCCAAGAATGCCGATTTAAGTTTTGAAGGTTGTGGAAAACCCTACCGTTAATCAATTTTTATGTGTTTGATACTGGAAATCTAGATTTTTAAACAGTCTTCAGCAAGTTCTCAAAGACTCATTTTCACTAATTTAATACCAGACTGGTACATTGTGTTCATGTACAAGAAGGCATTTTAGTCACTACTTAATTTTGTGTTTTTGTTTTCCAGTGAAATTAGCAAAAATAAGTCTGTAGCGAAAATTTCCACGTTTACAGTATCTGAAAGCAGTCAAAGGAAACTTCTTCCATTTACCAAATAGTAACTACTGTCACAAAGTCACAAATCATAGACTTACTCTCAGTCTTTGGGCATTTTTCACTCTTTGTTTGAATTGTGTGAAATAACAACCTGAGTGAGTTGTTGTGAGCAGTTGGGTGAACACTAAGGCTGGGCCCAAATGGAGTCGACTAATAATTGGGAAAAATTTAAAAAGAAGTTGACCACATTTTCCTTCACAAAATTTGAAATGAATAACAACTTCAAAACTTTTGAAGATTATGAGAAAAGGGAAAATTTCCCAAGGGATTGGTGGTGCCAGTCTACTCAAATCATAGAAATGGATGTCAGATATTTTATGCCCCAATATTTTTGTTCATTCAGCCAAGGCAATTGTGTGTGACACAATGAGCCTTGTCACTTTGAAACAATATTACGGGTAGTTGACAGAACCCTTATGTCACAAATAGTTTCAGGCTGAATGAAGATAAATATTGGAGAATAATATGACAAATTGGGGAAACTAATGCTGATTTTGAGCAGTGTGATTCTAATTTTAAAAGTCATGAAACCAAAATGACATAGATGTATGTGTCAGTGTCATTATAAACAATCAGGGTGTAAATTCCATATTTACTGTTTGAACACATGTATATGTACAACTTGGCTTGTGCATGGTATAGTGTGTTTTGAATCAAAGACGTTGGAGATCTCTGTAACATCTTCGGTTGAATTGACAAGTTATGGTCATATTTGCTATGTACAATATGCATATTAGATCATATACACGTACACATAAAACAATAATTTTACCACAAAACATAAATTTTACCTCATTGTTGGCAGCTATTTCTCGTATGATAACTTAAAGTAATTTAGTTTCAATAGCAGAATAAGAATGAGTAAATTGCTGTCCAGAATGAAAATTCTTGATAAAAGAGAGCACACCAGAGTCGCTTTGGATTTACATATGAGCCAGTTTACAAGAGTGTTTATCATCAGTTGTTGAGATACTAATTAGCGCATGGTCATGACATTCTTACCTTATGAAAAGAGTCACTACCTGTGACAGCAAAACAGTTATGTCCTCCTCCCTGGTACTGGTTTGACGTTATTCTGTGTCTATCACCTACGTGTGTGATTATTATAGAACTTAGAAGACACTTGGTTGGTATTGAGAATCAAGTGTGAATTACGTCATTCGGTGCATTGGCAACTATAACATGTTATTTTTCAACATCAAGGGTACTTGTGTTTATGTTACGAAAACAGGAAGAGACGGCCTCCCAAGACGAGACAACAAACGTGTACGTCATGGGATCAACGAAATACGAATGTACATTTAAAGTTATGCTGCCAATATTGTAAATTTGCTCTTGAATTTCGCTTAAAAAAGCATAAACGATGTTGGCAAATTGCGTTCCTTTGGTCGGCAGAGATGACATTGACCACAACAAATTGTGCATTTACACATTCCAAATTTAAATTTTCTGGTCAGATTCTCTTTAATACCTTTGGTTGCCAGAGATTATATTGACCACAACGAACTGTTTAGGCGTTTATTGTTAAATTTACAAGTTTTTTCTGGTTGGTAATACTCATACCGCTGATGCTACTGGCAAAAGTGGAATACAGAACATCTTTGAGGCAAAATGTCATATGAATTGAAATTAAGAAATTCATGATATTACAAAATTGTACTTAGCTGTATCTCCATGGGTATTATATTTTTAATCTGACAATCACCAATATAGTAATATTATTAAGTTGTTGAAATACCAATTTATTATTAGGCCCAAAGACAAAAATTGTTTGGTTCCAAATATTCAACCCCACCTAGTTTTTCACTGCTGACCCTAACATTTTTTTTACATATTCAAGCAAAAAATAATAAAATTGTGAAAACTGTGAAGTCTCCCCAGAAATAGTGGATTCAGAAACTGACATTAACAACAGAAAACTGTTCTTCCAATCTGTAATGGCTGTACATCTGATGGGAAGAAACCAATAACACAGAGACCATTTGGAAAACAACAAAAAACATAACTACCTGAACTAGACACTCACACATGAAAAAAAAATATAGAAATAAAAAAATCTACCTACCCCACATATAGTGTAATTGGAACACATAATTTTTTTTTCTTAGGCCTTTTTATAATAAAACAATATTGACTGTTACATTGTTTGAAATGTTCGCATCATCACAGTACATATAAGTGTAACAAGTGCTACAACTTTATATGGGAAAGGTGATTTGTCGAAAATCGATGGCGTCATATGTTATATCTTCACAAGACAATGAAATTTTATTGACAGTAAGATAAAGATTGACTTATTACCCCTTTCACCATGTCTGATGCGTTGTAATGGTCCGTTATACAGTCAGATAGCATTCCTCGTCTACTTCAAATTCCGATAGTATAGTGTGGTTGTCAGTGTCATACTCTACTATGCTCCATCACATCTTAAAGAGGTCCAATCATTGGTAAATCAGAATTCTGTTGTAGCTGTTGCTTTTTTTTGTAACATTATCCTGTTCACCACGTAAGAATCGGATGATTTGGCTTGAAAAATGGGATCCACGAATAATATCAATATTAAATATTAATGTGGAAATATAGATCTGCTCTACTTTCATATTTATAATTAATACATCACAGTAATGAAAGATTTATTGGCAAGCTAGTGATTTCACTAAAAAAAAAAAGTATCCTCGAGTTAATATTTAATACAAATATTTAATACCAAAATGTAGACCTCCACTTGTAAAGATCTAGACTACTAAAAACCATACTCTCTAAACATATTTCTAGATGTTGAACTTTCATATCTCTTCTACTTTTCAGACTTAGATGTCATGTAATTTTGAATATAGATGCTTGTAAGTATTTTTGTAGATGTTTAACCTTTTGAAGAAAGACAGGTCTATTCATACTTGTGATAAGACACCATGTAACTCTCCGATTATAAAAAAAAACCCGTACTCTGTGAACACATCCATCGATGTTGAACCTTTCACTGTACCTCATTTTAATCAGAACTTAAGAACTCTTGTCCTGATGCATGGCTTACTAGAGTTTCAGGAAAACCAACAAGTTGAAGAGCTGGGCAAAGCAAAGCAATCAAACGGTACCTGTACATTTTTGATAGTTCCGCTTTGCCAAGATTTGAGATTTAATCCAATACTCAGTTTACTAATTGACCTTCGGGGTCACTTATAAGACGAAGAATCAACCTCTAACGGAATGTAGCCGGATCAAGGGAATAAAAGGTGTAATTGAGAATGGGAATAGCCACCGTTATTATCATTCAAAGTAGAGAAAATTCACTGCATGAAAAGCCGGGGTGCATAGATACATGTGCCTTGAAGGTACAAAACATAGTATTACATACAATGTATAACAGTAGATGATGGCAGCGACCTTATAAGGTCATGCAACAGGTCAGAGATTGAAACTGATGAGGACTTCTGGATCATAAGATTACCTTAGATACTGTAATCTTTGCCGGAAATCAAGTGTAACACAGCTACTGTACAGTTCTACAAAGAACACTTGTCTCAGACAGTTAAAAGAAAACGGTAAATCAGAAACTGTAATGTTGCAAAATAATAAAACTGAAGTTTCTTCTCATCACGGTTGTACAAGTGCCAATATTTATTCTTCAGGAATCATGTTGGCTATAAAAACTGATTGTATTGCAGTGTAAAATAAATTGAATAATCTTAGCTACAGATTTTTCTCCTGCCATGTACATAGGTGAATTGTCAGAACTATCCAAACCATCATTTAGTCAGTCACTTTATAAACATGATTTCATGTAAAACTGTACATTAGGATTACTGTCATTACTCTCAGTATTTTTATATCCTGATTATTAAAATGAGCAATTTCCTAATACTCCCAAAATGTAGTCTTCATCCTAATCTCTTCACAAATGATGTTACCATAGTTTTTCACTCATGTGAAATTTTTTTTTTTACACACATGCCCACACACTCAAATAACTTTAAATACAAAAGAAGCAATTATAAAAAGGTACATTGCACTGTTGGGATGTAGAACTACATGTAGAAGTACATGTAGACAAGTTGCCATGTTGATTATCAGTTGGAAAGTAAACAATTGAAGCCCTTCAAATCAAGTCCATGTGTAAATTTTTCAGCAGAAGCGTACACACATCATGTATTTCTACTGCACTGTAAAAGAAAAGCAATGCTTTAACACTTTCCAATGTGATTGGGTGAAGGATTTTGCTGTGTGTATTGTGTCTGTATTATTGTTAGTCTAGATTTGAACTGTGTCTACCTTTGTGTTAAAAACATCATATCCTACATGTATATGAATGAAGCACTAAGGCACCTTCCTTTCTCGTGTAAGTGCTATAACAGAAGCATGACTATTTTTTTTAGGTCATTTCTTAGAAAGCCACAGACAAGTCTATATGTTAATGGTACACACCTACATGTATTCATGGTCACACACACACACACACCTACAGACAGACACACACTCTACGAGCCCACACACGCACAACTACATAGTGAATTTGAGTCAATGTGTAACATCTCTGGTAAGGTTGAGTTGAATTTTGTGTCCAATATGTGAACAAATTACATTAGAGAACGTGATGGTATTCGATATTAAAAAGGTAAAAAAGAAATTGCATTTTAACAAAAATGCATTTTTAGAAAATGCATTTCACTAAATGAAATAGGTTGAGGTTCCAGGAAATAGAAAAAAGTTGTTACATATAACATTTAATCAGAGACTTAAAGTCTGGTATCTAATCAGCGACGTGAAGTCTAGTATCAGAAGTATATTCAGCTTAAAGCTACGGATGTACTTCAGGCTTTTAAACGCTTCCAGTCTTGTAAGAAACAGAAATACATTGTATTGATACAAGATTATGTATCCCAGAGGATTTGGGATTGAGAGAATGACAGTGATGTCTTCATTTGAAAGCGTGGTTGGTTGATGCAGACTTTGATATCCTCTCAGCACTTTATTTATTGTATTCAATATTTTACTTAAACGAAGCACAGGCAGCCAGAAAACAGACTCGAATTCTTACGTGTTTTAAAATCTACCTGCTGTTCTAGATGACGTCTAGTATCCCCACATGATGTAAGTTTTAATGAATTGGCATGAGCAGACAGGATCAACTAATCTTTTGAAGTAAACATTTTATATTTAATACATGTATTCGCAACATGACTTCCTAATATCTACGAGAGTTGAGCCGTTGCTACTTGAAACGATGGTGTGATTTGATGTTTGAATAATGAACTATTGGTCGTTTAGCTAACTGTGTAACGAGAAGACATAGTCAAGATCAACCAGTGAAGGATCTAAGCTAACCTAGGCCTGTAAATGACTAAGTATAATCCAGAAATATTCTTTAACGAGCCAGAGTTCATGAGGCCGCACACACAGATATCAAATACCGTACGGACACTAGCCTACAAATCATCCTTCATACCAGACTCTATTAAGTTATGGAATCAATTACCACCATCTGCAGTTTCTTGTGTCACACTCGACAAATTTAAAAAAGAAATTATCACCAATCAAATGTACATGTACATGTAGATAAACCCAAGTTCAGCTTGAAGCTGGTTTGAGATTGGTTTGTACAACATTTGGGCAACAGTAGGCGATAATCAATTGATATCTGTACTAATTTGGAAGAAGAAGAAGAACAACCTTGAACATGAGCTATCCATCCATCCAGGATTGTATAGTAGTACATAATTGATACTGGCATGATGATAGAAGTTATTTCTTCCTGGCAAAGGGTCGTTAATTTTTATGATGACGTTGTATATCATCGTATTAGTACAGGTTAGATTAAATCATAGAGTGTTAGGGTATGTAATTTAGTGGTTTTATGTAGCACATGTATATAGTTGTTCTCAGTATGAATTATATATTTGATCAGGACTAGAACATGTGTCACAAACTACCAAACCAAATCGCGTTTACCCATATTTACATGAAGTGAAAAATTACCTTTTGTTGTTAAATAATGCCAAATAAAAAAAGCTGTTTGGTACCGGTTACCCGATCCCACCTAGTTTTTCATGCTGATCCTAAACTTTTTTTTTCATATTTGAGGAAATTTTTTAAAGAAAATTACAAAAATTATGAAGTCTCGCAACAAATAGTGGATGCGTAAACTGACATCAACTGAAAAAGACAATACAGAACTGTTCTTCCAATCTGTAATGGCTGTACATCTGATGAGAAGAAGCCAGTAACACTGAGACCATATGGAAAACAACGGAAAACAACTACCTGAACTAGACACTCACATATGAAAAAAAAAAAGATTTTAAAAATAAAATAAAAAATCTACCTACCCCACCTATTTTAAAATTTAATATAATCGGAACCACATAATTTTTTTATGCCTAATGCATAATTTATACATTTGTACATAGAGCTTGTTTTTACACTGAAAGTTCCGTAAGACAAAACTCTTCTAATATATATAGAAGAAAAATAATTGGAAATATATATTATACAGTTTGTGCCTTTGAAAATATCCATGCATGTTTTAACTATGTATTAATGCTGTGTGGCATACTCATGTACATTCATGTATCTTTCGTTCTGTGGAAGTACATGTGTACATTTGGCATTCATAACTCAGATTGTGTATATGTGGTTAAGAGATACCCTTTGAATTTAGGTCAGGGATCAGATCTTGGTTTTTGATAATGTTTTGTTCACAATATTGACTAAGAAAATATTGACCTGCCTTCCTATAGGTACCTTGGAAGTATATTACTCATTTTGTATTGACTGTTGGATGAATACTATGTACAATGTACAATGTACAATCAATGGAAATTTAAATTTATGGCTGGCTGATGTTTGTCTGTGGACCATGACAAGAAGGAAATGGGAGTTTCAACTCAAGTGTGAATTGTTGACAATGACAATGTCTTAAAGCATGTCTTCAAAGGCTTGTACTTGCTGTTGAAAGAAGACAAACTACTGGGACTATCATTCCACACATACAATGTTGAATTTACATGTAATATTCAATATACTTTGTTCAATACAAGTTTAAATACAGTTTGAACTACTAAGTCTATGTAGATTTGATGGTAAATATGTAAAAGAGCTCATTTGTATGCATGTTGTCTAGTCTCAATTCACTTTGTAACCCAGTACATCAAACATGTTAAATATGTAAATGAGCTCATTTGTATGCATGTTATATAATATTAATTCACTCTGAATCTAGTACATCGTACATGCTAAAAATGTAAATGAGCTCATTTGTATGCATGGTGTCTAGTATTAATTCACTCTGTAATCTAGTACTTAATACATATTAAATGTAAATGAACTCATTTGTATGCATGGTGTCTAGTATTAATTCACTGTGGTATGACCTAGTACATCACATATGATACATGTATGTTAAATATGTAAATTGGCTCTTTTGTATATTATTGGGAGTGAATTCACTTTCAAACTTGAATGTACATTTGAAGTGATGTTCACTGGAATATACAATTAAAAAAGTATCATATTATTGCTGTGTTGAATTTGAATATGAAAAAAAATCTGAAATTTAAATTTTCTATGATTTATATTTTTATAATACACGGTATGCACATTGTATGTGAATGTTACATGTATAAACATTCTATATTTCAAGGCAACAGCACTACAAATAGAAGCTTTCCTAAGGGCATTTCCTGTTCTATCTTGTGTTTTATCAAACAAAATCTTCTGCCCCTGTTGCTAAAGGCATTCTATAAATGTATAATAATGAGTGTTGCTGCTGTTGATAACCAAGATTAGGCTTGATCATGTTACAGAAGTAATGACATGGGTAGACTTAATGGCCAATTTACTCATCTTTGAACTGTTCAAGAATTCTGTCATCTTGCTGTGTAAATTACTGCATACTTCCATACATGATAGTGGTCATGATGGGGATCCATTATGCTGCAGTTTAGACATTCAACTACAACAATGTTTGCCTATGGGGACTGGTGAAGGTACAAACATGAAGCAACTGACTGGAATTGCTAGTCTAATTTTAAATCAAGCATAAGTTGATATTACAGAAAGCATGAAAAAAAATTGAGACTAAAATTGATTTCCTTTGTGTTACCATCTAGAATACTTAGCTCTTTTTAAACATTCTACATGTACAAATGATGTTTGTTTTGCTGTCTTCAGATAATGTTAATTTGTGATTGTAACATTACATTCATTGTAAAAATGGCTTATTTAAAAACACTAATGCAGTAGATTAAAATATGTAGTGAAAAAAATAATGACGCAAAAACGTTTGGAAAATATCCGTTATCTCAACATCAGATCTAGATAATTTGACAAACAAATTTCCTCAAAATTTAGTATTATGTACATCATATGGATATACTGCAGGAGCCAACATTTGGTTTAATAAGAAACTTAAGAATTACATATCAAAATGTTGTTTCTAAAAAGTGACATATATACATTTTGAAAATTTAGTATTCAGAGGTCTTTACAAATTTTATTTGTCCAAGAATTTCAGTTATGAAAAGTGTAATTTCTCAAGATATTTCTGAGAAAGTACAACAGGATGATTTAGTAGAAAAAAAGTCATGCATTATTCAGTGGTTGTCTTACAAATTACCTTTAGTTTCTTATTCTGTTCACCTATTGTAAATTTATAAATTAAGATATATTGAAAGGCTGATGACATGCATTAGTTCCAATTCACACTAAGTCTAACATGACTCATAAATTATAATTACCGACAGTAAATTCTTCCCAAAATGGCTTGAAACTAGTTTCAATTAAGAATTAGATTCATTAAACCACATTGTCTTACACACATAATTAGTAATTAAGGTTTAATGACTATAGCTGCTTTTCACATCATTCACTGTTATCTACTTATTGCAGCAAATATATCACCGTACATCTTGGTCGTGGAATTTTGTAAAAAATGAAAGTAATAGCTCATGGATCTGAAGCCGTCCATGGAAAATTCCCAAGCTGTAAATATATATTGTTAGATTCCAGCATATGACCTTAAGACTCTGAGGCCTAGATTCAGCTCAATCATAAGATTTGCAGTTGATGTTTTTTTAAAATATAATTACATTAATGTGCTGACATGCCCGCATGATAGAAGTCTGCGTGTATAAATATCTTGTGGGTAGAAAACTGCTCTGATAAAACCATTATTTATCAAGCAATTGTTGGGGTATCTTGTGGCCTTTTTATGATACAAAGACCATCAGTCAACCATAAATAAAGTAAAGAATTTGACAAATAGCATCACATACATACTCTGTAATGCTTTAATTCTAAAGTGAATAAAAGCGTGTGCATTTTTTGTAATGTGAAAACCATTTGTGTTTATGAAATTCCAACAAGATATACATCAGATACAGATGTCATGTTCTTTGTAAGACCACGTCGTTACCATTTATATGTAAGATCGTGCAATGCAGCTAATACATAGTTGTAACTTAAGTTTTAGCATTTTGAATATTGCTGCACACACAAACTTATTATAACCTCTTCAAAGGCTGACACCTAATTTTCATGTGTGTAATTACCGACTTATTTTTTACTAGACTTATTAGAATTCAAGTCCTTGATTAAAGGTTGATCTAACTTTTATTTTGTAAACTTGTTATATTTTAAAAAGAAAACAATAATTCAAAACAAACAATTAAAAAACTATGAACATTATGTTTGATTCATCCAACTCCACGTGGATGATACAAAGTTCAAATTTGTTCAGTTTTCAGGAAATAAAATTTAATCCTGTATAAAAATTGTTAACAAATATACATGTGTACATAATATATATATTATTTATGTAGATAGAGGAAAGGAAAAACATGTGAGATAACAACTATATGTGGTCAGTCTGTTTATATAATATATAACAGAAAACAGAAAAATTACCACATATGGTATCCTGTCCACATGGTGTGTTAACAGTTATCAATGAAACAATATGGGCAATAACAGATTGTAATAAACCACCCACATTTACACAAAGATAAAAAAGAACACCCACAATTATACCTTGGAAGTAAGATTGTGGTTTAAAGCTCATACACAAAATAAAACTTGACAAATTTTGAGAAATTTGAAAAATTTTGAAGCATATGCTGGGAGATTGAGATTCACCGCCATTTCATTAGGCTCAAACTTCCCATGCATACGTAACTTATCACACTTTCTTCATCTAATCTAACACCTTTTGTTGGAAAATAATGAAAACAGCTTGCATTTCATTGACTGAAGGAAATTGTAAATGTTTAGATATACATGTAGTTGAAACCTTTCCAAGATTAAAGATGAAAAAAAAAAAAAAAAAAAAAAAAAAAATCGAGAGTGTGAGATTGAATTCTACCATTGGATTTCTTCTGTAATGTAATTTGCTTCTGTTGCTTCATCCACCATGTCTCGCTGATAACTTGGCTAGATTGAATTTCATTTCAATCAAGGTGGTTCGGAGATTGATATCTATTGAACAGGAAAGAAATGAAGCTTTGTCATTTGCACAATCACAAAGAAGGAATTACCATTTTACTAAGTTATTAAGACAACAGACAACATGATTTGCGTACGTTAAAGTTTTGCCAGAAGGTGATTCAGTATGCTCTTTTTCCATAAAGACGTGACATACAATACATCCGTTCATATTACAATATCATTTTGTGTGGTAGTAAATGATATTTACATGTTGAAATTAACTTTGGAAGGGAATGCGTATCAAGTGAATTGTTAGAGATATCAGTTTTGTGAAAACTTATTGGCTCTACATGATTGAGTAATTTGACATGGTTGGATCATGGTGAAATTGGATGTACAGGTCTCTATGACAACATTCACTAAAGTTCATCTCGGGTAAAGCTGCAATCCAAAGTTTCAAGGATTTACGGGTTATAACTTGCTGGCTTCACCTTTCTACTTCAAGTTCCAATACAGGCAGATGTTGATTATTCATTTTGATAGGAAATCCCTTCTTTTTTTCAATCACTCTTTCAAGTGCTGTACTTCAATTTGCTATTATACAGTATTACTTACTGGCTTCACCTTTCCTGTTCCCCAATAAAAAGACTGTTTAAAGGGAAATGTTGATGTTGTTGAAAGGAATTTTTTCTTAAATTACACTCTTTCGAGTACAGTACTTCAATTTGAGATACAGTATTTCTTACTTTATCATGGAATGTAGTGTGTAAGGTAGACACAGAGTTACCTAAATATACAACAACTTCATATAAAAAAAGTATAATAACATGAGTGATGAAATGGCTCTCTAATTGCAAAGATATACAGTCATGTATTTTACAATCACATAATTTAGGTACAAATGTACATATACATGAACTATGATTTTCTCCAAATAAAAGCAGTGGCAGGATGATGCTTCTTTGTTATTTTTGACAATCACAGATACATAGTCCACAAATAATTGAGGTGTACATGTACATAATATTATATTATCACATAGTCTGTATGTTTTGGGAATGGCCTCTTTGTGAGCGTGATCAATCTGGTCATTGTTTTTCAGATATTGTACATGTATAAACGAAGATAAATGAAGTTGATACATCTGTCTATGGAAACTGAAATTTACACACACACACACACACACATTTGTACATGTACACACATACATACACACACACATACACTCATATACACAGGCACTCACATGCATACATTGTATGCAGACACCCACACAATAATGTCTGATATTTATAAATGTGTACGGAACCTTTGATTTTTACAGAAGTTTTGATAGAAAGCAGTTTCTCATTAAATAGAGTGGATTATGATGATTGAATATAAGTACAGTCTATCTCCTGTCACTGCCATTCTGTTCTACTTATCTTTAAGACTGACATTTATCCATCCATGTTTCCCCGGGGCGTCAGTGACTATAATTTACAGTGAATCCTTAGGAAGAAACATCTCCCTTGAATTGCTTTATGGATACTGTCATCTCTTGAGGTTGTCACTTTTCAGGGGTCATGCTAACACAGCTCCAGTGCGACTTAGTGAGGAGTATTCGTCTCCAAGGAGATGGATGTTGTTACCATGGAGTACATCTTTACGTGTACATTTTCACTTCTGAGTGGATAGTCTCAGAAGCATCACACTGTTCTGTAAATTGCGCCAGACAAAGTATACAGCCTTAAGTATATTTTACTTTTAAAGGCATATTGATGAAGATGTCTGCATTAAGGATGAAGGAGATAATTTCTGTTTAGATTAGTGCAGTGTGTGAATGGCCATTTTGTGCAACCGACAGGGATTTACAAAAGTAGCCGACAGCCAATTTAAACAGCTGTATCTTTACAACTGGGTTTTCAACAGATATGTCTTTACTCAGTGACAAATGAGCAATACCCAAGGCATCATTATTATTTTTTTTAAGGGGGTCATGTATAAAGGAATTCTTAAACCCTAATCTATGTTGGATATTTCAGAGTAGATGTATATTAAAGTGGTTACCATGTTATATAGGGGAAATATATCTCTTATACAGAAACGTATACTGACACCAAAAGACATGTACATGTAGTACATTGTTTAAATATTACAACTTTTGGGTTTTGTATACTAATGATAACATTTGCATAATACAAATATATGTATGACACCTTGCGCATAAACATGTAATGGGGTAATGATGATGAGTATGAGTGTGCACATTACAATTATATCTGTATACCGGTATTTTGACCACCTTTCCTTCTGTATTCTATTGAGATGTAACCCTTTTCCTTTGCCCAGACTGTCATGATCTTTTCTTTTCCTTTCTTTTTTCTTTTCTTTTCTTTTCTTTTCTTTTCTTTTCTTTTCTTTTCTTTTCTTTTCTTTTCTTTTCTTTTCTTTTCTTTTCTTTTCTTTTCTTTTCTTTTCTTTTCTTTTCTTGTTTTTCCATTTTTTCTTTGTGTACATTTTTTAAGAAAAGCTAATAAACACTCAAGATACAAAAAAAAAAAAAAATGTTCCTTCTGAGAAAATGATATAAACCATTCTCTTGTAAGCACTAGAATTTGAGCATTAAATTACCATTTTGTATAAAATGAATAGTACATGTATTTGCATGAATTTGAATAAATTATATCTTTACATATAATTGGTCAAAGTACATACTTACATGTACCTTGCAAGCAGTGATTGATTGCTCTTAACAAAATACACTTGTTTGTTTTTTCCCTCCTTGCATGGAACATGACATTTATGTTCATTTTTGAACAGTGATAGTTTGCATTAATTCAGGAAATAGTTCTAGTGCTTAATTGACCTCCATATCTTGCAACTAGTAATTGCTTCTCATTGGCAAGGTGTTTATTGATCTGTAGTCCATCTGGACACACATTCACTGTATGGCTTTCAGCGGATGTGTTTAATTTTGTGATAAATGGCTATCACTATATCTGCTTACAAATACTTCATCATTGTATCCAACAATCCCTTGGTCATTGATCCATCCATCATAAGATAACATTGGTGTGGAGTGATCATTCATTTTATTCCCATATGTACATGTTATAATTTTTATAGATGATATTGATGCGGTCATGTGGATATTTATAGCAGTTTTGATGTGCATTTGATACTCTGTTCTGTTTTTGTTGACACGGTAACACAAATATGTATCATGGCACTAAGTTGTGATTTAGTGATGTAGGGTAATACATATGACTGTACTGGTATAATTAGTCACATGTTGCTGAACAATATTCTGAAATTGTGAAAATTTCACCTTATTCATTCATGTTGTCGATTTGATATGATTTTATTAAAGCTGCACTAGTTGCAACTGTCACATTTTTTGAAAGTGATTTGTGAAATGTAATTTGATATGCGTAATCATATCATACACCCTGCGACGGTATTGAATTACCAGAGTCTGGAAGAAGATAAATGTATTTGTGTACATGTAGCTGTACACAGTAGCGTTTGGTACAAAAAACTAAATTTGTTTTTTGGTCCACACCCTAAAATCAGCACCTCCAACTCAATTTGTGATTTCAACCTGTTACTTTACAACTTTTGGATGAAATCAACTACTAATTAGCATATACAATGTCTAATTTTCACTATTTTAACAATTTTCTTTTTGAAATTATGAATATATTGTTGGTATGTCTGACCAACAAATAATGCTACAGTTGTGACTAGTGCAGCTTTAAAAAGGTCATTCACAAATTATTCAAATTCAAAATACCCTCAGACTAAGAAACGGTATAATTTCTGTTTGTTAAAAAAAATCTGTGATTTGATATAAGAGAATGCCATTGGGTTGAAAATTGAAACGGGCATGTGAATTCTAATATCTCCTTCATTAATGAAGTTATGATAAATTTGTTAAATGTAGTCAGATATCGGTGTCTGTGATGAAAAAGCAGCTCTAAGTAATTTAATGGATTCAGTAATGGTACTGTGTTTGGTATTTAGTCTGATATCCAGTATGATGGAGATAATGGGGAATAAGTCCAACTGCATTCCATGGCTTAAAACTGACTCACTTAGGCTTCGTAATTACCATTGAATTAGGGATAGTCAACGGTAGTGAAAGCTAACCTTTTTTGAGAATAAAACCTGTTTTTACTTTTTGCCTCTCAACATTCCTGTTTTTAAGAAATCGGTAAAATACGTTTTCACAAATACATTTTGTATGGTTTAACTTTAAGCAGGGTGTTCTTGGTCTTACTCGTATGGTATTATGCAGGTACATAATTATACAAATGTACTAGAGATAGGACTTTTTCTGTGACTGACCCAACCCAGTGCAGTTTACACAGCGACTTGATATGGAGCGTGATGGACCTGAATGGATTTCTGTAGAAATGTGTGATTGTGTTTATAAATATGAATATTGGTATATATATGTCGGCATAGAGAGAATTGCGGGGAGAAATTCCCAGCAGACAAAAAAAAATACAAAAAATAAAATTCTGAATGGCTGAATATCTGAATACGCATGTAGAAGCGATGATCAACTAATCTCAGAACAATTTGTATGCCCTGACTAGATTTCTACTGAACACCCCCAATTAACAGCTCTAATACTATAGGAGGATTACCAGTGTCAGGTTATTATCTCTGTATTAAAGTCACAACAAATTCATAGCATACATGTATTTTCCTGGCTTTCTTTCGACCTGCATATATGTTCAGAAATTGTGGTCAAGATCGTGGTGTTTTCTAGGTGTCTGTTCAGGATAGGGAGTCTCTGTTTAAAATTTATGTCATGAATTCAGATTGTTTTTATCAGAAACTTGTGAGAATAGAATGAAGAGAGAAATCTGACACAAGTCTTCACCATTGCACACATTTATATCAAGGACCATGGTGTATGTGTTTAACCTTTTCAGTTATGTACACACTTTCCCTCCAAAATTTTGTAGATAAAAACTTCTTATGTTCTTTTTTGGCATAAATCAACTTCATTTTAGACAATAAATTGTAATTATAATAATAGTAATATTGTCCTAATAGCAAAAGATTGATACAGCAATCTTCAGTTCTTAGCATTTTCCCGCTAAGTATTTTTGATAAAATATTCTTGTTTTTTAGTTATTTTTTGGCATAAATCAACTTATTTTAGACAGAGATCATAGTCAGAATCACTATTTATTATTTTGTATCAAAAGTTTGTAACAGTAAACCAATCTTCAATACTTAGCACACTTTCCCGCTAAAATTTTTTGATAAAATATTCTTCTTTTCCTGTAATTTTTGGCATAAATCAACTTTATTTTAGACATAGATCATAGTCATAATCACTATTTATATATTTGTATCAAAAGTTTGGTTAAAAAATACATGTTGTAGATATTTTACCAGATATTCTAGGACCTGCAAAAATAATCACAGTATTTGTGTCACAGACAGTATGTCTGGTATTGAAGGTTGAAATATCATTATGATTATGGAGAGGAAGTTGATTAGAGTGGCAAGTATCTTTGAGTATTTACGTATGGGTAGGTAAAGAAGGCAATTACATACCTCAATTCCGACGGCATTTTACAACGTTTCCTTTTGAAATTATCAGGAAAATGCACCGGAAACAATATCAATATGAGTGCATTTGCCATGTCAGAGATCTCAAATGTAGGAAAGTACTGTGATTTTACTATGTACTGTATCAGACTAGCCAGAAAATGGTAATTTAGTGTGAACATGAAATACCCACGGCATTTATTATAAACATATTATGATGCTGGAATATCATAAAGGTGAATTATAACACTATCATGTAGTCAGCCCACGTATGAAGTTCTTCAATTTAAGATAGGTTTAGGTAAATTTTGAAATCCTGTGAATAAAGTCCTAAAAGATATGAAAGTATAAATTGTAATACTATTAGTTATGCAATATATCCATACAATAAATTGTATTTTTGATGATCGATTTAGATATAAACATGATAAAACAAACTAGACATGTAGAAATCGATGGTTTTGTAGTCAGAAATAAAAGTATATAATATAAAAAATAAATAACCCCAAAAATGATTCCATATGGAGTGAATAGAGATTTCTTCCATCTAAACTTGCTGAAACATTCAAATTTTGACACAGACAGATAAACAGACAGACAGACAGACAGACAGACATAATATAACCTTCCCCTACAAAAGGTCAAACAGAGCAAGTGGACAGGGTAACTAAATGATTTGTAAGAAATATTTTCAAGAATATGAAGGTATTCCTTGACATTCATTTTCTAGGAAAATACGAAAGAATGAATAAGTTCCAAGAAATCACAGGTATGTCCTTTTTGATATAGGTAGGAATGATCCGTGTACATGTATTATAGTTAATCTGTCATTGAATTGTGTTATTCAGAGACTACTTGAATGTGTATATCTACATACAGATGGAGTGATTTCACATGAATCTTTCATTGTCATGCCATCGTGCCAATTATTCAGTCCAACAACAAAAAAGATGTATAAATTGGTGGATAACGACATACAGTGTACACCCCACCCCCTCCCCTTTATCTTCTTAGTGTCATCTTTCTTACTTGGAAAACATCAGATAATTAGGGATAAGCCTGTCTTGAGATTACATCAGTCCTTGGAGATGTGCCTGTTACTGTCTCATGACGATGGATGTGTGCACCAAGGGATGTGTCTTTTGTTTCCTCCTCTGAGTTATGGCTTTAGATTACAGCAAGACTTGATTATTGCAGGAACTAGACACACATAACACACCTGATACATCTCAATGGGATAAAAAACGGTGAAACTTCGACTAAATGCAATCTTTTGTCACCTTGTGGCGGACAGAAAGAAAGGAAATTGATCATGAATATGTTAGGGTGTTAGGGCAGGCGTTGTATTGCATGAGACTTATTTCAAGGGATTACAGTTACGCATCTTCTATGTCTTACAGCCACAGTGTCTTTTTAGATTACATGTGGTTCTGACTTGAAAAATATTAGTCTTTTTATCCCCAAAATCTTTTGCACTATGAATTGAGACATCCAAACATTATGTACTATGGCTAGAAACATCGTTTGAATTCAACGAGACAGTTTAACCGTGTGTTGTTAACAATCCTGGACTTACATTACCGTGTATTTACCCACCTTCGTATATTACATGTACATGTACATGTACATGAATGTAATGTTACGAACACAGTGTTTATTGTGAAAGGCAGTTGAGGTTGATAAAATCTTATGTGAGTTCCCCTGCGTATTTTTCAGCATTTCTTACAAATATTGTTGTACATATACACTGTACTAAAATCAGGTTTTATTCTTTCTTGTAAAAATAAGATCAGTTTGCTACCTTTGGTGATACAGAACATTATAAGTATATAGACATACCTGTAGCTGAAAACATACATATACTTGTACGTAGGTGTAAATTATGACAAAGGGGCTTATTAGTAAGTGCTCAAGTCAGTTTTGACTGGAAATGACTTGTAAGTTGTACAGCCAGACGCAAAATCCTTGTGACTATGCATAGATAATTACTAAAATCAGTGAATTTTTGAGAACTGTAGGCATGTAGGCAAATTCTGTACTGAATTCCCTCGGTATTGGTATTTTTCAGGAATTCCTCACAGGAATTATGGTACACTACAATGTATGGAAATGTTTGTGGCTGTTACCAGTTTTCCCTGTTCATTCATTCTGTACTTTAACCCAAGGGTAAATGTAAATTTATGTTTTACTCATTTTGTGGTAAGACGGTTTGCAAAATCACTTAATTATGATGGGTAAATTCTGACTTGTTAGGTCAAAATCTCTTAATTTCAGATGTTCACTGAAATAGTTCATGTGATACTGATATTGATAGACATGACTGTACCATGAGATTAGTGATTTGAAACTCCTCAAGGTGAAAATCAATCAATTTCAGAGACAGATTATGTGATAAACATATGAACATGACCTTGGCAGTGTGAAACTCCTCAAGGTGGAAATCAATCAATTTCAGAAACATCTCTAGATCATGTGATAAACATATGAACATGATACGTACTGACAGATGAAACTCTTAATTTAAAAGTAAAATGTAGCTCTGTGTCTCCAAAGAGACATGATCACTGTCAATCACAATTTACATGCAATAGATGAAGTTCCTAGTAGCCTTAACTGTATAGTAATAAAACCGTTCTTCTCGTAAATCAGCACTTGTGATGCTCATCTCAAGAGGTTATCTGTTGTGTGTGGCATTGCTGTATTGAAACTAGGGACAGTAAGTCTTTTATGGGATAGACATTAAAAAAAGTGAAGACCAGACATAAAATACAATATGGTACTGTATCTAGTGTGAAGAAAGGATTGAATTACAATCAAAGTTAATGGTTTTGGTTGAGTTTTATTGTTCTCAGTGTTGAAATCATTCAGGCAACATTCAAAATGTAATAAAGCCAAGAATATAGAACAGTGGAGTGACTGTGTACAATCATAGATCCTGGTCTATGGTACAATAGACACATTATTGGACTCAAGTTAGGGAGTTAGGTCAAAGGTTAGGTTAGGGATTGAATTATGGTTAGTACTCCTGTCGTGAACGAGACAGAGAAAGGTTGGCCAGAGCTGGGATTCGAACCGTGGGACCCTCCGGTCATTAGACTGATGCACTACCAACCATGCTATATAGGCCAACATTCACTGATTCTACCATATTCTCTTTCCTTCTCAATTTTGGGAATCCCACCCAAAGCAAAGACACCAATACATACCCAAATTTCCTTGTAGCCAAATGTAGATAATGATCTAGGGAGAAAAGTTGGC
Organism: Glandiceps talaboti; assembly: GCF_964340395.1. NCBI lineage: Eukaryota > Metazoa > Hemichordata > Enteropneusta > Spengelidae > Glandiceps > Glandiceps talaboti. The sequence goes on from NC_135554.1 coordinate 13,943,014, forward strand.
TAGAATTGAACCTCAAACTCAGGACCTTCCAACCACAACCATGCTACCCAGGCCAACATCCACCGAGTCTGCCACACTCGTAACATGAACCAGTTCTATAACAGAAAAGATACTCACCTCAATATTCTTACCATAGGATTTGTTTTCCAATTCCTGATGCTCTTTGGGAATAGCAAACAAATCCGATTGTAAGAATATTTAGGTGAATATCTTTCCGGAAACAGAAATTAGTTTCGAGAGAAACAACAAATTATATAGGAATAACAAAATAATGTGGGAGATCAGGTAGATGGATAAACTTACCGTCGAAAATGAAAACTGATGTGTAAACCCAAGATTAACATGCAATTGCATTATAAACAGAACTTGGGTTGACTGTCAGTTATAGATGTGTACTATAAGAGGATTGACTCAGACGCTGAGAGTCAGAGATAATCAATTCTTGACCTCGACCTTCAGGTATAGATTACATGGCATTATGTACATGTACAGTCATTATATATGTATATACTTTTAAAAGGAATCCTACAATGAAACACTGCATAATGTAAACGGAATCATGCCCCAATTTTTCCTTCCTTTCCATTCATCTGATGCGTGTCATTCCAAGTTGAAACAATCGCAAATCAATTTTGAAAAAAAAAAAATCCATTTCCAGTCGAAAAATTCCTTGAAAACATCTCCAGCTGACGTTTGATGATAATACAAGTCTTGATGATGTGAACTTGGTGAAAGAAGGTCATATTTATTGTACGATACAACTACCCTAGTACATTGTACATTTCGTAGTTCAAAAATTGCTGCATGTTTCACTTTCCTGTAAATTATTTCTTAGGTGAAAGATTTCTGAAAATTTACAATTTATAAATCAATATATATGTAAATAAATATAAGAAACATATTTCATAATTATCAAATTCTGAAGTTTTTATTAAAATAATTGTATATTTCACAGATTATTTCAAGATAAATTGTTTGTTTAGACACAATGATAACGTGTTAATAAGAATGTCAATACTTTTTTTGTATTCTTGTTTTCTTTATTGTTTTCTCTGTCTGTTTGTTTGTTTGTTTGTTTGTGTGTTTGTTTGTTTGTTTTTTGTTTCTTCAAGGATTGTTAAGACAGACACTGACTGAATAATATTCAGTGTTACTGTTAGTATGTGAAATGTACAGAACAGTGTAGGTGACTCACGGTAGGTGTAGTGCATTGTAATGTGGGTGTGACAAACAAAAAGTGACTAATTTATTATTTAGACCATGTGTGTGATTGTAAATATCAATGTGTAATGTACACAGTGTGCATGGATCTATGGGTGTGTCAATTTCTGATTTGAGATGTGTTTTGAAATACACGATATGCTATCTAAACCACAGGTATAGTTATTTATAAGTATGATGCAGTGTGTAATGTACACAGTATACATGTACGTGGATGCATGTAATGTACATAGATATACATGTATATGACTGTCTTGATTTCTGGTTTGAGACGTATTTTGAAATATGAATTGTCTGAACAAAAGTTATGGTTATTTATAGGTGAATGCACGCAGTATACACATACATGTACATGGATGTATACAATGACTGTATAATGGAAAAAACATGTACACATGTAGATGTGTGGATTTCTGATTTGAGACATGTTTTGAAATATGAGTTATCGAGACCACTGGTATAAAACTGGGAGTGTAATCCATCCATCTGATTAAAATCCGATGTAGTCTACCATGGCATAACAGCCAAAAAGAAATCGCGAAGAATGCACGGATTTTAATCAGATTGGGAGTGTAATGTACACAATATATAATGTATATGAATTATTGTACACATGGAGTCATGTGTGGATGTGTCAATTTCTGATACAAAGGTTGTTTTGAAATGTGAGTTAGCTGGATCACAGGTATGATTGTAAATATGTAATGTAGATGGTACATATGGACCTGTGTAAATGATGTAGTTAGTTTTCACACTGAAAAAAAAAAACAGTTAGTGAAAAGCCTGATGCAATGCACATGGTACCATGTATGCAGTATATACAAATGAAAGACAACATTTTTTGTTCTGGGTCAAAATGATAAAACAGGCTTTTCTTGTGAGTCACTACATACATGTTGTAAGAGAGAGGGAAATATTAAATTTGGGGTGGTGACAAGAAATTTGTGTGCGTCAGTAGCTTATAATATAGCGCACTGCTTGTACGTATGAATTTGTTACTTTATGATTATTAAAAAATAATTGTTTCGAAATGTGCATAATTTAAAAAAAAATCCCATTATGTGTGAAATGTGTACTCGTTTTTCATCCCTGAATCTATATAGGTTCATGCCAGTAATCTGTAGAAAAAAAACACAGCATGGATTCCAGACTACTATTCCTTTGTTTTTTTTTAATGTAAAAAAATGAGAATCATTACCTGTAAGCATGGCTTTGTATAGAAACGACTGTTGTCATTAGCAAAAGTAAAAATACAGAAACAGATTCCTTATTTGTGTTGTTAAAAAATAAAAGTCTAAAGTGATGGTTATAATGTCTTTTACTGCATCATTAGTAAAATAAAAAAAATAAAAAGTACCTATTTTGGGTTGTTTAAAAAAAAAAGAAAAAAAAAAGGAACTAAAAATAATGATGATTATTGATGCCTTTACTGGAATAGCTATCAGGCATGGCGTATAAATGGCTGCAATGAATCATCAGTAAGTAAAATAAGAGACTTAATGAGCATTATGGCTGTGCATGTATAGATCAATATCATTTGTCTGATATTCTATATTCTCACAGGGACCTTTATTTGTTATCTGGTGTATCACAATTATAATGTCTGATGAAAGCAGTAGAGATTTGTAGGATTTCTCGGTCGTAAACGTCTTTCACAACGTTGCAAGGGTAACATTAACAAAAAAGCCTTAGGATGACATTTTTAATTCAGTGAAAATGTTTCATAATTGCAGTCACTAGTATGTGTTGTCTTTCAAATTCTGCTGAATAGATATACCTTACAGTATTAAGGATGGAAATGAGTTATTGCTAGCTGCAATAGTTGACACAGATTCTGTGTTTGTTGGAAGTGTGCCCTCATAAGGTAGCCCCTGTCATAAAACAAAAGGATTTTGTTTTTGCCTGAGAGGGCGCTATTGCTCAACTTGCGTGTGGCGTCTATTCCTATCAATGAGACAGTCAATACAGACACTGCTAAAGCACACTATTTAAGGTGCTGCTGACCAAAAACAGTGAAAACAAAAACTATTTTGTATCGCCTATTTGTTGTCCAAGCTGTTTTATTCAAGACAACACTGAAAACTCTAGAAACATTGCACAAAGCCATGTGTTTTTACAAACGCAAAGTCAATATACGAACCAAAATTGAATGACAAAGATTACAGTATGTACATAGCGTGATACAGAATTGAACCGTGGTCTGTGTATACATGTGTGTGTGTGTGTGTGTGAATGGACACCTTGTGTTTTGCCACTGACATATCTAACCCAAGGCCAGTCACTGTGTTTTGTGCTAGTGTGCCCTGCATTTGAATAGTTTATTATTAGCATCACATCTCTACTGCATTGTACACATCTTTAGTGGGAGGGAGCACAGGAACACCACCATTCTTGGCAGATAGAAACTCCAGGTAGACGTGTGTTGATAACCAGAATATCAGGTAAAACATTTGACCTATGCATGAATGTTGTAACTTTTAGCCACAAGTAGGAGTTATAAAATGTACTTGAAGTCCAGATTTTTCTTATCATCTGTGTCATTTTGAATGAAAGTTTACCTCATAAGGACTTAATTTCTAGTAAGTCTATGTAATGTACACCCTAAAATTAGGGTGTCAGGGGTTTAAACATACTAAAGACATTTTTAAAGTAAAATTGACTTTACTGCAAGATTATTAGATGTATATTATGTATGTATGTATGTATGTATGTATGTATGTGTGTGTGTGTGTGTATGTATGTATGTATGTATGTATGTATGTACTATGTATGTGTGTGTGTATGTATGTATGTATGTATGTATGTATGTCTGTCTGTCTGTCTGTCTGTCTGTATGTACACTTTCAAGTTTAAATGAACAGGTTTGTCAGCGTAATTTGTAAAGAATTGTTCTGGGTACTTTTGTTATTCTATAATTTATTGATAGTATCAAGTGAAAAAGAAACTTACAAACTATACAACGATGAATAATCAATGACAAATTTTTTTTAGCAATACTTTTTTTACCCATGTTTTTATTACTGGCAGTAAGTTAAGTAGGTAAAATCTACCTTAGATCCTCAGGGGGTTTACAGGGAGGATCCTCATCAAAATTTATAATGGTACTAACTTTGGAAATGTACACGCATTTTACCAGATTTCCCTCCTCTATTTTGTACTGGGGTTCTCCATCAACATAATGAAACTAGGTATGGAGAAATGTACGCATGTTTTACGAGAATTCTGCAGTCTGCTGTTACAAGGCCTCCTCAAACTTAGAAAAAAAAACACTATCTAGTTTTGTGTGAAACAAACACTAGTATCTAAGCAAAACTTTGCTTTTTTGAAATCAGTAAAAAAATGCTGTTTCTATAGTAGACCAGACTCGTTTCAATCAATTTATACTTGTTATAACTGTGATCAACTCTTGAAAGTATATCAAGTTACATCAGTAAGTAGACTGAAACTGAGCTGCTTTCCGTTCATACGTCCTCCATAGAGAATGAATAGAAACATTATGAATAGCCATGGGGACACTGTGACAAAAGACACACACCAAGCCTGTATGATGTATGGAGTTCTATACAATCTCTGTCTCTGTCTTCAAGGTAGATTTACTCAGTAAAGTTTAAGCCAGTCAGCGGAGTGGATGCTGTTTAACAACTTATCTAAGGAGTATTTATCAATAAGGAGTAAATATGAATAAAAACAAAATTTGGATTTGAATATTTTAAGAGTTTTAGTTTTACACCATGTTTGTTTAAAAGTAAGTATGGGTTGGGAGAAAGAGGATTAACTTCCAGATAAAACAGTTTTTGTGAGTTATAGATGTCTTCATTTTTATGACCATTCCATAGTGTACATGTAGACAACCTAGGTAACTAAGTATTTTCATTGAATATGTCTTTTTAAAAAAATCATTATGTAGATAAACCAGACAACAAAATATGTTCATAGGGTATGTTGTGGTCAATAGAACCTCTATAATGGATATAAGCAAACCAGGTAGCAAAGTATTTGCACTAAAGTAGTAAGGTGTAATTTAGAGGGTTTTTGTTAAGGTTGCCATGGTAACAGAAAAGGGGTAAAATTGCATAGTTTCCAATATATTTATCATAATTTTGGATGGGAAATCTGGTACAATATGACAGGAATCCAAGTAGATTTTACCTGCTTACCACCTCTTATTAGAAACGCTGTCACTTTTTAAAAACCACATTACAAACAGACAAAACCCATTCTGGTGACGTTTATGTTCCACAGAGTTAATAATAAACAGTCACAGTATTAATAAAGAATTTTCCTCTTGGGTTTTCATTCTGTATGAATATAAGACTCAAGAGACATTGAACACAGAGAAAATAATACGTTATTAAAAGAAACGGAAATGTTTTGATAAGCGTTGAATAACCTACAAAGAAACATTTGAATTTTGTACGCATCAGTTATTGATTGGAGGTATAGAGATTCACTCAACTATGAAATAAACACTAATAATGTATACAATTGGTTTCACCATGAAATGGTCGGTAAGGAGGGATACGTTGATTTCATCACAGAATAATCACTCACGCCATGTTGGATAACGAACATTGATGATGAATTAATTAATTCACCCTGTAATGAACATTAATGATGTTATATTGCCATGAAATGGACATGACCCTAATGATGCATAAATTAATTTTGGCCTGAAATGGACATTAAAGATGCATAAATTAATTTTGCCATGAAATGGGCATTAAAGATGCATAAATTAATTTTGCCATGAAATGGGCATTAAAGATGCATAAATTAATTTTGCCATGAAATGGACATTAAAGATGCATAAATTAATTTTGCCATGAAATGGGCATTAAAGATGCATAAATTAATTTTGCCATGAAATGGGCACCAAAGATGCATAAATCAATTTTGCCTAATGATGCATGAATTGATTTTGCCAAGAAATGGACATAATAATGCATAAATTAACTTCACCATGAACCCATTTCTTGAATACCTGTAATCACGTGTAAATGAATGATGACTTGTAAGCAGAACAAACTCTCTGTGCCTGTTTACCAGGATTTTTGAAAATTTCAACTTTGTAGCATTTATACCCAAAACAACAGTAACAACAATGAATCATACATGGAAATATGAATTTTTTTTGACGATACAAACTGTAAAATACAAATGAAACAATAAATCAGTATTTTGTATTTCTGTTAGATCAGTTTTAAAAGACTACAAAGACAGTTCTATAAAAGAGAAACACACTGACTGAGTTATTGGCAGAATCTTAAGTATAACGCTAAGATTAGACTGTAAGATACGTTGTGACGTTTCGCCCTCACCGGCCTAGCTAGGGGTTGGCCGATGGTTGAGGGCGCCCCGTCACGGCATACCTTACAGACTACGCTAAGATATGTATACATGATAAAAACCTAAGCTTTAAAGTATTGGACTGCTAACAGTCAGGCCTAACAAAAAAAATTGCGTGGTTCCGATTACCGACCCCACATAGTTTTTCAGTGCCGACCCTAAACTTTTTTTTTTTACATATTCAAGAAAAAAATAAAATCGCAAAAATTGTGAAGTCCTTCGAGAATTAGTGGCTTCGGAAACTGACATCAACTTAAAAAGACAATATAAAACTGTTCGCTCAATTTTAGAATTTTAACCGGAACCAAACAGTTATTTTGTATGGGCCTCATCAGACATCAACAAGTAACTGTTTACATGATGTGATAGTTCAGTTTTGAACTGTCCAGACCTTAGATGATAAATGATGATAGGTGTTAAACTTTGCAGCTGAAAACAAGATCAGAGCAGAGAGTGAATGACTTGTAATGATGTATACTAGTAAATAAAAAATACATGTGACTTAGATTGTACATGATGTCAACAACCGTAGTTCAACTCTTATCTACCATTCACAGACATTTCTCCTTTGTATGGTAATACTGATAAGCAATATCCTAATAGGGAGGTTGAAAGTTTCGTAGCCTGGAGACTCGGCTGCATGTATGTATCTGACTCGACATACTGACTCCATTGTAGTATATTCTGGTGAATGTCATTTTCAAGCCAGATAGCCAAGTCTCTGAGCTAAAAGTTCTGTAAAATCTTGCCTTAGCGTAATATCGCTTTTGCCAAGGTTGAGAAACCGTGGTAACAGAGCGGGGAAAGCTCACAAGCACACTTTCTCAGTTTGTATGTAGGAGCATCGGTAATGTAACAAGGGAATATGAAACATTTTTTCCTGCTTATATGATTACTATCCCCTTAACAAACAAAAACATTACAGTATCTGCACCTCTGCAGAAAAGCGTTTTTCTGTTCTTTTTTTCTTTCTGCAGCCCTTTGCTTAAAGTCTGTATGAGATGGTAAAATCTGTGGTTTCATTCATAGTTTTGTAAGCATGGGTAACTTTTGTCAGACTTCCACCTTTGTTTGCCATGAATGTCTACCTTTTATTACCTGTAACACCTTTATACCTCTATGCGTATGTAAAGAGAAGTGGTGAAGCCAGTTTGTTGGTTTATGGATGATGTTTTTTTCATTATTATATTCCATAGCATAGTTAAGGTGTGAATCATAACCTGCTATGATATGAGTAACACATGTCCACAGTCACCCTAGGTCGACATAGACATATTACCTGCCTAAAGATAACATTGCACAAATATATGGATCTATAAATTACTGTATTATAGTCAGTCAGTCACTGTTGCACAAAGCCTACAGAGGTGTGGAGGACCTTGTAAGGTCAGGGGTTAAATTATACTCCAAGCACCAGTGATTTTCACTACAAACTTTCACTGCTAGTCAGATTTCAAAGAAAAATTTCAAAAACATTAGTTTGGTCCTTCCAAAATTAGTTTCATTTGTTGATAAGTTGTCGTGGTAATCAATGAGCACTAAAAGTGTTTGTAATTCTTCACACTCAATGTTGTGAATTGTACCATGTGTGTGTACATGCATAGGAGTGGCTGTGTATTATTTATGCCTAGTGTAAACTTTTATGCTGTCTGAAGAGCTGATCATTAGGTAGTTTACAAAACATTGTCTGCACTAGAATTGATGAGGTAAATGTAAAACGCAAGACAGGATGATTGTAAGTTGTGAGAAACATAATTTTATAAATCTGGTTTGCTTTGTATGGAGTTGATGGGCAAGAGAAACACATAAATTTATTTAGCTGGCCAAATGCAGGCAAAGAGAAATAGCAATTATTACCCTGGTAGTTGAGCCTTGATTGTTTAGTAGATGAAGAGAAACTAAGAAATTAATATAGATGGCCTAATACATGGTCGATGATAGTTGAGTAGATTGAGAAACTAAGAATTTGATGTCATTGGCCCAGTAGAGTAGATGAAGAGAAACTAAGAAATTAATATAGATGGCCTAATACATGGTTAATGATAGTTGAGTAGATTGAGAAACTAAGAATTTGATATAATTGGCCCAATACAGTTACAGGTAGATGAGGTAAGTGGCCCAATACAGTATAGAAAAGAAACTAAGAATTTAATATAATTGGCCCAATACATACATGTATACAAAGTAGATATTATAGTTGAGTGGATTAAAGAGAAACAAAGGCATAGAAATAGGTGGCATATAGTACAAACTGGATGACAGTAATTGATTGGTTTGTCATGTGATACTTACTTGTCAAGGTCATAGTGACATTGGAAACCACCAATTTATTTAGTGTATAATTGGTCAGTATTATCATTTAAATGAACATATAGGATTAGGAATAAGTCAAGGATAGGTTTTGTTTATCTCTGCTTTGTTTACCCCTGTTCTTGGCATGACAGTGTCATTGACTGTCTGTCTATGACTGTGTGTTGGTAGTAGTAGTGGCCGGGAAGTGGAAGTATTAACAGTACAACAAGGGTGTGTTGTCTCACTCAGACTGTGACGTCACATCAGTCATCAAGTTCACCAATTGCCAGGGAGGTACTTAACATTGATTACACCCAGCATTGTGTATCAACACCAGTACGTTATAATTAGCGGTGTTGAAGTTGTTGAGTTAGAACTACCATTATTTGATATAGACAGACAGACAGAGAGAACAGGCATGAATGGTGTGTGGGATTATTAACTATACGGATATGTAAGTACACATTACACCATCTACTAGTCTAACATTCTTGTCAGCCAGCTACTGTGGTTGTGGAGTAACTACACAACAGGGTATGAACATTGGTTTTATCACCCTATGGTAGACAGCCAATATAATACAATACATAGTCACTCCTCCACCAGTAGACAGGGTGATGATAGAAAGGAAGTTATGTCAGACAATTTAATGGGTATGTCTTCTTTGTTATTGATTGACTCATTGTAATGTATTATTTCCATATTATTATCACATTGTCTGAAATTAACAATGTAGTACACTATTTGTCGGTGGAAGTCAAAATGTAATATATACTCACTCCTTTGTTTACGATTTCTTTTATCGTGAAATGTTTTATGTTTGCTATATATAATGTATGTATGTATGTATGTATGTATGTATGTATGTATGTATGTATGCATGTATGCATGTATGTATGTATGTATGTATGTATGTATATGTATGTATGTATGTATGTATGTATGTATGTATGTATGTATGTACGTATGTATGTGCGTACATTGTATTGTGTGTGTATATATGTGTGTGCATGAGTCTGTATCCATGTATGTATGTATGTATGTATGTATGTATGTATGTATGTATGTATGTATGTATGTACGTACGTATGTGCGTACATTGTATTGTGTGTATATATGTGTGTGTGTGCATTTGCATTTATTTGTGGGTTGATTTTAACAAGAACTTTCTGTATTTTCCCAAAAATATGACTTTGTGATGCAATATATATACTCATAAATTGGTCTCAACCCAACACCTTTGCAATGTCACAGTGGTAAATGATTCTTGACAATAGACTGATTTCATAATAACAGTTTTACAATCTCACAATCGTAGTTATGGATGGTAATTATGTTAAAAAAACCTTTCTTCATGTATTTCACACTATACATATTTAATACACACATCAACAGGAAGTATAAATTTTTTATTACAGTCAGGGACCAATGTTATATGAAACATGATATTGTTGGCAATCTTTCAAAGTAATCTTATCATAATAAATGTGATGGATAGGACGGTATGAGTCAGAGGATAATTTCCTTAGCAGGTTATAGACCTGACTGTACTTAGGTTGTAAACCTGTTTGTGTTGACTAAACTCAGATTCACAAGATTTTGTTGACAGATGTCAGTCCATATAGGTCGAATAGTTAGAGAACATGTAACCTGCTTGCAAGCCACACGTTGTCTGTTCTAGCCGAACGGCTGTGTTTTTGTTGATGATTGAGTGAAGATCTTCGGCAAGGTTAAAACCCATCTTCCAACTGCAAGGGCCCTGGGGGGAACGGGCTTCAACTTCGGGAGTGGTGGCACGGAAGTATTCATTAACAAGTCAAGATGGGTTTTAAACCACGAGTGTACCTAACTATGTAATTTGGAACCTGGTAGGATACTGATTGCAATGTGAAGGTTTGAATCCTATGTGTTTTGATATAGAGGTTGCAATAGATTGTATGCGCCCCAGGGAGTTTAGGAGGTTATATATATGGCTGCTGTGCTGCTATAGGTCTGTGCTGGGATAATAATTATAAAACATATGTGTTTAAAATCTTTATGTAAAAAACCTACTCTGAAATTTACAAGTTATTTGAAAAGTGTGCATTTCTCCCAACCTACTTCTTCACACCCTTAATATAATACATACAGAGATGTTTGTGATTTGTTTTTGTTTTGTAATTATGATAATTTAACTTCTTGCAGTAAAACACATTGTGCTTAATTTTGATGAAAAATGTAGACATCAAAAAACTTGTTTTGAGTGAACACTGCGTCTTATCTGCTTGACTGAAAAGATTCTGACCTTCATTTCTCTGACTGACCTACAGAGGGCAGTCTTCAATCACTTTCTTTCTTTTTTGTATGCAGTGCCATGCTAAAATTTCAGCAATTGAGTGATTTGTGTTGCGCTATACACAAATCCAATTCTGTCAGTGATTTAATGATCTTTCATTCTGTAATATAATTTCCATGACAGGAAAAGTCACCTTGTCAGAGTGCTGTTGTCAAAATCTCCTAGTTGCTGATTGAGTTTCATGATTGCGTGCCCCTGTTACAGTGGAGCCTTGACTGTTGCTATGGCAACCTTAATTAGATATCACTAGCCATCACACCTGACAAAGGAAGATAGTTTCTCATCAATTGTACAGGCTAAAGATGAAATTTTGATGAGATTACTACTGGTATATACCAGGGTATATTGAGTTCACTGTGATTGGCAATGCATGACTGTGTGTTTATTGCCAAAACTGCCATTTCCAAATTACAACCACATATTTCAATATTTCAAAATGCCTTGCAATAGTTTTGATTGATAAATTAATGTTCAGGTGGTTTGAAGTCAGTGCCAACACCTTTCCCCTTTGCAGATAAAAGATACAATATTATGACTCAATCTTATTCCCTTCCCTCTAATGCCCCCCCCCCCCACTGTTTGTTATATATACATATACAATTGCAAATACATGTATATTGTATATATTTACACACAATACAGTTACTACATACATGCACATTGTATGTGTATGGACATAGTCGGTGTATATGTATATACATTGTATGTGCAAAATGTATCTATTTTATGTCTTTGAATATGTATCTGTATAGTGTATATTTTATAGATATATATATATAAATAACACAATATCAAGTAAGATACACAGGAGCCATTACAGTGTTTCATGCTGTTATGTGTTATGATTATCAGACAACTGATGATGGTAACAGCATGAAACACTGTGTAATGGCTCCCGTGTATCTTACTTGATACTGTGTTATTTATACAGCTCTACATACATTGAGCACTGTTTACTCCAGTATAGACATATTACACATATTGAATATATGTATATATATTTATATATATATATATATATATATATATATATATATATATATATATATATATATATATATATATATATATATATATACACACACACACACACACACACACACACATTTATAGCCACGCATGTATATATACATGTATATAAACACATACATGCATATACATGTTTATATGTAGACTCATATATATTTGATAGATATCTTTAATATTCTTAATTCAGTTGTTTTGTTCATATATTAAACATAATCAGCAAATTTTTTTTTCTAAAATCACTGATAACGAAAATATAAGTAACTGTTGCGAAAGACCATAATTTCAGAATTCTTTTGAAACAATTCATTATTGATGTATTCGATGTCTATCCAAGAAAACATACTTCTCAAATTATTGAAAGAACTTAAACAAGCAAACGTTGTGAAATAATTGGTTTGTATTATTCTGGAAATCTCAGTGTGACACATACGTCATTAATTTGTCATTCTTGCGGTATGTCGTTATATTTATTAAGAAGCTTACTTTGGTGTCAAAGTATTGCGTACTTCCTGATTTAAGAACTTCTCGTGAATCTCAGCTACTTTGGATTTTGACGCAAATCCCATTTCAGAAAAAAAAAAGTTGACGTGTTTTAATTTTCTTCTTTGCAAGGTGATTAATGTTGTTTATGCTCATTGTCACGTTTTGACAGAAAATGATTGATGGTCACAAAATGTTTGTTTCAAGATAATTGGATGCTGTTATATAACGTTCATTGTCAATGTTATGACAGTAACAAAAAAAATGATCTTGTGTGTATGGAAGGAAACATGCATTTGTGAAGAAATACCGTATACTTGTATACGGTACGTGCAACATACAAAAATATGCTATGGGGGATGGAAGAGGGAGGGGGTACTCTTGGAAGATCTAAAAAGTTACGGTTTGTATTTTATCAAGGATCACGTACCACCTTAGAGATATCTAGGTTGCACCAGACTCTTCCCCACACCTCCTCCAAACACCCTTCCCCACACCCCCCTCCACACACCCTCCCCCTCATACTGAGTGTGTCCATACCTCAGCAAAAACACTAAACATCTATTTAAAAGAAAAACAAGTCGCAAGTCAGTCCTTGACAATATCTTGAGGAAATTTACATAAAATACAAACTTATAGCATACTCAGACATGAGTACAGCGCATGTTTCCCGATTCTGTATGCATATTGTATCCTGTATGCAAATAGGTTGTGATTTATTGCTCAGTGTTTGAAATATACGATGAGTCAGGAACAAAGTTCACATCTGAATGGGGAGAAAGTGTGTTTAATGTGAGTACGGCTTTCAGGTACTTATTTACTAAATCACATCATTGCAACTGTATATACTTAAAATAAATAAAGTATCAGAATAAGTGGTCTTGTCGGTAAGTTGTACTCTTATTTATACTTGTCCCTGTAGGAAGGTTATTATGATAATCAGTCAGTCAATTTTAAAAGGCAGTGTTTCGTTTCACCACAATATTATCAAGAGTACAGTATGATGGCTACTGCCTGAATGATGCCTGCATTCAAGAATTACAACTTTCCCGGTTTCCATGGAAACTCTCCTTTTCAAGGAGTTAATTTGTGTGTTTTAAGTTAAGGAATCTAACGAAGTATAATGTGTAAAGTACACAATATAGATTTATACAAAATAATACATACATTGCTGTTATGTTGTATGGCTGTGACGTATGTAGATCTTGAGTATATGTGTTACACTTTCCATAGCAGCGGAGACTTTAAATCAGTCAGCAATATGCCCTTCGATGAAAAACAAAAATTTTTAAGAAGCAGATCAATATGATAAAAACTGGGCTTTCATATTAGAGTCACCATACATGCAGTAATTAAGGATAGGGAATACCAGATTTTGTTGTGTCAAAAGAAGTCGTGTGTGTCAGTGGTGTGTCAAATTGGCATAAACCTATCTGCCTTTCGGGACGATTACAAAATGTCACACAGGCTCAATACCCGAACTTGGTTTGTTATGACTATACCCCCCCCCCCCCCCCCTAAACAATTTTCCACAAGCAGTCCACAAGTACGATATCAACATGTATAAACTACTAAGTATAGTGATGATTGTAGCAGCAATTCAGCACACGGTGTATCACATTAGCAGTAAATTTTCGCAATGTATCAACATCTCAGCAGTAAGTAGACAATCTGTTATCATTGAAGGAGTGAAAGTTTCAAAAATTTGGTTAGAAGTGCGAAAGTGAAGTTCAATGATTGCATTAACACTAGAACCCCCCACTCCCCAACCTCCCCCACAACGAAGTTCGTTTATTGAGCTTGTGTGACATTGTGCGATCGTCCCTCAGAGGGCACATTGTTAGCCTGTGTGTATGATCAAAACAGATATACATGTACAGTACTGTAGAAGATTATGTAAATGAGTTAGATATTGAACGTTTGTCCGTGGTACTGTATGTGAGCAATAAACAGTATATATACATGTACAATAGTCAATACAAAACTGATTTAGAATTTTGAAAGCAGTATACATGTATATATTAATTGAATCGCATCACATAGCTGCCTTATATGCATACAAAACTTCACTACTTCCATCAGTGTCTGATTACTGAGCACTCATCAGCAAGCCTGTCATTTCTGTTGTAAGTACAATTTTATGTTGCAGTCTCAAAATTTGAATTTATCTAAAGATGGGATGGATAAATATTCATGAAATAGTTTATTTGACTATTTTTTAGCGATATACATGTAGTTATATTTGTCAATGAGTGATTTCAGAATTTACATGCATATTGACCTCGGAGTATCTTCTTTATAATTAGCAGTATCGGTGAGTGAAAAAAAGTGACATTACCAAAAAAAATTACATTTGATAAATATTAATGAATAGATGTATAGTGTTTGTCATTTTGAATCAGGTGCATGCGTTCCACCCTGAAATAACAAGGTGATACGTTTTCAGTCTGCTAATATAGTCTACATGTTATGATACATTATTCTGCATTATACGGAAAGGCTAGTCAAATTAAAATTAACTGAACGTGACACGCACAAAGCAATTGGATGTGATTGAGAATAAATGCTAGTGATTTTATAATCAATGTATTGTGTGATATCATTGTGTCGGTTGCTATGACAATGAACCATTATGTTAATTTTTGTGAAGGAAGATGATCCTAGTACATGTATGAATATTCATATCAATATTTATGAAATGTACAAGTTGTCAATTTTAAATCCACTGGACAGCTTATAATAAGTATCTTCATCTCTTAGATGATTTTACAGCGAGGGTCACATGATTTGAGACAATTCTTTTGTGATCATCCAACTGCTAAATCTGCAGTTTTCTTGAAAAAAGCTGAATGTGACACTAATCCAGAATTCAAGAATTAGCTTGTTGTGTACATGTACATGACTTTATAAGTTATATAGCTATAACATATGCAGTGTGCCCTCTGATGATAGCCAAATTTTGTTGTCGTGAGTCAAAATTAGAAAAACTGGCATTTCTTGTGAGTCACCACAAAGTAAGAGATAGGGGAACACCAAATTTTGGTGTGTCACTAGAAATTGTGGGCATCAGTGGCACATCAAATTAGCTTAGAAGGCACACTGACTATTTGAAAGACAATTTGTTCAATTGTTGAATTATTCTACTATGCAAACTACATGTAGGTAGGAAAATCCATACCGTAGTAGCCTTGACAGGACAGTCAGAGCCCCATAATTTTCCATGCCACAAAAGTTCACTATGTAACGTTACTAATTTCCGTCCTAACCTACAGAAATGTTGAGTGTCTTATCACCATGTGAAGATAAGATGTACATGTACAGATATGATATTATTCATAGAACTAGAGCGCCATGATTTTATGCCACAAAAACTGTAACTTTAGAAATGTCTGACGGAAATTATATTAACCGCTGAAAAACTGAATGTCTCATCACAGTATTACAAATGTTGGCAATGTCATGTAATGGCCACCAAAAAACTTGGATCACACTCAGTTATGTTCATTCTCATTAGCCAGTGCTGAGCAGTTCTTCTAAATTATACAAAACAAAAACCAAAGAAGGGTGCCCTCAGGGATGGAGGTTGATGACTAATGTAGATAATTTCTTGAAGTAAAACAAAACTGACATATAGAGTTCACGACCTTTGTGTGAGTCAATGAACCAAACTGATCACTAGTGAATCTGTCATATGGCAGACATGAGCTGCTCTTTCAAAATTGAACTGGATATTTATCAATGTGACGTTAATAATCTCTTTAGCCACATCACCTGAAAAATATACAGATATCCTGACACAAATAGCTTTCCTGTGTCTCATTTAGTACCAAATGTAGATGAAAATGTGTTCACGCGTCAGAGAAATGTACATTGTATGTACATGATTCATTCTTTAATCTAGTAACTGTGTCAGCCTGACACTTCTATGATTTCTTAATTATATGTAAATGTAATGTGATGTATTATAATATAAATTAGTGCGATAATGTCTCGTTTTGTTCTACATAAATGAGTCGTTACATAGATTTCACTTTTGGTTATTATTTTTTTGCCCACTTCGTACGGTATTTGGTCGTAGGTATTGAGATTATTGAAATGTGTGTGAGTAACATCCTATAGAGCTTGTATTTCAATAAAAACAAATGAAAATTGAATTCTGAGACATTTTGTGAAATTGTGGTTATTATAAAAGTTGATATCCGTAGCACGGGATCATTTATTCAAATACTGGTTGCATGTGTTAAATGTAGCTTACATAAATTTGAGGTAAGATGTTGCTATCTGGATTTGAACCTTAAGTTTAGGGTAATGGTTATGCGTACAGACATGTGCAGACACTAACTTATATATGCGCATATTTATGTTGGCAATGCGTAATATATGCAAGATTTGCTGCACATTTAAAAACTAAGAAGCCTTTATCAACCCATTTCTTACAGCGTGTTTGGTAAGTGCCACTGTACTTCATTCTATGATTCTAATGACCTGACAGAGCCTAATTTCTTCAATCTGATGAAATTTTTTTTTTTAAATATTGACGCCCTCTATGGTAGTATTAAGAAAGCACAATGATTGTAGGATGGTGACCCTGAGTGCATGTCTGAGTGCATGAAAATTATTGAAATTTGGAAAATGGTTCTTCGTTTCCTTGAGTTTAATTGTCATTTCAGAGTCATTCACACTTATTAAAACATGATCATGAATAGAAAATATCACCGACATATCGACACACACTAGCTTTTTTTTCACTCTGTAAAAAATTTTCACCGACCGACCCATCATTTTAAGGGGTTACGATAAGAAACATTCTGTTATGTTCACGTTTCAGTAACTTGCCTCCTCTGAAGCAATTAACCTACTTTTAGGAGCAAAATTAGGTCGTTGTCAAAGAAACAACGTCCCAAACTTTATAACATTCTTCTACTCACCTGAGAAGCAGTCTCCAGGGAGTCACATGGAATGTACATTATATTGTAGTTTAATGTTTTAAAATCTAAGAAAGGACTAACCGAGTGAAAAGCAAAGAATTACCTAATTTCCGTCACGTATTAAACCACCCAAGCTTTTGAAAAATTCATCATTTATATATATTTTGGATTCATGTTGTGATGTAACTGCTGTAGTGTTGGAAAAAAAAGCTGAAGAATGATTTCAAAAGCCTAGCTAATGGATTTCTTGTCTGCAATTTTCCCCTTGGGATACGTCCATTTTGAAAATTGATAACAGCAGAATATCGCAGCTAATCAAATTTGTTGCTAGTGGTGTGCGTAGGGTTTCTAATAGGATAAAGGTAAATGTAATTGCTTTTTCTCTAACTTTATCAATTTGAAAAAGTACGAGGCTGAATTTCAATGGCATGTTCAAGCTAAATTTTGAGCCATGAATTTGTTTTTTTCTGGAGTGTTGAAACCATGGTGGTATTTTATTAATTTGTCCTTCACTGAATGCTGAAGTTATATTATATACAAAATGTATGTCATTACAGAACTGGTATGCCTGTCAAGACAACCATATGTTTATTGTGGACAGCCAGTCACTTTCTTTTAAAAACAAGGCATAGTCATTAAATCTGATTGAGACAAGAGTGTAGGCAATGATGATATCAAGAGGCTTAGAGCCCACACACTTCACTTCAAAGGAAACGAAAAACAAGTCAACTTGTACATGACATTATGTATATGTAACATATGTACATTGTATGTCAAACCAGTGTTTTTGCTAAGGTTTGGGAACTCCGGTAACAGAAAGGGGGAAAGAGGTAAAAAACTGGTAGTGCTTCCCATGCATTGTATCATAGTTTAGGTGGAGAACCCCGGTAAAATGATGTGGGAACCCCGGTAGATTTTACCTACTTACCGCCCTTAAATAAAACACTGCAAACCAGTCTACTAACTGTAGCTACGAATCTGCTGTACACTTGTTCACAATCTGGTTTGTCCTGATAACAGATTTATTCTGGTATGAAGTTACCATGGGGAATTTACACTATTTCAGACTATTTAATTATTCCGACTATTAAAATGATGAAATCCTTATTTATTAGTGTTTTGCAAGGTGTTGAAACCTGGGTAATAGAAAGTGAGAAATTCAGTAAAACTGATATAGGTTGTCAAAACGTTCTATTTCAAATGACCTCAGTGGATAAAATACATAAAATAACTACTAGAACTCAGTTAGATTTTACCTACTTTTAATTCAATCCTTAAAAATACTTTGTTTGTAAATCACTAAATGTACACACAGTGTAACTCCAATGACCACAAAAGTGTGAAAAGTCAAACGAATATGTGTATTGACATTATTACATCTGAAACAAATGTACCACAGTCTTATTCAATCTGTAAACAGACATCAGGCCATGGACGAACAGAACGGGACCTGTTACAAACAGGGAATTTCAAAGTAAACAAATAAATGAATGGGATTAATATAACACTTGGTACAGCATGTTGGAAGCTAGTAGTAGTACAGAGACTTGTAATTACATTCCATCATGTGATAAGAACAGTTGTATGGCCACTTTACATAATAGTTCATGTTCACAAACAAATGTCAAGTTCCCCTGGCACGCATAACGAGGCTACAAAACTGTTCTTATCAAATGATGGCACATAATACAATGTACAAGTCTCTGTACTTCCAACATCACAGCCTGAGTCAACTGTTATCAATCCAATTCACTTGTTTACATCCCAGGTGTTTGTAACAGGTTCCATTTGTCTACGGTCTGATGTCATCAGTTGTATGTGGGTAGAATTACAGTTGTTGGTTTTTTTTACACACAACTTGAACCAAATTGTGTTATGCATACACATTAACTCTCAACAAAGGTATCACTAATTGCTCATTAAAGGTTACATATTTGATTTATGGCTTACATATTCATTAATTATTGATAATCTTTATGGTGTTACATAGCCAAATTGATGAGCATATTTATTTACGAATATTAATGTTTGAATAATTAATGTTTAATTAAACTCATGACATTCTTATGATTAAGATTTTAGTGTAAACACGAAGATTGAGCGAGCAACGCAATGATATGATTATAATAATGATGACCTATAAAATATTGAAATAATTCAAGTCATAATATTTCCGTGTACGTAGTACAAAATTTAAGAGATCATATATAGAGTTTAATTTAAGTTTCTACATGATGTGTAGCAGCCGTTGCTGCCTCGCAACTGTCACAGAATTGAATTAGATTAGTTTAAAAAATATGATAGCTTTTATTATTCCATAGATATTTTGATATCGTCGTTGATAATGGAACATCCAGCTGTTTTGCATATGTGTTGTTTGGATGATGGTTGCTGATAGTATGCCATGATAGCATTTCTCAGGTGCATTCTAGTTTTTGAATGACACGTTGGCTTCATATATTCATAATTAATCTCTACATCAGTTAATAACTACACGCAATGAATTCCATGGGAAGAACATTTGTTGAATAGGAGCTCATATTGTTGCATGCCATTTGTGTATGCTAGCATCCAACCAATGCTAAGCAGACATAATTTACCAGTTATGTGATGTCATTGGTTGTTTGACCCCCTAGCTAATTTGCATGCAAGTCTGTCTAATTTGCATGCAAGCCTACCTTGGTTTGAAGACTTTGAAGTCAGTGAGTGTGTGTACGTGAGGTACACTGTGAAACAGTTGTCAGAAGGAGAGCAAGGTGTAGAGGGCTGTATGTGAGGGGGATTGTGATGCATGTAATGCTGGAAGTAAAGAATCTCTAATATGTTTTGTGACCCTGACTGACTCAAATATTGAACACACGTAAGTACCTCACACATCATTGTGTCATATCAGAGTTCCATTTTCTCTCAGTTTTCAATTTAAAGTCGTAAGTAAATACTGTGATGGAATAATCGTGTTAGTCTGAATTCTTTTATGTGGTAATTTTCCGCAGCGTTGAGATTCGAGATATATATTGTGTCACAATTTTAGACATTTTGAAGAGACAGGTTTATTGAGGTCTAATTTTTATGCCTGTTATAAATGACGGGGAAAGTGCACATACATATAGACTTGTACAAATATAAAATATAATATAATAATGATGTGTATAATACAGAGGCTGGCAAGTGATATCGGAAACTTCCAATGTCAAAATCGGTGATAATGTTTTCGGGAGAGAGTTGTCCCCTTGGGTTTGATAGTTATTGTTGGAGTTGAAATTTCATGATCAATGAATTATTAGAAGATGGGAAGATTTTCACACACACCTACAAGAAACTACAGGCCGTAGGGACTGCCTAGTGTTATTAAGCTATGCAGGAAAGTGAATAGAAAGAAGATTTTATTTTTATAGGAAACTGTTATTTGTATGTTTGTATACATGTATGACTTTACATGTAACACCATGATAATGAACCTCAGTGTTTAGTGTTAAATAAAGCCTTGTGTACACATACTGGGAAAATGGGTTCATGGTTCAATTTTCGTTGAGTGCAGATTAATTTCCATGAATTTAATCTTCAAATAGAGGAGTATGTATGTATGTATGTATAAAAAATAGAGGCAAGCACAAAGGAGCGCAATATAGCAAATTTTAAAGTTATTTGGCTTGTTACTAGCGCAAGTGTCAGTCGAATGGTAGTCAGTAAATTTGCATACTTGAACTTGAATTGATGCTTGTCTGCTATAAAAAAAACCTGAACTTGGACAGTAAAATCGACACATTGGTATTGAACTTGAACTAGCTTCTTTTCCATTATGAATCATCAGTTAATTTGACATGGCATACTAGCATTTCAGTTATCGTCACAGATGTGGGGAGCAGAATGTGTAATCTCCACAAGAAAAGATTAGCTGCTAAAAGAAAAAAAAGTGCATTACCACTTAATCAGCTTGTTGCTAATCTGAGTTACACGTTATCATTTTCTGCTGGGCGTCGATTTTTTTGAAAATATCTGGAAATCATGTGTAAAATTATGACAAAGTACACCAAAAACAATATGTGAATTTGGATATTATGAACAAGTTTTTGTAGTCGAGCAAATTCTTGAAATGATGTAATGGTATATTTCTGTAGTGTTTGTTATGATGGACGGAATATTGATTTCATTCCTTGCTGTATAGGGATATGTAAATGTTGCTATGGAAACAGAACATCGAGGAAAAGATGTATTTACAGTCCAGATAATTTGGCAAAGTCAGAATCATAGCATGTTGGGAGTAACTAGTAATAGCAAAGTTTATACAAGATAATCAACACTATCCGACATGAAATCATTTTCACCTAATTACAAGCATGAATGGATGAAACAACCTACCCTCAACATCAATTGTTACGCAATGGCGATATCTTATGGTATCATTTAAGTCAAATTTCACATTAAGTGCAATTAGCGATGATTGCATCATTCGTTTCACAGCCAATTTGGCTGACGAGGTGATAGAAGCTACAGTGGTTGATAAGATAACAATATCTGCGGACATAAACAAGTTTTGGAATCGATAAGCCAAGCCAAGGCAATTCAAGACAGCAGAGAAATTTTGATACATTACATGATTCATTAAACAAATCGGCCATCATACAGCGAAAATGATGTAGGCTTGGTGTTTCAAGCATGTAACAAGACATTTAATACACACACACACTCTGACAACTTCTTATGCAAAAGAGACAATAACATATTAGGTGCTATACACAGTGGGGATGTAGAAGTAGTCAAGTTGATATTTTGATTATCAGTTAGAAAATAAGCAATTGAAGCCATAAAAATCATCAAGTCCATGTGTAATGTTTTCATAATAGAAGCCTGTTTCCACTGCACCATGAAAGAATAGCAATGCTTATCAGTGTTCAATTGTTGGGCAAAGGATCCTGCTGTGTTTATTGTGTCTCTGTTATTGTTAGTCTAGAGTTGAAATGTGTCTAGTTCTGTGTCAAAAAACTGTAATGTCCTATGAGTGAAACACCAAGCATACATCATTTTAGCTGTAATGTCCCATAAGTGAAAGATCAAGCCAACATCATTTTAGCTTTAGTCATCTTTCATCATAATGATTATTAGCATATTCCACTTGTATTGTTTCAGCTGTTCGATGATTCATCCAGCAGATAATGTTTGAATTTTTAAAATATCTAGACTATAGATTCATCCAATTGTGATGGTTTTTTTTATTCTTAATATACAAAATACTACTTTCCTGATGCAGATATAGATATTGAGTGTCTTATTGAAAGTGAAAAATAACACTTAACACTTAACACTTAAAAAATAACTCAAAATGAACAACATTTTTTTAAAAACTTTTAGCGTGGCAAATTCAATCATACCTGACCACAATGGTAAGAGGCAAATGGTTTAACCGTCAAGCCACCAACAACCCAAAATAATCATGATATTATTGAGAAAATTTAAACTAGTCAGTGGACCAGAATAAATACCATGTACATCAAATGATGATGTAACAGCTGATAATATGTACCACATGTAATACTGAAAAGAGATGGTTTTATTTCATATAATTCGAATAGGATCTTGCAATATTATCATCTATTATTGAATCCTAATTTGACTTTTGATGACACACTTATTAATGACCCAATTGTGAGTAATGATGAAAATATGATAAACTTGGCAAACTGAGAATAGGGAACTTGCAATCCAGACTGAGCATGCTCAGACGCAAAGGACTATGGGATTATCTGACGTTATCGTATCACCTAATCTGGAGCTACCAATAAAATAAACCTCCCACAATGTTCAGGGTGACTGAATTGATCATTTGTGGTTACAAACAATATAACAATATTGTTCATAATACTAATTGATTAGCATTTGTTATCACATTTCCCATGATGCAACGTTGAACATGGCGGGTTTGCAAGTTCCCCATTGTGATTCAGCTTGTTATCAGTATACAAAACCCAGGGTTGTTCTTATGTTATACTACCCCACCCACATACACACCCATGAACAGGCTGTCAGTGTTTGTTGTCATAGTGAGGGCATAGCTAGTGTCATATACTTTCTTTTACAAAAACGTACATACGTACCCATGAACAGGCTGTCTGTTGTCATAGTGAGGACATGGTTAGTGTCATTATAATTTCTTTCAGACTTGTACAATGGCATCTGATAGTATTCATTACAGAATGTCATTCATTAGACCTTATCAAATACTTGCAATAGAACTGTAGAGAGCGACTTGACACAATTCACCACAAAAAGAGAGAATCTAAAATACATGATCTATTATATTAGTATGTTGGCACTGAATTTATTTTGCTTTTAGCTGAAATAATGCATGTTTGTGGCAAAATAAATAGATAAAATTAAAATAAATGAAAATGGAAATACAACCACTTTTTCACTTTCTGGTGAATTATGAATATAACCATTTGAAGGTAATAAGGACAGCTTTACTAGTATTTGACATCAATGTAGTTACTCATGATGTACAAAAATGTATGTTGTGATGTTGCAGTAATCACACTGTCAAAGTACATATCTGCCAAATTAAACTGAGCCAAAATACAAAAAAAATTACCTTTCTGATAAAAATTTTTATGCATCAACATAAATATATTGAATGTACAGTACATACGTACATAGTAAGCATTTTGTTTTATGACTCAGAAAGGAAATTTCAAATGGTGTGCTTAGCCTTTTTCAGTGATTCACAACTGTTAAGATATATATATATGTACCTGTATAAAGTGAGCCGTACACTGTACACTATAATACTTAACAGAGATTAAGTCGTAATAAGTCTGATTTTTAAAGTATCTAGCATCAATCAAGCTATTGCCACAAAGCCATTTTATCGTCCTGATAATGTTATAAAAGCCATCAGCCTCATACTGATGCACATTTTTCATGTCTTCCTTCTCTAGTTGTACATGCAGGTCACATCGCTCTAAGCTGGTCATAATTTCATTCAAATTGGCTTCGTGTTACCTGCTTAATTTGCATAATTAGGCATTTCTAATTTATTCTTTTCATTCAAGAGAGAGAAATCTTAGCAACATGAAGTCTGTCATTCAAAACAGCAAAATCTCAGTGACATAGGGAGCTCTTTCATTGAGTCTACATGTATAGAGAAATATTGGTGACATAGGTAGCATTTTCATTCAAAAGAGAAATCTCATCAACATAAAGGGCCTTGTCTAGCAACCTGACCTTTGCCATGTGCATGTGTAGTAAATATTTTCTGGCTGATTGAAAGAGATTATTGTAAAAAAAATATATCAATCCAAATATCTGACATGTGGTGAAATTGTTAATAGATAATTTTAACGTTTTGACATATGCAGTGTGCATTAACGTTTGTCCTGGTAAAACTATTATAGTATAGGTTTGTATGGTGAAGGATAGCTAGAGTGTAAACCATGATAGTGGTTTTATTTAAAGGTTTGGTAAATCTACTAACGAAGGGGAAGGGTGGGGGGGGGTGTATTTTGGGTAGAATTTACCTGCTTACCTTGGTGTATGCTGTAACTTAGGTATACATGTACCTGCATGCATGCATCACAAGAAATTGTTTTGACTGACGACAATATTTTTGTCTCTCTTGAGAGGGCACACAGAGCTGATAACCAACCTTAAAAAAAACCACCCTGTTCAAATATTCATTGTGAACATTTGTCATTTGATAATAGTGACAATCTGATGAATTTATCAACAAATTCACGTGTAGACATCTTGTTATGACAGTAATGTTCACACACAAATGTGATATTTAAGAGTTGCTGTGTGTACTTTACCTTTATCTCCAGCATAAAATATAATACTTCTGTATGCAAATAAGTTGACAAGAATTCATATTAGGAATTAGAAAATATTGAACAAATGATTTGTATGAAATATAGAAATATGTGAATTGATAATTGATGATAATTAGTATATTTTTATAATCTATAATTCTATGAGGGAAATAGGTTTGGAAAAGTGATTAAGTTGCAAAAATTTATGCAAATTTTCATGAAGTATATTATTATTATAAGTACATTTTGGAGGAAGGTCACCGAGCAATTACATGTATTGGATAAATTGGTCCAGTGAGAGGAGCTGACTATTTATATTAACTTCAGATACATTATAATACTAGAAAGTATCTTCCCAAAAGATATTAATGTAATTATTTTTTTTGAAGTGAAGTATCATAATGTGAATACATAAATATGTGTAGGAGTGATAGCACCTGGCGTACATGTACATGTACATGCATCCTACACGGTGGAACAGAAATCAATGAATCTCTGTGGCTGTACAATACATGTATAACGAAAGGTATTGCCTGAAGTAATATTTAAGAATGCAAAATTGCAGACGCAGTCCATCTAGGTGTAGCCTTTTACATTTTGAAGTAATCACCAGGCAGACATATAAGTATTGTATGTTTGACTTGCGGGGGTGTACCCTTATAATCGTGAGTAAATTGTGCAGGCTGTTTGTTAAAATGGTTCATATTGTCCATCATCTTGTCAGTGTGATTATGTTGACTTACGATTTGATGGAATGTGACAAGGTGATTGTGTCAGCGTTGCATAAGAATGATAACTTGATTAACAGTCACATCTCCACAACATGATGTATGGTCTGGGCAGGACATGAATTTAGACTGTAGGATATGTTGTGTCATTCAGGTAGGTGGATGGCACAGCACATCATTTCTTACAAGTTACAGACAAGACTAGTAAGTATACTGAAAAGTTACAGTGTCTTGTGGTCGAGGTTTTAGAACCTGGGAATGCAACTGAAAAGAGAGAAACATGTCAAACCTACAATTTTGTCACACACAAAAAAACATAGATATCCAATGTACATAATAAAGTAATAAAGTAAGATTTTGCACAGCAGTGCACCAAAATCCTAAGAGCTTCTGTTCAGAGGTGTTTTACGAAGTGAAAGGTAACTTTTAAAAATCCACCCTGTATAGCATGCATGCATGCAATATTCATTAAACAACTCTTCGTACCGGTACAATACATTAGATTGTTACATACATGTACAGAGTGCATCAAAACTGTTTGATATCTTTTAGATAGAATGAAATGAAATTTTGTATCTTTTATCATAAAAAAAGAAGATACATGTAGATAGCTGTGTTATCTTATAATATCATTTGTACGTTTTCATCTCAAGATAGAGGTAAAATATTGGATTGTATTTCATGGCTCATTTTGAACAGTGTTTTTGCATTAGTTGGTAACCATTCATTTGGCAGGAAATTACTTTTCAATAATGCAGTCATTGTGTGCTAGCAAGGAAATTAGACATTCTTGGTGATTGCTTCGTATATAAGTCAGATCAAATGGCATACATTATGAGGGAAATATATTTTGCTTAGAGGCGTGTGTGTGTGTGTGTGTGTGTGTGTGTGTGTGTGTGCGTGCGTGCATGTGTGTGTGTGTGTGTGTGTGTGTGTGTGTATGTATGTATGTATGTATGTATATATGTATGTGTGTGTGTGTGTGTGTGTGTGTGTGTGTGTGTGTGTGTGTGTATGTATGTATGTATGTATGTATGCATGTATGTACATGATTAGTAGGTGTATACAAAACAATGTAATTCTTAGTAATGAAATTTTTTCTCAGAGTCAAAAGATTTCATGGAATTTGAATATTTCTGACTTATCGGGGGGGGGGGGGGGGTGTATTTTAAAATCATTAAAGAACAAAATGAAGACAGTCTTCGGTGTCACCAGAGTCTAGAGATAGCCATTGCAACCTGACAATACAGCAAAGTACTATGTAAACAGATATTGCAAGAATTGTATTTGTCTAATGCTGCTTAAAGTACATAATAAAGTAATGTTGGTGAAGTTTGGTATGTGCTGCCATTTTGATATATTTCTCAGTTTGAGTTTGACTGGCATAAAATATTGGTTTCGTTATACTGCCATGTATTGATTTTATAGAACAAGCAATCAAGGTTTGTTATCCCTAGGCTGTACATTTGTATGACTATTCTCACTGACACAAAGCTTTGTTATTTATTATAATAATAATAATAATGTCAAGGCAATATCCATTTTGCATATGACAGTGGCTGTCCATGTAATCTATTGATATTTGTCATGTATGACAGTTATTGCCTACTTGTCATATTAATGTTTGTACTCAGCGTCTAGATTTTTAGTAGAAACTACAATGTATATAATATTATGAAATTTGAATGTTTAAATGTTAATTTATCAACAGTATGTGTACGGTATGTATACAAAATTGACTTTAAGAGGCTTTATGGTAAATTACCTAAGTTTCATAACTCAGCCAGCTTTTTCAAAAAGTCTAAATTATTCAATATTTAAATCTTGATTATTTAAATTTAGATTTTTAGTTCATCATATATTAAAGATGAGATTGTTTTATTTCTATACTTGTCAAATTCATGGCACATTTATAAGGCTTTGCATTCATTTGTTATTTTTTGAGACTAGTATAGAATTTTGTAGAAATCAGCTATACAGTAGGGCATGCACACGTCTTAATTTAGTAATCTTCGTAGATAACCAATTGATTATCTGTGCCATGTCAAATTTATAGAATATGGTACTTAATGTTTGATAAGGCAATGCATTAAAATTCATTCATCAATCTTTGAGAATTATATAGAATTTCATAGTAATCATAAATTTATGAATTATGCATGGCCATATCTCTATTCATCTTTACCCTTTTAGTTCAACTGATTTAGAAGTAAGATTACCTTTTCCTTCTTTCTCAGATTTATACAATATCATCGATTATCTTTTAGAACGTCCCGCTAATTATGAGCTTAGATCGATGTATATTTCTGAAGATATTTTTATACATCCGAATTTATGTAAATTTCAGCATCTATTACATTCCACAGAAGAAAGTACTTTACGAAAACTAGGTATATTTCTTTATAAAGATTTTTCAGACACGAAAAGAAATTCTCTAACTTAAAATAATCTTTAACAAATCTGTCAACTTTTGTTAAGTTCTTATTTATTAGTAAATTTTGAAGTGTAACTCCTTGCAAAGGGGCCGACGGCCTTGAAATGCAATAAACATAAACATATTTATACAATATTTACAGTACAGTATTTTACTTCTCAGAAAAGCATTACATGCATCAATCTGTTTTCCTTGTCATTTTAAAAAATAAGATTATTCTTTCTTGTCAAATTAATAGAATATTTACAATATGTCACTTTTAAGAAGCCATTAAATTCATTTATCAAAAATTTTTTTCTACAAAAGCCATGTTTTGATAGTCAGGGCTAAACCTTTTAGTCTACACTTGCCTGGCATTGGAAAATGATAAATGTGGGCAATCCTAGTGTGTTTAGTACTTAGAGAGCTGCCAAATAGTCTCGTCAAAGGCTTTTAATTCTTTGACGCCTCACTAATTTGTTGCGAAACTTGTAGAAGGTAAGACTCTGAGCTAGTGACTCATCATGGCCAACTGGATAATAGTATATATACATGTATTCTATAATCTAATTAGAGAACAGTATATATTATACTCGCATTTTAGCTAGATTTAGGACAACTGTACTAATTGTTTTCCCTGAGGCGACAATATAGATAAACTTCAGCTCTACTGTTTTTGGTTGATTACTTCATAGATGGCAGATAACTCACAGAAGAATTTGTCCATCATTTTGTCTGTTGATATTGAAACACTTGTACGAATAGAGTAAACTTTGTCTGGAGATTTGCCTTTTCTAATGTTCACATGGTCTGATGAGGCATGGTTTGCAGTCTGTTGTTACAGTTGATAATCATAAATGTACTTGGTAAATTTTAACTGTGGGAGTCTTCTTATCATACTGAGTTCCCAGCCACAATTTAGCTCAAGGTTTCCTCTTTCTCTGTTTATACCAGACTTTCTAAACTTTTAAACATTGATGTGTCCAAACATGGTATGCGTTTCATCATTTTGTCAAGCAGTTTCGTCAAGCAACTTAACAATCACACGGGCATGCATGTACATGTACCGAGTCATGTATACACATTTTCTTTGTCAAGTAATAAAGTACATTGTATAGTTTGCATTGTTCATCAAGGTTTGTCTTGAAAGGATGGTGCATTTAATTAGGAGGAGGAGGAAATCACCCACTATCCCCCCACTCCTACCCCTACCCCCAATGCTAACACATGTATATTATACAAGTTCTCCTAATCTTATAATCGTGTAAGAATTTGGGAGGTGCTCCAGCTTGAACAGATAATATACCAGGAACTTCTTTTTAACACTTGTTTACAGCTACATGTAGTGGTGTATATATAATTATACAAACATCACACATTTTGTACATTGTAAATTGCTTAATAAAAGAGAAATTGCACCATTTTCATATGTTATTATCAAGATGATAGCGAAAAAAATCCTTGTAATAATATAACCAAGTCCTTATAAGTAATGTGTATGTAAAATTTAGTGAAGAGTTCATATGAGCTATCTTAGTGTCCATGAGTTATCAGAAGAAGACACGTCTACTTAAAATATGTGGATAATGGTAAAACAAACACTGCATAACTTTCAGTGATATTATGATATAAACACAACCCCTGTTATCATATTTTACATAAATGTTATTGTCAAACAGATACATAGCAAAGTAGTGTAATGATTGACTGATATTCCAGGAATGAGCAATATTCCGTTTATAGAATGCTATTATCTGTCTAATCCTAGCAATGTGATTTAGCGTGTGTTTATTTTGGGACACACTCACTACTTACTAAATACTTAAAGCCATTGGCAGCTGTATAAACTATAAAATGTAAATTGTGATTAATAGTTTGTACGTTTTTGTTCCTTGTTATATATTATTTTTCGAATTACATATCTATAAAAGTATGTGTAAGTTTATACAATCTTTATTTCACCCTGGATGAAGATTACATGTATTAGCAAATGAAACAGTATACTTTTACACTTGATATGGATGCTATAAACGATTGTGGTGCATACAGAAAACGCAACTCTTTACTTTGGTATTATGGATTGTATTAGCAAATGAAACAGTATACTTTTGCACTTGATATGGATGCTATAAACGATTGTGGTGCATACAGAAAATGCAACTCTTTACTTTGGTGTTATGGGTTGTGTTAGCAAATGAAACAGTAAACTCTTACCCTTGATATGGATGCTATCAACGATTGTGGTACATACAAATGTACAGAAAATGCTTTACTTTGGTGTTATGGGTTGTAAATTGTTAATATGAATTCAAAATTAAGTTATGTTTAGATTTCAAAAATTTAAAACTGTCCACAAATGAAATAGAGTTTGCACAGGAATACATATGTGGAGTACACGCTGTGATGATTGTACATTTTCATGCAGAAGTGGAAAAATTATTCTGGCATGCTACATATTGCCATGTATTGATGATATCTATGAGTTGTAGAAGTTGTACTCTGGAAAAAGTTAATTTTTGTAATATTTTTTTGTTGTAATACTAGTAATAGACTTTTTCAGCCAAAAGGTTACCAATTTTGTACCTCATGGAGTTTTGATGTGACACAACCCATGACACATAAGTACAAGTGTAAGCATATACAAAAAATGTATGTATCTGCATGATTATTTGCACCTGTAAGTATTCTCGCAGTATTCTCTGTCGCCATACAATTTAAAGTATGGTAGAAGACAGTCTGAGAGCAAACTTGAATGCAAATAAATCTGAATATTAAACTGGCTCTCATACATCATTGGGTTCTGTTATTAGAACATATGGTTTCTGAAACAGCAAAATTTCATAAAATTAATACTGTGTATACGAATTTGCATATCATTTGAATACACGTATGCATTAATGTTTTTGGTATCGTACTGCAGTGCAAATGCCACTAGTATGCTCATGCATCAGTGTTAGTAATTTCTGGTACACAATGATAATATATGTTAAAATATTTTGACTTATTTTTTTCCTCTTTGCTTCATTACAGAGTGATTATGATGATCAACAGAACACACCAGAACAATCTGCAAGCCCAAAACCACCAGGAGAATTTGTATTTTCTTTACCACGTAATTTTAAGCTTAACCGACAATTGTCCGAAGATGCAAGATTAACCAGACGTGGGAGTGTTGGAGCAACTCTTTCAGCTCACCATCTTTCAGTTAGTACCAGCCATGGTAGCGGGGAGACTTCTAACTTACTGCGAATGAGACAAGTGCTTGGTCAGTCAGCGCCATCTCTCTCTGCAAGCATGGTAAGTGTACACGTATGTCACAAACCATTCAGAATTATATCTCCCAAAAAGATTCAACATCAGCAGTGAATTCCTGAATACAATTACACCGTTGCACAAATGCAATTATTTTATTTATTTATCAAAACCAAATTTTGTTCCAGGTCACAAATGTCATTTTTCCAAGTGGTTACACCTAGAGGAGAAGTGACCACTCAGAGTACATAATTATATAAATTTTCAGTATGCTAGGAGTGCTAACCCTAACCCTATCCCTAACTGAACCCCCTAGTTATGTGTATATTGTTTGTCTTGCCCATCATGGACCATGTACATTG
The DNA here is from genome assembly GCF_964340395.1 of Glandiceps talaboti. Lineage (NCBI taxonomy): Eukaryota > Metazoa > Hemichordata > Enteropneusta > Spengelidae > Glandiceps > Glandiceps talaboti. The sequence goes on from NC_135554.1 coordinate 13,975,202, forward strand.
TCTTTCTTGTCCATTAATGATTAAGGCACTATTTAGTGTCTGTATTGTTTTTGCCTTGCCTTTGATGGACTATACAAAGTGTCTTTGACATATTTGCACTCAAGTTTATAAATCCTCAATTATTTTTTGCCAATAAATAACAAAGAAAAGTAAAAAACCTAATAACAGACGTATAAATTAGCATATTATTAAAAAAAAATTAAGAAGTACTATGCCATAGGGTTAACTTCTACAGTGTACATGATATGTAGATTCAACTTAATACATCTAGCCATTTGTTTTTTGAGAATGAAATAAACCGTGTAGCAAATTGAAGAATGCACTTATGTAGTTCTTAATTCTGTTCTTCAAATTTTTGGCAGTGTTAAAAGTAGATATCTATTGCTTTTATGTAGAACAGAACAGAACAGAAAATATGAGATGGATTTCTAAATTCTATACAGTACCAGGAGATATGAAATTGACTTTAGACGCTGGAATGATTTCAATTCTTGATCTTGATGTATGCAGTTTATGAAATTATATAACTTATAAGAAAAAGAAACTTGCCATTTTGAAAGGAGTATTGTTTCTTATCCCAGTCACCCCTCTTTAATAGCAAAGATATAGAGATATTGAACTGCCAAGAAAAAAGAAGATAATTCAAAGGTTCCTAAACTGTATATATGCTCATTGTCACCTCCTTTTATGTGGTGGGAGTGACATAAGTTATAACATGATAAAACAAGAGGATATGAACTCAGATCCCATTTATAAATAACCCCCCTCAAAATGCTTTTACCAGAGAAATTCAATTTCCTATGTTATCCGAAGTAACGAATGCAATGTACCCCAGTAGGTGATGTGATATCTTAGTGCACTCTGCCATGTATACCTGTAATAACATCAAAGGTGATAGTTGCACACACTTTATTGTGTTCCTCATGATTTGTATTGAATTACAGCCCTGACAGATAGCAACATGTTACACAATACTTAGTCTTTGCTGTTGTTGCATTAGTATGTAACTTTATATCAGTTATAGAAGAACAGGTGCTAGTCCATGGTGTCGGTGTTCCTCCTGTCTTTTTCTGCATTTATACTCGCATCTTTTTTTTTTTGAATGGTAATCGCATCTTGCATGTGATAAATCACCCTGTAGGTATCACTGAATATTTTAGCAAAATAAGAAGGTAGATAGATGACAAAACAGATAACAGTAACAAAGATATCCTGAACGAGGGCACCAGGCCATCTTGTGCCCCTTGTTAAAATGACGACACCCCCCCCCCCCCCCCACCCACCCAACAAGTTCTCTGCAACCATGCCCACATGTAAGTTACATGTACTCTTTCCTCGGGTCATGTTTCATAACCTACATGTACAGTTTGTGTCTGGTCACCAAGTCCTCTTGTGACCAAATTATAGAGAGATCTGAGAAAATAATTGAGAGCTCAGACAGCTTCCAGGGAAGAATTCATGGCAGGAGCTTTACTCGCAGACATGTTGATTACGAAAGCAGTGGCAATGTACTTTTACAGAAGGCAAAATTAAATCTTTTCATCTTCTTATTTCTTGTTTGCCTATCTTGGCTTTAAAGTCTCCACCCCCACATGCCATTCAGACTGAGCCATATCAATTGTCATAGTCACACAGATGATATTTTTAAAAAAAATATATATTTATTGCGAGAAATTATAAACATACAAACATACACACTTATCTAAAAATGTACAAAGTATCGAAATTTGCAAATCAATCAATGTATCAAGAATAGAGACACAAACAATTACAAATCAAATCGTATTTGAGGAACAATTCATTGCTGTAGCTTAGACAGTAGTCTGGATGCCAACGTGGTCTGTAACGAAACCACGCCTGGTGACGTGAGTGGAGGTGTAAATCATAACGATACCGTAAAGGAACTAGACTATACTTAGACAGAGATGATAAAAACAGTGGCAATGTACTTTATAGACCATAAAGTTAAAACCAGAATGCAATTAAACGTACTTTTGCTGGAGGTTATATGTCGTTATAGAGGTTTTCTCGTCATCGTATTCTTCATCCTGTGTGTATTAGTTGGCCAGCCACTTACTCATTTACTGCCTCTAGAGATGGAACCACAAAACCGTAAATTGCTGCGAATATTCAATTGTAAGACAGCAAGATATACTTTTGGTGGCTTATATTTGGTTTGCTCTAGTCTTGAACATGATGTATGACTGGTAATCAAAAGCGGAGGGAGGGGAGAAAGCAAACCCCCCCCCCCACCCATGTCCCAATGACTTTTCACAGGGTGCTACTACAGCCATGCCTACCTTCTTCCTGAGTATGGTTTGGAAATGGTGATAACATCAAGTGTATAAAGTTAACAGGATTTATGTCAAAAAAGATATACTCATCTGAACTGAAAGTAATGACAGCCACAAAATTGAAGTGTGTGTGTGTGTGTGTGTGTGTGTGTGTGTGTGTGTGTGTGTGTGTGTGTGTGTGTGTGTGTGTGTGTGTGCGTGCGCACGCTAGTGAAATAGAAATTAAAAGCACTGATCACAGTGTTCCATGTCCTAACTATAAAACAAGTTCAGACCATTGTGAGGATATGGTTCATATACATGTATGTATATATCCTGGTATATGTGATTTGATTCTCAAGATATGAATTTTGTACGTAGAGTTGTGATTGTAATTCAACCCGTTCTATATCTGCTACACATTGCCTGTAATCAATGATTAATGCACTGCATGAATGTATAAATGTGATAGCTGTGCAAATGTCAACAGACATATGGACCATCTGAACTTTTCACCCCACAAAGCTAAGTTACTTGCATTGATTTATGTCAAAGACTCACATATCTCACAAACATTTCCAGGATACAGTGTGTATGTACATGTACATGTATGTGTGTCATACCTTGTATACTTAACATAAATACGTCCATATACATGTACGTATACAGACATATATCGTACATGCATTACGTACTTGTATGTACATGAATACATTTTTGTACACACACACACACACACACACACACACACACACACACACACACATAATAGTCCCGCCAGCAACTGTATACATGTATACCGTGTAGTTAGAGTGAACTTGGCAAATGTCAAATGAACTCGATGCAATCAATACTGTCTCCTGTGGAATTCGTTTCCTGATTATGAGGACATCGGGAGAGTGCCAGGGGATGATACAACACAGACATAATCCTATTATTATTAGTTGCATTATTCAACTAGCTGTTAGCCACCTACATGTACACCTGTAAATAGACAACATACAACAGAACAAAGAGATTTATTACTTGTTTTATCGGGACATCACTTTTTGTTGGTCTTGTCCGTCTTTTTGACAAAATTCACTGATTTGATCGATGAGACTATATACAACCTGTTACAGCATTGTTGAGAGTATATTGTAGTGAAATCTACAGGATGTGATTGCTGAAAGTTGTCTAACGACAACTGGAACTGATGCAAAGATAATCTGATTAGTATAGTAAAGCAGTGGCGTAGGCAGTGAGATACTCTGTGTTAGTTCCCTCACACATATTCCGTATGAATACCATAGTGTTTTTATGTTGTTGCTATTAATGTTTTACTACATGATAAGTTGTCAAATTTTACAATGAAATTCACATGACCAGTGTGAAGGGAATAGACACAACTGTGATTTTCAAGATAGGCCCCTGTGTATTTGTGTTGTATGTATGTATGTATGTATGTATGTATGTATGTATGTATGTATGTGTGGCGTGATGATTGAAACGCTGTATAAACTTATTTCTACATGTACAATCTCTAATCAGATTAGTCATGAAATATTATAATTTCTTCTTATTACCCATATATTATTAGCAATTGGTTGGAGATAATTGACTATTTTCAGTTTAGGTTGAATATTCAGTTTCAGAAAAGATGTCGGTTACAGCTACCGAATATTTAATAATTCATCTAAAGTTGACATTGCACTTCCTCGCAAGCCAGAGCCTTTAAGTGGCTTGTAATTTTATGATGATGCATTTATACAACTGTAGGAGTAAACACAGCAATTAACAACATTTCATCTAACTCATCTAACCAATGGTAGTAAAATGAAATGCAAACCCATCAAATCACATCACAAAGTGACATGCATGTTACATCGTAACATACCTATCTCCCTCTAATGTCATACAACATCAAACCATTATCCCACTCACATGTTTTTCCATCTCTCTCTCTCTCTCTCTCTCTCTGTTTTCCATCCTCAGCCAATGACAAAGGCCCTCGTGATGCAGGTGCGTATCTTAGATCTTGAATGTAACACAGGAAAATTAGTATGAGAGAATTGCAAGATAGCAGTTTAAAAAAGATGCACATTGTATCTTCTTGCAAGATCATGAATATGCAGTACTCATTAACATAAATGAATACTAATTAGCTTACCATCATGCATTGGGTGTCGATCTGAATCATACATTGTTGTGTATATAGAGAAATATTTACATTTTGAAACAGAAAATACTAGTCTAAGAGATGTTTTTAAACTAGAATTTCATGCTTTTATTTCTTGTTTGTTTGTTTGTTTGTTTGTTTGTTTGTTTGTTTGTTTGTAAGATATGCCATGTTGGGGTGCCCTCATGTAATTGACCTTCACATCTAACCAGTGAAGGCAAAACAACATGGCGTATCTCACAGACAGAGTCGGAGTCTTATACTGCTACTGAAAATTGGTAATCTTTCACATTATGTTTCTTAGAATCTACTAGTTATTTTGTTTATTCTCGTTCTAATAACAACAAACCAAATTCTCAATGTCTAAAATATGAGAATCAGGTGTTTACAGATTCACAAAAGACGATATATAAACACAAATCATCTACTAGAGAGAGTATTAATTCTCAGGAAAAAAACATGAGAGAAGAGTGTAATGTGAGCATGTGTTCACTCTTTAGACTTCTTGCAATATTTTTTGTAGGTTTTGTTAAAGATTGGAGTGAACGTAATATGTACTTTGGCACAATGATTGAATTTATAACAAACAGACAATTTTTCAACATATTTTACACCAATATACATGTTACAACCCATTGTACATCTATAATTCCTGTTTGCTTCTCTTATGACAACAGTTTACCAGTGGTGAACCAGTGACATATTCTTTTACGGTGCCAACAAGTCAGAACTAATCACTCGAGAATCAGTTCAAATATCAAGTACATGTACCGTGTACATGCGGTATCATACAGTACATGCGGTATCATACAGTACACACACAAATATGCCAAGTACACTACAGTACACTATCAGTACAATTCATTTCATTTATCACTGCTGATCTTGATACTTATTATTGAGACTGAGTCTTGGCTATTTTACTATGCACGATTCATTTAGAACAAAAAATATACAATTTATATACTCTTGTCATTCTATGTCACGACGACACTTCTATGTCACAACAATGCATCTCTACGTCACTGGTTTGCTGTGTTTGAAATATAGAGTCAAAACGTTCCCTGATTTTTCTTCGATATTACTAGCGCTGGTATAATTATGTTATTCACCAATATTTTTCTTTGTTCACCTGGAAAATACTCATGACTAAAGGGTTATGTCACTACTTGTCTAGCAACTTGTAGGGAAAAAAGACCCCGTAGGTCATGAGTATTTTCCTTGGCTGAACGAAGAAAAATATTGGGGAATAACATCTAATTGCTGAAAAAGTTAAAAAATATTTCAAAGGCCAACTACTGGTAAAATGCTGTCCAGATGGAAGCAAACATGAACCAAGAGCAGAGCAACAATGGATGACTTTAGTGGATTGACAAAGAGAGAGAAATTTTACAAAATATGTGAATACAATTGAATTGTGCTTTATAGATAACAATCCTTATTATTGCAACAATATTTTTATTAATGATAACTAGATAGTGTGTAACATTTGCTAATCTCAATGTATTTCTCACAATTAGTAATAATTCAAAATAGTTGATGAGAATTGCTAGTGGAAGTAATAATACTTTAATTGGCAATTATATATATGTATATATTGGTACAAAAATTGTTCAAGCAAGATGATCTAAAAAAATCATTTTTTGACTAAACTATATGAATGCCTTCAACATAGTGTGAATGCATTATATATATATGATGCAAAATTGGCAAAAGGGAAACTTAATGAAATCACCTTACTACCCAACCAATCATGTATACAATGTACCTTATTGACAAATACTAACATCAATTCACATCATAAATTCTCAAACAGAAAATTACTTATGACAAAATGTATAACATTCATTTTGTTTCAGGAGACTTTCTGATTAAACTCATTGTTAGAATTATGTCAGAATTGAATGTCAAATCAATTTTCTGGCTGGTAGAAGTGTCCATAGTAACATAGCATGGTATCATACATGCATGCAAATACCATAATTTATGCAAATCCGATCATAATTTATGCAATTATAAGATTTATGGAAATGGCAGTTTACATGTGTATGCAAATATGCCATAATTTATGCAAATAAAATGTATACAATTTGTTACTATTTATGCAGATGTCATAACTTACGCAAATTTTATAATTTCAAAAGAAAAAAAATTACAGAAGAGACAGACCTAAGTGAAACTAATGAACACTGATAAATAATCGGTGCAGATAATATCAAATTTCATATGTACATCGTGCATTGTAGATTAATATGGAAGGTTTTTATATTTTTACAAAAATTTGTTGCGTGTCATATTGAAAATCCAAAACCATATTTGAAACCCATTATAATACAAAAGGCTTACTTCAATTACTCAATGCAAAACAACATATGTCAAATCCTTGTTTGTCGCAAAAGATAACTAAATGTGTAAATTATAAAATGTTATTGTACGTACAATAGCAAACTCTTTACATGTGTGCATATTTTAGCTTTTTGCAATGTAATGATTTACAAACACAGACTTGGGCAATGTTGTTTCACATTGATTTTTCAAGTAGGAAGCCATAATACTATTGTTTTATATATATTAAAAATCCTAAGTAAATACCAAAAACCTTAAATTTTAGCCACTTTAAATTTTAGATGTAAGTGAGAAATAAAAAATAGTTAAGTTTTTAGTTTGTAGGTTGACGTTTAACCTAAAGAACTTGAATAATATAAGATACATTAATGTTGTATGTCATCTCATAACGAAAATAAACCATTGTATTTCACAACACTTTGGGCAGTGCGTATGACTAGGTTGATTCTCTCTCGGGAACTGTTCATTAAGAAGAATACATAGTTAGTACCATTGTAGGTGTAAAATCTGGTGTAGATGACAGGGTTTTTAAAGGTTACACATCATAATTGGTATGTGTACGTGGATGCATGCCACAGTATGCTCAGCAAACAGTCATGAAATTAGGCCATAGTTCGATTTCTATATAGTATTTACTCCAAACTAAGGATATACACCTAATTATCAAAACTAAATTGTCACATTCAGAGTTTTGACCAGTTGTGATATAACACTCCAGAGATGTGCTAGGCAATAAGATCTGAGTGAAATCCCAAAGCAACTTATTAAGCGTTACCATCTGATGTAAAACATGTTCTCACCTAACTAAGTTGTGACACTGACGTACATATAGCTATTTTTTGACCTATTCACAACTTTATGAAATTCAGATTGTGAACAGTTTCTGTTTAACAGAGAAAGAGACACTTCTTGTTGTGCTGTTGAAACAGTAACATGTCGCGTACCTGTTCCCGACTTGTGTTTGTACGGACAGTCTGTAGAAATCAGATAAGGTGTTCTGCTGTAAGTGTGCACAATGATTATATGGTATAGAATTTCTCTGCAAAGTTACCACTCCAAGCTGAAGTGCCACAATTTCATTTAATTTTGGATGTTTTTATGTTTGAATTTCAGAAGGAACTAAGCCTGTCCAGAAGAGGAAGGTAAATATTTTCACTTCTATTATTATTTTATGTATTTCTTACTCTGAAATTGTTTCATGTGTTCTTTGTGACATCAATATGATTATGAAAACATATTTTGATGTATAGATCTAATAACTATATGATCTACCGGTAGGGCAAATATTGCACTAACCACTTGTGTTAACTGACTCTGATCATTATCACAATAAAAGCATGAATGTACTGGGTATATACCATGTTATTGTAGTACACTATATAGCGAGGTATTACGAAAGATAGTCAAGTTCCAAAATTTATCAAGAGTCGTTGAACCTTGAATGATGACAGCAGTGGTATCATCATAGCAACACAAGTCAAGACTACACTGAAGCAAAGATTCTGTGTACTACGGTATAACTTGTATTATATGTATACCTACTGCCATGGCTGCAAAATTATTCTCCTAACTGAGTAAATTAGTGTACTGTGAAATTGCACCTCATTTGGAGAATAATTTTGGTAATTAGTTCCATAATCATCACTTTGTAATATTCTCCTAGGTTCTGAACTACTTCCTGTGTGTTCCCTGGTGCATGACACCATTCTTATAGGAAAATTGATTATTTCCATTTTGTCCACCAAGTGTATTTACCAGGTGGCTTCGGCAGTCAATTTGCTTTAAAATTATTCAAATCTTTCAAAACTTACTACATGATAGTTATTCTTTGTTTATTCTTCTACATAACATTATTTCCAAAATCCTCCAAAATGGTAGTGTTTCCAGCAACGATATATGGGATAAATAGAAGTTACTTTGTTGAATTGAATTGAAGTGAATTGCTTCGAATTCTTACCTCAACATTGTATAACAGAATTATTACAATTTACAGAATAAGGGAAAAGCCGTGTCAGATTTATTTATTTCATTCCTTTAGTACACTTGAAAGTTGTATAAATTATTGCTATCAATTTACCTAATTTATATATGGTTTTCAGTGCTTAAATAACACCTTCATAACTTTACTTCAATTTTTGAATCAAGCCCAGGGTATCCCCAAAATGGCTGAACACAGGTCAAGTGCAGTAGACACTCCTTTGTAACATTTAAAAAATTGAGAAAGATGCACTTCATTATCCCAAATCATTATAATGTGAGTTGATCTCAGTACTTGTCTGTAAGGTACGCCGTGACGGTGGTGCCATCACACATCGGTAAACTCCCGTTAGGGTGGAATGACACAACATACCTTACAGTCTAATTGCAGAACTAAAGAAATAGATAAATCTAACTTGATTATTTCCTTGATTATTGTACCACATGCAAGCCATTGTATGCATGTGTGAATAGAAAACGTGGAGTTTTATAACGATGGCTCAGATCACGTGAGATAGTGTTCATCAAACCACAAGTCAATGTGTTAGGCAAACTGCGAGTCAAATCGAGTTCAACTCCACATGTGTCATTGACCTCAAATTACTTGAGGTATACATGTACACACTGGAAAATCCTACTGCAAAAAAAGTAATGTCACGACCACCATAATAATGACCTTATAGTTTCTCATACGTCGACAATGTCATTCAAGCCCTGCACCACCCTGCTGCTTTACTGCATAACATCATTACAAGGAGATTTCATTTAAATAAGATATGCAGTGAAGTAGAAAATTGCATGCACCAATCATTCACAGCCTGAATATGGAGTTTTATACTGATCATGTACATGTATGCAGTTGTGTGGTCGGTAAAAACCTTCAAAACTGCTACCACAACACTGAAAGTTTTGATGTAATCGTCGTTAGTGGTGAACAGAACAAACAATGTAGTTTTTCCATTTTCTTCAAATTATCTGTAATTCTAAACAATCGGAAACAAGTCTTTTAATGACTTTTGTGGGTTATCCAAGTAATTCAACAATTTGTACCAGTTTTTATTTGTATATCAATCTGTGCTGTCGATCTTGTTGTCTTACTGAAATAAACTAAACTAAACTAAACTACATTAATTTAAAATATCATGTGATATAATAGTTGAGAGTAAAAGTAGCAATATATTGCATTTGCATAGAGTGTACTTATAAGAAGGTAATAATATTCCTGTTTTTCATGCCATGAAACTATGAAAAGAAGCTACCAGTGTTATGTAACAGGCTTTTTATTATAACTGCTTAAATTATTGTAATAATTATCCATTGTATCTTTGGGCTGATGGCCTTTGAATACGGTATTATTACTCCTAAATTTATAACAAAATTAAATGTTATTTTAAAGCCTTCTTCTTTTTTCGCTTAAATTTCTTTCCCGAGATCGCAACATGTATGGGGTACCGGGTGTGCGTGTAATCCTTTGGAAGACATACGAATAAGAGGGGAAATAAAAACAGTACCAGCAAAAGAAACATATACTTAGTGCTTCAGAGTTTGAATTATTCATAACAAAAAAATTAATAAACTACAAAAATACCACCTCGGGGGAGTTGGATTACATGTAATTAATTCATTTGATATTTTTCTAACGTACAAAATAAAAACATGTAGTATAAAATTGCAATATTAAAAAAAACAAAAAAAACAGCAAGATAATTGAATAGTCGAGGGTCATGCAGCAATTATTTGGATTTGCACTTTCATATATCATGTTTTGTCATGTGGAATTTTATGAAGTTTATGGAATTAAAGTGAGTTTTTGAACCTCAAAGTATAACATGAAACTGCAAGCATTTTAAAAAATGACAACTACAATGTACTAAGTACTATAATGTCTACTGTTACATTAATGGTTTTACATCGCTGTCTTGTAGTGTACCAATCCTTTGTAATAGCTTTTATGTGTATTGTCTATTGTTTGTAGTATTGTAATTTCCTCATGTGGGATCAAGGAATTATTATTAGTAGTAATATTATTATTATTAAAATAGAAATGAAACAAAATAAAATAAATACAAGATATGAGAATACTAGTATTAATGGTAACAGCTAGTATAACAATTAGCAGGCATGGACTTGAAAATGAAATTTCATGACAAGTTCAATGTCAAAATGTCATCACAATACTGTTAAACTAATCATTTAACAAAACATAGAATGAGTGACCTATATGTACAATGTGTACTGTATTGCTGTAAAGATAGAGCCCCTCCAAGAAACCAGCTTGCTACTCCTACGCTGTAATAGAATCTCCAAGTGAAGTGGATTAGCCAAGGAATTGAGTCCAGACATGCATTTACTCAGGGAATAGCATCTGGGAATGGCCGGATTCCCTACTCTGTATTTTGATAGACACAGAGGGAAAACAAACACCAATTTGTGGGAAAACATTGGCTGGTTGTAGTAATTGGTTTGTAATACTCCAGAGGCCAATTTGGTTTGCTAAGTAACAGGGGGTCCTGACCTAGAGCACAGTAAGATGTAAACCACAGTATATATCAGTATCTATTTGAGCCGATACTTCCATTTGCAGACATCTGTCATGTATCTTACCAGGTAAAAAGACATTTTTTATGGTCATTTCTATGTTCTCATAATGGTTTCTGTAAATCACTTCAGTAGCGTGGCATGTAACATTGTGATCTGCAGAATGTTGGTGTTACTGTAGTGTTAAGCTTGACCAGATTGTCTTGATCATATTACTACTAGAGATCAGAGATTATCTTGGATTATTCGTTGACTACAGCCATGCCAAAACACCTCCTGTACATGTACAGGTCAGCATCTGTGCTGCAAAGTTCCTTTGATATATTGATATATTGATTATAATGTTCATATTTTCTTACAATTTTTTTTGCAGTGCCAGAGGACGGAAAGGTACTTCACCGACATTACCCAGATCACATTCACCGAATTCACACGGTAGGTATTATTTATACCCATTGTTTCAGTATATCACATACATGTACACACAATGTAGTTTGTATTGATGGACGGTAAAGTTCAGTTTAGAATACCATGTTGCTTCTTCTTAGTTTGTGGCTTACAGATGAGTTAAGAACCTACATGTAGTTACCAGTTTCAGAATGCTTTTGAAGAGAAAACACAAATTTGAACTTCTATGTTTCATAATGAATGCCTTTTAATAGTCGTCGTGTTTTCAGTATAGAGTGACTGTATCGAACACTTATCACTCTATTAGTATTACTCAGATATACTCGAATGTTATTTGTTATATTTACACACCTGAATGTGACTCTTACAAGTTACATATCATGTTTTGATTCTCAAAAAGTAAGAGATGTCTTGGACTGGCTGCAGGATAGAAATGTAAATTATTACTCACAGAGTCAGTGAAAAAAATATTGGGAGTGAATCCCAATTTTTTGCTGATGTTTTGTGTAACTATGTACCCAGATTCCATATTGTAAACACTCCTTGGTAAAAAAAAATATTGAGTCAAGAATTAACTGATTTATACATAGGGTTGTTTTTGAAATGGAAAACAACCGGCATGTTTGTTTTCTTGTTCAAAGTACGGCCATCATTTATGAAAATTTGTATGAAATTTCACAAAAATGCAATTAAGCACTTGTTTGTCACCTGTAGCATACATGTATATACAATCTTGAACAATAGCATGCAAATAGTGTGGTACTACTACTAGCAAGTCCAATGGGAATAGGGCAATACAAACACACATTTCACTAAAATCAAATGGACCATGATTTAAACTCTCTGCAGATTTCAGAGGGAAAAAAAAAGCAAACTTATTTACATTATCCATTATCTATGACAGTACCTGGCAGAAAATTCTGTGAAAATGGCAACTTGTCATTTTGAAAATGATAGCAAAAATATTAGGAAAAATTCCACCTCCCTATAATGCTGTTTTTAAGGAAATTTTGAGAATGAATGCTAGTCATAAATTTACATGTACATGTATCTATTAGAGTTTTGGACAAAAACTATTTGTAAATTTACATATCTGTCACTGTTTAGTACAAAAAATTTATCATAAATTTACATATCTGTCACTGTTTTGTACAAAAATCATTTGTGAATTTACGTATCTGTCCCTGTGTTATACAAAAATTAATCATAAATTTACATATCTGTTTTTGTTGAAAACTATTCGTAAATTTATAGACCTGTGCCAATTTTGAGCATGAAATTATTAAGTGCAAATTGCAACTTTTTATTTTGAAAATGATATGAAAATATGTGGAAAAATTCTACCTGTGTATAATTATAAGTCTAAGATTTTGGGACAAATAATTCATAAATTTACATATAGATAATACATATTATATTTTTATCTGTTTTATGCATGAAATTCTCTGCAAAGTGCAACTTTATTTTTAAAACTGGGAGTATAACTGCTAGGAAAAATTCTGTTGTGGAGAATGTTGTTTGTCCATATATTAATTGGTTTGATGATGAAATTCTATATAAATTTACATGGCCATGTCTAGTCTGTTGAATTCATGATATTGCCTCCTAAGGGTGTACACCTTCGTTATCATGGACATAGAACAGTATGTTATCGTTGATGATTTCTAGGGCAAGGTCATTCATTAGAGGTTGGTGCATTAGGTAAAATATGCATCAGTGTTACGATCTAAACATCATGTACAACAACTCATTCATTTCTCATGATGGGGTGTGTAAAGAAACTGCTGGTTTTATGACGCTTCAGGGAGTCGTAGAATCACAGCCATGAACATTTTGGTCGTTTCAGTATGTTTACTTACATAAACGGCATAGTGTAGAAGCCCACATTGGACATTAGTAAACTGTAATGAGAATTGAAACTGCTGACCTTGTCGTCAGATCGTAGCTATGCATGCCTCCAGGTAGTTCACAATTCTGGTATTACATTATTCTGGACTTATTCGAGCATTAGTTATAGTTAGGCTTTACAGCCAGTGATGAGCAAGCATTTACAAGTGGAACTAAGTTACAAACAGGGAAACTAAACAAACGAATTGGATTGATAACACTTGGCAAGGCATGTTGGAACTACAGTGACTTGTATTACATTTCATTATTTGATAAGAACAGTTTTATGGCCTCATTACATTATAATTCACATTCACAAAGAAATTTCAAGTTCCCATTGCATTTCATGCACACACAAAGAGGCCACAAAACTGTTCTTATCAAACCATGGTGTATAATACAAGTCTCTACTTCCAAAAGTCTGTTTATCTATTTTCCCTGATTGTAGTAGGTTCTGTTTGTAAATGCTTGCCTGTCACTGGTTGTATAGACTTCCATACCAAAATTGTATGTTTCTAGCCATTTCATCAAAATGAAATTAAAATAAGATTTATGATGTGCTTTTTCTCAGCAGTTGAAGCTGTAGGCAAAAATAATATTTCAAAACTAGAAAATAAATGATTCGAAGCAGAAAAATGGATTCCTTGTGATGAAGTTACTTTTTGAAATATACCGCACTGTCCCTCAAGCCATATGCCAAGACATGAGACAAATGAAATCACACAGGTTTTCCTCAGTAACTTGGACTCCTGTTCTTTAATTTGAGTGTATGCCTTGGAAATAAAATAATTAAATTTACATTACTTTGTTCTCAAAACTGAAAACCATTCCTACATTAAAATCAAGAAAATCTGGGGTTCCTGGGCAAATTTGTTAAAATAGACTCTGAGGTCGAAGTAATATTACAATGAAGCCATTTTCGATTCAAATATAGCTGACAAATTCTGTGTAAATTCTTTTTTGAAAAATGAAACATTTTGTGAATTTCCTTAAATGGTGAACCCCAAATTTATCATATTATTTCAAAAGAACGAAGAACAAGTTTCAATGTGGGCAAAGTTTGGAGGGGATTTCACGATTTCCAATTTTCAGGCTAAGTGGTCCCCGAGGCTCAATCGACCTTTTAAAAACAAAAACAAAAATAACAACAAACTACTTTGTTTGAACTCTTTCTCTCCTGCTAAAGTCAGTTCATGGTCAGTTAACATCATAGCCATAGCTGTCATGTCATCAACGATAGTTTCTTTTTATGACATCGTCCAAGATGCACAGTCAAGAGGTTGATTTGTTCCATGTATCACAGCAGAAAAATAGGCTGTGGTATGTGAGAATGCTAGCTGTGTGCATTGTAGCAGTAACAGTTCAAGAATTCTGATTAGATTACTCTTTCGTATATACATGTAAAGTATCAAAACTGCAAGCTATAAGAAACATCCCCCATCTCAGATTCACCTCAGATTCACATCATGTGACTGGATGTTTCAAAGTTGAAAAATGCAGTAGCTTTCTTTCTTGTTATTGTCTTGGTCAGTGCAGTTGATCAGTAATGTGAAAAAAATGGAAATTTAAATTTAAAAACCTAGTCTCAAAGTAAAAACAAAAAAGGGACTTGAATTTTTAACCTGTTTCACGCCTCAGCTTACCATTTGAAAGAAACAGAATTCAAATAACAAAATTCGTCATTGGAAATAATGTAATTATATTTTTTATCAATTTTTTTCCATAACTAATATTACTACATGTCAAATACAACATTTTTAAGTCATAAATTTGATAATAATATTATCAAAATGAAAATTGGAATCCTTTATCGGAAACTAAAACTCATTAGGGAAGGCAATTTATGTGTGAATTTACCTTGGTTTAAAGATGTCACATTTATCTGTCCTTGGAAAGTGGTGTTATCAGCAGCATTGATGGAAGATAACATAATCGGATAACCGACTTTTGATAG
This sequence comes from Glandiceps talaboti, assembly GCF_964340395.1. Taxonomy (NCBI): domain Eukaryota; kingdom Metazoa; phylum Hemichordata; class Enteropneusta; family Spengelidae; genus Glandiceps; species Glandiceps talaboti. Next base: position 13,990,743 of record NC_135554.1, read on the forward strand.
CTTAAAATCTTCAAGGGAATCCACCGTCTTAAGCCTCTTAAGGCTTTCTTGGCCAACAAGAGCAGGTGTGTTTATCCTGATCGGATCAGACCAACCCTGGCTTTTTTCTCTGAAAGATAGTACTACGTGACTTTTTATTTTTTGAACGAAAGAAGGCATTTTTTCTAACTTTAAAAAAAAAAATGTATAGCATTATCAATATATGTAAATGAGTCCAGTAGTGTAGTTGGATACAGACAACAATACAGAAAAAGGTGTTTTAGTACATGTCATATAAATGAATAAACTTTAACATCTTTTTGGATGCAAAACGTATGCTTTTTTTAGGTTATTTCTTTTATCAGTTTTTAAGTTAAATTTAAAAAAACAACTTTTTAAAATTAATTTTAGATACTTGTCATTTTAAAAGCATACTCTTAAAAAGCTATCCTATTTAAAATGTCCAGGTACTTCCAGTAGAACTGAATATTTCTGCTAGCGTACTCCTATGCTCTAAGAACAATATCTATAGTGATTTACATGTGCTGGCCAAGTTACCCTTAGCTACTATTTGTATTCCCTGTAGGTACATGTATGTGTATGTGTAGATACCTCCAGGCAATGAAATCTGGGCAACATTGAGAATTCTTGTTTTTGTCGATTATAAATCCTTACAGAAATTAAAGTAGTTAGGCCTTTATATACAGGGATTTATTTTTCCATTGAGAATAAATCAATATATTTTTGATGTTTTAGTTGTTTTGTATACTGTAAACAAATCTTTTTTTTCTCATGGCCACCATATTGAAATTATTTCTCTCCTAAAACTAGGTGTGGTCACATTACCTGGGGAGCTTATTAAGCCACAAAAGGCTTGGTGGGAATTTACTCGTGCTTCGTGAAATCTGCTGTGAATGTTCAATTTCAAGTCAGTTATTACACAGACTCGGGAGTGATTCCAGACTGAGTGTAAAGTCCTTGGCTTTATCATTTGTACATAGGTCATAATTGTAAAGAGAGATATTGTTGTCACTCTCTCTAATCAGAACTCCGAGAGTTGTGATACATAACGTCAATTCAGTATGGCTTCATAATTATATAAAATGGGTTCAGTGAGTTGTAATATACAAAGTCTGTTCTGTATGGCCTTGTAATGATAGAAATAGAGTTCAGTGAGTTGTGATACGCAAAGTAAATTCTGTATGGCCTCACAATGATAGAAATTGAGTTCAGTCAGTTGTAATACACAAAGTCAGTTCTGTATGGCCTCATAATGATAGAAATTGAGTTCAATCAGTTGTGATACACAAAGTAGTTCTGTATGGTCTTATAATCATAGACATTGAGTGCAGTGAGTTGTGATACACAAAGTAAATTCTATATTGCTTCATAATGATAGAACCGGAGTTAGTGTGAATGTGGAAGTAATAGGTGTACAATGGCCCTGATGATCCTGTCACCTGATTGGCTATCAATCACAATAATCCAAAGCCTCTGGTTGGCTGTCTTAATTGCCTGTTAGAGTTGACAAGATTAAGAATGAAGTGTAAGTAATTGCATCACATGTACATCTTGTTAAATCCGCAACTTAGATGAAGGACACATCCTAAAAAGCATCACAGTTGCTCCAACTCAAATGAGTGACTTCATACTCAGGTCAAGTGGGTACCGTCTCAGTTTGAGTGTTCAGAAAGTTATGTCTTAACAATGGTTTGATTGTACACTGGTTCTGAATTTATGTACATGTGTGTGGTGCTAATACAGAAGAACATTTGTGGTATTATGCGCAGCAGTGTGCCCGCTAAAACTTATTTGCGTGCTACTTGCGCAAGGTCTCCATTTGCTCTCACAGTCAAATGTCATGTTTTGCACAACCTTATATCCCAGCATCAAGAATGAAACAGAAAATTATACAAATAAAGTATAATGTTGTCACAGAGTTTTATTTTTCTCTATTCAGCATCCAAGAGCAGGTACAAAATGTTAGGTTCATATTGCAAATAAACATATTTGCTTCCGGCCTTTGGCCATAAGGGGTATGCACCCCTTCCGGAGCATCCCCCGCGGCCATGCAAGCGGTGGCCATGTCACCCTTTCCATTTTTATCCTTCTCCTTAAGTTGCTTAGTCTCAAAAAACTTAGAGGAAACACTGATGCGCAGACAACCATGATTTATCAATAAAAAATCATAAGTTCAGCCGTAACTACCATTTTTTGAATGCACCCAAATATTGACATAATGGATCATCACAGAGAAAATGCAATGTTTTAGGGAGACTGTATACTGAATTCAAAGAAAAGCAACAACATAACTCCGATGCAAAATGAGTTACTAAGTATTTAACATTTAGGTAAAAATAGTGACCCGAATTTGCAAACTCCAAGAAGTAAACTTGTTTTTATGCTCAGAATGTACACTATTTCCAAAGTTCTGAATGTGTACATGTATGTCAAATGATAAATTTGAGATGTTAATCTTTTTAAAAAATTACATCAAAATGATATAGCTGTGACAGATATTTACTTTCTATGTACAATGTACATGTACCTGGTACCAAAGGTGTCCGACAAACGGAGGGTAAACAGATATAGAACTTGGAAATATATTCAATTTGTTTTTTGCTAAGGTTGGGGAACCCCGGTAACAGAAAGGGAGAGAGGGGTAAAAAATGGCAGTGTTTCCCCCATAGAGTTTGTGGTAATTTTGTATGGAAACCCTGGTAAAATGACATGGGAACCGTGGTAGATTTTACCTGCTCACCACCCGTGGCAAAAACACTGTATAAACTAGACTGTGAGTCTGAGTACATGTGAAAATCAGGACTGTGACAAATGGATTGGATGTCTTTGAAGATGTACAAGCCTATTTCTACCGAACATTTAGAGTTATTGATTCATGAATCTGATGGATTTGATCATTTTCTCCTTGGGCCAAATTCAAAATGATATATCTTTCAGATTACTTGTTGCCACCTGCTATGCGTATCCTTAAGCACATTTTCACAATAGCCTTGTTATTTTCCTTGCTCTACAGGAAGTCCATTGGAAAGTCCACGCAATGCTTCACCAAGTGGTCCAGCTCATTTTGCCTTTGCCTCAGTGAGAAAGGCTGATGGTCGCAGGTGGTCGTTCGCCTCACTGCCGTCCTCCGGCTACGGAACAACAACTCCAAGCTCTACTGTCTCGGTAAGTTTCATAATTGATGAATCGGATGAGTATGCTGTGATTTCCCCTTGATGTAGGGATGGATGGTTGTTCACTGCTTCCGTCCGGTATACATTGTAAGTTCCAAAAGCATCACTACATGTAACCAGAACTATACATTTTCTTCATGATTTTTTCTTATTATTATAAACTTATTCCTGTTGGTAATATTCACTACCCATGAAATTGTATAGCAGAAATCACACCCTATCAATTCCCCCCCCCCCCCCCCCCCCCCACACACACACACACACACACAACGAAAAATGTATATTTTTTGTTGAGTATTACTACTAGAACAGAGCAGATGGTTTCATTACATGTACTTCATATCACTGCAATGCCACTTGACGTAATACCATCAATGACTAGCTAGTCAACAGGTAATTTAAGCAATTGTAATTAGAAAGATTAGACCACTTCTCAGTGGGTTGATGTGTTTTTCAACTCACGTACATGTACTGCACATGCTGTAACTGGGGTATTATTTTTGATCAGACAATTGGCAATTTAGTCAGTGAAAATTGTTAAAATACCACTAATTAGACATTTTGAATCAATTAGAGGTCTATTTTATCTATAAGTAGTATAGTAGTAAGGTGATATCATGATTCATTGGTATATACCAAGTCCTTGTTTGTACCACAATAAATTACAAAAGATTAGTAAAATGTGTAAAATCTTTGTTATTATACGTACAATAACAAACTTTTTATACATTTTTTTTAAGCTTTTTGCAATTATGTATTTAGTTACACACACAGACTTTGTTAATGTTGTTTCGCATTTATTTTACAACTTCCTATGCAGTGTGCCCTCTAAGCTAATTTGACATGCTACTGATGCACACAATTTCTAGTGACACACCAAAATTTGGTTTTCTCCTATCTCTTACTATGTGGTGACTCACAAGAAATCCCAGTTTTTATCATTTTGACTCACAACAACAAAATTTGGCTGTCATTAGAGGGCACACTGGTAGGAAGCTATGATAAAGTTGTTTTATAAATTAAAAAATCCAAAATAAATACCCAGTCCTTGTCCATATGGCTATTTTAAGACTGTGACATTCCCCCTTCCCCTCCCAAGGATGCTTATTTCTTTCAACTTATTCATTAGAACTTTTAATAGGTGTTGAAGCACTCAATCCTTACAGTGCATGCTCACTAAATGTGAACAGCTGAAAATAAGCAACACCGGTTTTGATTGGTTAATTAAAACAAAACAGGTGACCACCAACCAATCAGTGATGAGCTAAAGTAAAGAGTTATGACATGGACATTAATGAAGTCAGATGTAACATTTGGATAAATGTTTGGACCACCTGATGTTCATTGAAAGTGATGGTGATTGGTTTACTGTCCACCAATCAATTATTGACCTGTGAATGACATGTGGTGACTAGATAGCAATTACAATATCGTTAACAGAGTTGTGTCCTCTGTGTTGATTTCCCAGGAGAATTTCTAAATCTCTGCAATCATCTGTTTTTTATAAAACTCTAAATGAAATACAGCATATTTTGAAATTGGGAGAATTCTGTGATTGCCATATACCCAGCTTATGCCATTAACACCCCAGCTCTTGTTAGATTGCAATCTGAATGACTATTAGGTGTTTCAATTTGACATTGACCTTCCCACCCACCTTTCAACCATGAATGAGAAGTTTGCATATCATTATGCAAATTAGGTAAAGTTCAGGTCAAAATAGAGATGAGGTCAATTTGGTCATGAAATGTGATTATCCGGATAAGACGTACTGATAGCTATCTGCAAGGTACTTGGAATTTATTTATGCCGGTATAGAGTTTCACCCTGTTGAGCAGAAAGCTTTCCATTGCCAATGTATCTTTTAAGGTTCTCTACATTGAGGTGTTGTCAGATCAATTTTAGATAAGTGTCGACCTGATATATTTCCATTTTCTTTTTGGTGTATGATTCATGAGTTTGATGGACTCTCTGAATAATATAGATACACATTTGGAATGAAACTAGGGAGTTGTGGTTACATGATATATTGAGGTAGCTCCCTAGCATGATATGATTTCAATCAGTCCATATTTGACCTGTAATACTAGCAAGTATAGAACATTGGCCATTTGTTGTCAATACAAAAATCACCTTTTATGTTGGGGTGTCTATAACTTAAGTCTACACATATCCAACTTGACACTGCAATTTTGTCTATAAATAATACAATCATAAACCATCAAATCTAACACAAATATTTCAAGGAAACTGAATTCCTTTTCATTGATGGGTCCCCAGTTCTAGATTCTGTATGTATAGTGTTAATAAAAACATACAGATCAGGATGGATGGATGTGTGTATTTACATCTATGTATGTGTGTATGTATGTATGTATGTATGTATGTATGTATGTATGTATGTATGTATGTGTGTGTGTGTGTGTGTGTGTCTGTCTGTCTGTCTGTCTGTCTGTATGTATGTACGTACGTGTCTGTGTCTGTGTCTGTGTCTGTGTCTGTGTGTGACAGAACTGGAGACCAATCCACCAATGAAGAGGAGCTCAGTCTCCATGAAATATTTGGGTTAGAAATGTATCATATGGTTTGTGATGATGTTTGCTATCCATATCCAAAACAACTCCCTAAATTAAATAGAAATATCCAAATATTCTTATATATGACAGTTCACTGTTCTACATTCTTCTTGCCCAAGATTTGGCAAGAATGTCACATCAAACTGATTATGTGTAATTTTAGTATCCATATTTCTAGTTGAACCGTAAGAAGAATGATATCTAGATTCATCATGAGCTCAATTCAAGTACTCAACACGCAGTCTTAAACTACGGTTATGCTTGGTACTGAGTTAAACGATGACGTACCATGACATTAGGTGTCACGGTTTGTTAGCAGTTACATTTTGTAGTTTTGCATAATCAACAACACTTTGTAATCTCTGACACCAGATATATGATTGTCATATATGGTGTGCATTGATTTCATGTTATCGTATTCTTTTACACTAAGAAGTATAACTGAAAGCAATGGAAAACTCGGTAGTTTATAGAAATTCCAGGCTGTCCAGCTCACCAGTATACATATACATGTACTGTTAATGAAACGCAATGCCTGTACAATGTAGTTAGTCTGGGAATACCCTGTAGTTGGTCTAGCTACCTAGGGCTACACTATCTCTTTGTCTCCACATAGTATTCATGAATGTATACTTTACGGTGTATGAAATGAAATGCCCTGGAGTTATCATAGATTCCAGGCTGTCCTGCAGCTCTGCGTAACTTCGAGGGAAACGAAATGCTCAGCAGTTGTTCTACATGTAGTATACATTCCATATTATCAGTTGAATACCCTGAAGTTACCTATACATGTACGTCTGGCTGTCAGACTTAATTTAGTCAGCAAATGTTCACTTTAGAGAACCACTTAAGAGGCAGAGAGATTTCTCTGACGGGGTGTCACCCTCTAAATGCAGAGCATGACACAGTGCTTTCAGAGGATGACATGAAACATGGAATGTGTATAATACAGACAGACACACACAACAGTCAGCTTTCTGTCAAGTTTCAGTCTTTGTCAATCAAAGATAAACAGAAACAGCAGATGATAAAGTCGTAGTAGCTGAGAGTGGAATAGAATGCATTCAAGTCATAATTGATGGTGAATACTTGAAATAAAGAGTGCTTTCTGGTTTTAAAGAGACATTTCCTTTTATATGCATGTATTTTGGTTGAATTTCAAGGTTTATTTTGCATTGTGAAACTTTTTTTTTCAGCTCTCAATATAAGATAACATGCAGTGTTTTTATCAGCGATAAAAGTTCCTATTTCTTCACTGGGTTGTGAAAATTTCCTTCTTTGGAAAGTTATCAGTGTTGAATGTACAAGAAAATAATGTACTGGTAACGCTGATGTATAATCCTCGGGAGTTGAGGAAGTGATTATATACATGTTGGGACTTTGGTCTGTGCCAGGAGTAATAATTGTGCAGTGCTATGAGTACCCCCATATTCATTTCTAGTTGCAGAATGCATTTGCTACAAAGAATGCGACTATCACTTTTGTTGCAGATGGCAAGCGCTACATAGTCACACTCTTGTCTATAAGCATAGACCCTACACATGTATATGTGGGTTCTGTGGTCTAAGATAGCTTCTGTTAGTTGCACTAATGATCGCACACAGCAAAGACTACTATAAACTGCAAGTAGCACTTTGGGTCGCATAATACCTTTAGAGGTACTCATACATACCTCGATTACAACATCTCTTGTGGAAATTGCTGTATGATATATACATGTACCGGTATATTTATACAAATGTATCCATTTAATATTAGTACAAGGGGGTTTTTTTGTGAAGAAAAGAAATTTGCCCAAACTTGCAGTCATTAATTAAAGGCCAGGGTTTCAATCCCTTGTTCTCACGTTACTGTTATCTTATTAGCAGTGTACTCTCTAATGAATGACAAGAATTTATGTTTTGGGTCAAAATGATAGAAACATGGTTTTCTTGTGAGTTACCCCGTAGTAATGGAGAGAAAATGGAGAGAAACTGTTGTTTGTGGTGGCATGTCAAATTGACTTAGAAAGATGAGTTTGTTGAACAAAGAAGTATCAGTGCAACTACATGTACAGTGATAATGGTATAACAAATTTTTCAACACAGATGGACTGGAGTATGACATACATGTACTTGTACACTTGAGTTCAAATAAAAGGATAATAAAGCCAAATCTGGTTAAAACTTCTGCTTTATTTGAATCTCATGACTTAGCAGTTAGAGGGCATACTGCGTATCAGTGGAGACATGGAATGATTACTTTGGGCTGTTCTTTTGTTGTTATCCGACGTTTTCCTACAATCTACTAGAAGTTTCAACCCTAATCCAATTTGATGCGCCACTGACGCACACTTTTTCTAGTGACGCACCAAAGTTTGGTGTTCCGCTGTCTCTTACTATGTGGTGACTCACAAGAAATGCCAGTTTTTAGCATTTTGACTGCCAACAACAAAATTTGGCTATCATTAGAGGGCACACTGACCCTTTAGTGTATCTTTCGTAGTTTGAATTAACACAATGCAACAGATTTGATAATATGGAAATTTTAGTCTCTGGCAAACCAGCTGCGGATCACAATTACATGTAGACAGAAATTTCTAGTTGAGAAAATATCTATATTGTCATATGTTTATTTCTTTGTTATTTATGTTGTTTTTCAGTCTTCCTGTTCAAGTCAGGAGAAGCTACATCAGTTGCCATTTCAACCAACACCCGATGAGTTGACACTTCTCACAAAGCACTTTAGTAGTGGGGAGGATAATCCTGGACAGGAAGATGATGGAAGGAAATCGCCGTCCATCCGACCCAGATCAAGAAGTCTTAGGTAGGCAGAAGTCGTTATTGGAGACAGATAACTGTAATATTTCTCCATTCAAAAGTGTTATTCTTTCAGCATCTCAAATTACTGTAATTGAAACATTTGAAAACTAAGGAAAATTCTCTTTATCTTATCTTTTTCCGTAAACATTCAAACAAACACAAAAGAAGTGAAAGATCTGTCGTAAAGTGTACATGTTGTTTAAGATTAAACATGTGTAAGTTGTGCATTTTGCTTGCACCAAGTGTTTTGTCATAGGTATGATCCCATGTACTGAGACGTCATATTTGGTTCTCTTTCTTCTTTTCCATTTCTTCGCTTCAAAGCTTAGCCATTCTTGATGTAAAATATGTACCATGGTTAACGTAAGCTTGGGATTTTTTGAAGCAGTTTCCAATTTTTGAGCATTATCACTTTTTTTCATCATCATCATTGTCGTCATCGTTGTTGTCATCATCATCATCATCATCATCATCATCATCATCATCATCGCCACCACCACCACCGCCTCCCTTCTCATCCCTGACTAACATCCGTGCAACATTTCTAAAAGTTACTGCATGCATGCTCCAGTCAACTTTTGTATCTCAAAAACTTTTGTATCTCAAAAACTTGATAATGTTATAAATAGTACTAATCACAATTACAATTTTTGTATTGGCTACTTTTTCATAGATTTCTATGAATGCACATGTACATGTGTGTCTTTCTGTATGATTTTATTACTTACATGCATGTGTGTGTTATTGTTTATTTGAGAGAGTTGTGTATGTGTGTACTGTTTGTATGTATGTATGTATGTATGTATGTATGTATGTATGTGTGTATGTATGTATGTATGTATGTATGTATGTATGTATGTATGTATGTATGTATGTATGTATGTATGTGTGTGTATGTATGTATGTATTTATGTGTGTATGTATGTATGTATGTATGTATGTATGTATTTATGTGTGTATGCCATTGTCTTGCAATCTGTGTGCTATATGTATGTACATCTCTATGTGAGTAACTATTGGTGTGTGTGTGTGTGTGTGTGTGTGTGTGTGTGTGTGTGTGTGTGTGTGTGTGTGTGTGTGTGTGAACGAGAGCGAGAGATAGAGATATTTTTTTCATATACTAAAATATGTATGTCCAAATACGTGATGTGTTATTGTCTAAATCTATCAATTCTTTTCACATTGCAGTAGTAGTCCAGTACTTGGACCTGGTGGTTTAGAATGTGAGGTACTTATGATGAACAGTGTATACAGAGACAGATTTCCTAAAGCCAAGGAACAAATGGAAGAAAAACTTACGGTAAAAATATTGCCTTTATCATATCTCTTTCTGCGAATTTAACTCCAGTATGTCGATTTACATTTTTAATGTCTCTCTGTAACCGTTTTCACTGTCTATACAATGTGTGCTGACCTTGGTAACAATTTTCTGCGAGGGTGAACAAATCTAATTATGACAACGATATTAATTAGATTAAGTGTGTTATGTGAATACCAAGTGTCGGAACAGACACATTTATATCAGCTAAATTATATATACATGGTAAGTATCCATTTGTATTAATGTGATCTTTATATTGTGATGTCCATTTCCTTCTGTATTCTTCGGAGACAGTGAATGTACAAGTAAGTTGAATCATGGTTGAGCTTACAAGGTTGTCAATTTCATGTTTTATCTAATGTATGTTTGTGTCCATTTCGTTCTGCAAGTTTTGAATTATATGGTACATTTCGTGTGTTTTTGTTGTATATATATTTCTATGTCCATTTCACTCTCAGGCAGTACATTTACAACTAAAGTTGAACCACAGTTCAGCAACATGTACAAGACTCTTAATTGGGTGGTGAAAGTGCATGGCCTCTGGGTTCGTAATTAGAAAAGCAAATTTATACTCACAGAATCAACAACCTTTTTGGAAGTGTCATCCCAAATGTTTGCCTGACAGCATTGTGACGGGTGTACGGCAGACTTTTGAGGATAACTGGATATTTTCTAACAATCACCCACATTTCTATTCTTTTTTCTTTTCTTTTTTTCACAGGAATTTATTGAATCACTGAGTGCAGAACAGGAGACACATGACAGCATATTCTGTTTCCTAGTTCACCAAGTCTTAGAGCTGGCCAAGGATTGTTTGGAAAAGTCACAAGAGGGTCTAGTGACCAGCGCCTATTTTATTGAACTGTCTGAAAACTGTAACCGACTTGTACAAGATGTAAGTAACGATGACTCTACCATATTCAAGTCAGGTTGAACACGTTCAAACCAAAAATATGGATTTGATACCCTAATCTTTGTACATCGTGATATGCTATTCTATTCATTTTGTAGTGCTTGAAATATTTTTTTAAAAGACATTTATTTAAAATTGCCACACTCTTCCCAATTTTTCTTGATTTATCCTAACGAAGGTATTATTATATTATTCCACAATATTCACTTCCCATCTGTGACGCAGAGTGACAAGGCCCCTCAGGTTACTCATATTTTCCTTGGCTAAATGATAAAAAAAATTTGTCGACATAACATCGAAGTGTGTTCACAAAGCGAGTATGTGTTCGCTGAAAATAAAACTCATCTATTGAATACTATTCCACTGGATTGGAAAACTGTCAAGTCTCTTGATCCACAAATATTTTTGGGAACTACTCCCATGGATGAGAATAACACATTGACTTATGTACCAAACTTATTGTGTTCATTTATGAGTTACAGTTTGATGTGTCTGTACTGTGTACTCTCTTAGCACTCTGAGCATCCAAACATATCTCTGCAACTGTATCTCTTTCACTAGGCCCAGAATCGATCTAGTTCAACTGCAGACTCTGTCAGTGAAATTACAAAGAAGCTATTGATCATCATATCAAGGCCGGCCAGATTACTGGAGTGTCTGGTAAGTGGAGGTGGTGATAGCGTTATTTATGGAAAAACCACTGACTTTTCTGCATGATCAGCGTTTCTTTTCTTTAGGATTGAGAAATGCTGTTTGCTATCTTTTTAGGATGTTACAGCTGCAGTTTGCATGTCAACCATTAGAAAGTAAATAACATTCTGTTATCGTATCTAGAGAGTGAACGCTTGTGTACAATAGCAAACAAAATATTGTCAAATTTGTCTAAGTTTGCTACTAGAGGGCAGCAGACATTCTGTAAGATGAGCTAAAGTTGAACTCTAGAGGGCAGCAGACATTGGCCTTGAGACTTGAGGTTACAGTGTCTTACAAATCTTATCAGAACCTGATGTAAATAACACTCAATACTTTAACTGTTATCATTGTAGCAGAGACACTATGTCAACAACAACAACAACCACAAAAACTGTGCAATAGTTTCATGCAGTGTGCAGGAATGTCATCTGTTTAAATTTTTGTCACTCTTTCCTCGTCAAATCATGTAATTTTTACCTCATCTTGTCTCTCGACAGGAATTTGATCCTGAAGAATTTTACCACCTTTTGGAAGCAGCAGAAGGTGAAGCCAAAGTGACGGAGGGAATAAAGGAAGATATACCTAGATATATTATTCAGAAATTAGGACTCAATAAAGATCCATTGGGTAGGTTCAGTCGGAAAAATATATGAACAGTTATCACTATTTTACTTGAGCTGTAAGAATGGGTCATGGTGTACTTATCTGAAGACTGCAAGTCAAAAATTATGAGTTTGTTTGTAAATTATTTTTTTCTTTCTTTTCATTACCTCTCGTTTACATTTTGTACGTTGCATTGTTTCTGCTGTCATAGCAGTGCTCAGTGAATCATCAAGTAGCCAACCAGTGCACAGCTGCGCCTATTGTTTATTTTATGCATTGTAAACAAATAAATTGGAGTCTTGTTTATCTAAAATGTTGTGCTAAAATTCAGTCCTGCATAAACCTAAATACTCAGAAAACATTTTGCTGTCATACTTGCTATTTTGCAGGCTTCAATAAGTCCCTAAAGACAATTTTTTTGACAAATTAGTGAGCCTTGTGTATTGTGATTATGTATTTGTATGATGTTTCAGTGTGGAGGGTCGATGGTTTCAGTCATGACTTATTTTGACATTTTTTCCAAACAAAATAAGTAAACTTTTACAAGGTTACGGTATTAACACAAAGTAGTACCAATGGCTAGGAGACAGGGAGGGTATTGAGCATATCAGAAGAAGGACATTATCTCCAGTATGAACTTTGGTATATTTTTCAATTTCTAACAATCCACTCCAAATTGTGGAAATTTATATATACTGGTACTTCAAAGATGTAGCATATTGTGTTTCGTTTTCAACTTTATGTTTTTTTTCCCTCCATAGAATTAATGGATCCCTTCAGTTATGACAGTGGAAGACCAGATACGCCAGATACCGATGAACTTGCCGGGGAAAAGGAGGAACCGCAACCCCCACAAGCCAGACGCAGGAACAGTCTTATGAAAAAGCAACCTACGGAAGATGACTTTGAAAACGTCAAACTTATCAGCAATGGTGCTTATGGGTAAGTAAGACAGAGAGGTTCAACTCTCAAGGGTTGTCAGTCGTAGCTGAGCAGTGAGATTGTATATATCTCTTTACTACTACAGTCTGGGTTTGAACTCAACCATTGCTGATCAAAACATTATTCAAATTTAACCAGGTATGTATGTAAAATGGGTGATGCTAAATTTGACCCTACCAAACAACGCAAGCTTTCTCATTACTTGTGTTTCCTCCTAGGGTATTGTTCAGTGTCAACGGTATTGAACAACTTTTCTGAATTTTTATTTGGAGACCGATAAAGATCATCATTGTTGTATCGGTACATAGATTACATATGTGCCATAAACATAGACACTGTCTACTTCACAGGGCTGTGTATCTAGTCAAGCATAAAGAAAACCACCAACGGTTTGCCATGAAGAAGATCTGTAAACAAAACCTAGTGTTGAGAAATCAAGTCCAACAGGTGTTCAATGAAAGAGATATTCTGACGTTTGCTGAGAATCCCTTTGTGGTTGCCATGTACTGTTGTTTTGAGACAAAAGTAAGTATCGAACCCGTAGGCTAGTTCTAAATATTTGTCTATGGTTCTTCTATTGTACCTGAAGGATTGATGTGTTATTCTACTAACTGAAACTCCTTAAAGGGGAACACCACCCAAGGAAATAAAGGTATTTTCGTAATATTTTGGGTTCTGGAGAGTCATTTCATGATTTCACATGACATAAATTCTGCACGATTACCAAGAAAAACCAAACTGAAACTCTTTTTCTCCTTCATTTGTTTTCATATAGTTGTCCACTGTTGTCACATTGGACTTAGCTGAACAATGAATATTCATGACTCCCAAGTGCTTATTACTTCAGATGAATAGTCATGAATATTCATTGTTTCTAGGTAATTGGGCAAAATTTATGTGATTTGAAATAATGAAATGACTCTCCAGATTCCAAAATTTACGAAAGTATGTTTATTTTCCGGAGTGGTATGTGCCCCTTAAAAACATTACTGTTTACTAGATATGTAGCATTGCAGTTAGGTGAAAATTTATGAAGGAGTTGACGATGTACTTTTTCGCTACACCCTAAAAATTTATTTTAATTTTATTCTTTGTGAACAGAAACACCTTTGCATGGTTATGGAATACGTAGAGGGTGGTGATTGTGCTACTTTGTTGAAAAATATGGGTCCTTTACCTGTGGACATGGCAAGGTATGTACTGTCTTGTGTTCCTGTTTTAAATCATACCTTACATTTTTTTTTAAAGAAAACTTTGCAACCTTTAATGGGGCAAGGTCTGTAACTTTATTGTCTTTGGTTGTTGTTATTTTTTGTTCCATTTTTAAAAGTTGAAGTTTGGTTGAAAAGAGTAAATTCATCAGCAAAATACTTCCGAGGTCCTGTTACCAACCAAAACGTAGCAGGTCTCAACTCTAAATTAAGATGGTGTGAAGTAATTCCAGCAAATACTTTAAATAAATGAGAAGATAAACTGATGTGAAAGGTATATGAGATGTATGTGTTTTTGGTTTCTTGTAGGATGTACTTTGCAGAAGCTGTCCTAGCTGTGGAATACATACATAGTTATGGTATTGTCCACAGAGACCTCAAACCTGACAAGTAAGTGGATAGATGGGTGGATGGGTGGGTGGATGGATGGATGGATGGATGGATGGATGGGTGGATGGATGGATGGATGGATGGATGGATGGATGGATGGATGGATGGGTGGGTGGTAGAGAGGGAGTGGTTGGTGAGTGGGTGGTTGAATGAATGGATGGATGGATGGATGGATGGATGGATGGATAGATGGATGGATGGATGGATGGATAGATCGATGGATGGATGGGTGGGTGGGTGGGTGAATGGATGGATGGATGGATGGATGGATGGATGGATGGATAGATGGATGAATGGATGGATGGGTGGATGGATGGATGGGTGGTAGAGAGGGAGTGGTTGGTGAGTGGGTGGTTGAATGAATGGATGAATGGATGGATGGATGGATGGATGGATGGATGGATGGATGGATGGATGAGTGGGTGGGTGGATGAGTGGGTGGGTGGATGGATGGGTGGTAGAGAGGGAGTGGTTGGTGAGTGGGTGGTTGAATGAATGGATGGATGGATGAATGGATGGATGGATGAGTGGGTGGGTGGATGGATAGGTGGATGGGTGAGTGTGTTGATGGGTATGTGGATGCACTTTATATGGGTGGATAGCTGGCTTAATTGATGGTAGGCAGAGCTGTTCTTGAAAACTTGATGTTTTGTTGAGTATACCCTTGTGTGTGCATAATACATTTAGAAGCAATAAGGGATTTTACGTCTCATCATTACAGATCTCACAATCTGTCATGAGACGATAACCGACTTATTGACATTATTACCATCAGATCTCACAATCTGTCATGAGACGATAACCGACTTATTAACATTATTACCATCATATCGTAGTAACGTTATATTTATTTGCAACTTTTCACCTTCAATATCTTAATATTGAATGTTTTTTTTCTCATTTCAGTTTACTGATAACGTCAATGGGACATATCAAACTGACAGACTTTGGTCTATCGAAGATTGGTCTCATGAGTTGTGAGTATCTCATTTTTGATGAATTCTGAAGAAAAAAATATATACTTAGATAACAGTTGATATTATGTTTACAAATTTTTTATTAAAATTTGAGGAAACAATTTGGAACTGCCAATTGGAAAGATTTGTTGAGCTTTCAATTGAAGCCACGACTGTTGATATTAGTGAAGTTAGGAAAATGTCATGGTTTGTATCCAGCAGTGTGTAATACTAATAGTTACATAAATGTCTTTTTGCTTTATAAATCCGATTTTTTTATGCTTGACATTAATTACTAACAACATTACAATGAGTGTTAGTAAATAACAATTATTGTTACTACTGCCATCTATAAACACCATTTGCAATGTAAAAATCATAAGCTTAAGTGAAGTTGTATATTTTCTGTGTCTTGATACAGTGACGACAAATATTTACGAGCATGCAATCGAGAAAGACGCGAAACAATTCCAGGATAAACAAGTGTGTGGTACACCGGAGTATATTGCACCGGAAGTGATTCTACGTCAAGGTTATGGCAAGCCTGTTGATTGGTGGTCCATGGGTATCATACTGTATGAATTCCTGGTTGGATGTGTACCTTTCTTTGGTGATACTCCCGAGGAATTGTTTTCACAGGCAATCCAAGGTGAGTTCAAAATACATGACATGGGTATAAGGACGACATCTGTTGTACGTGTCAAACCTTCTTAAAGTACCCCCCCCCCCCCCCCCCCCCCCATCAAACCAACTTACACCCCCCCCCCCCAACAGATGACTTGCCTCTACTTTGTTTTGCTGAATTAATATGAAACAATAATCATTTTTAAATACTTTAGCTCATTTGACAGAATTTGTCTCCTGCCCTCTAGTGGTCAACTTTGGTAAATGTCATTCATATTGTGTATCAGACTTTATATGAACTGTAAACCTCACAGCTAACAAACATTATTTGACTGACATACATCATTGCAGACACCATTGAATGGCCAGATGGGGACTATGCCCCAGATGAGGATGCCCAAGATATGATAACGACCCTACTACAAAGGAATCCTCTAGAGCGGCTTGGTGCTGGTGGTGCCTACGAAATCAAAGAACACATGTTTTACAGTGGTTTAGACTGGAACTCTCTACTAAGACAGAAAGCCGAGTTTATTCCCCACCTTGAGGGAGATGATGACACAAGTTATTTTGACAGTGAGTTAATATTATCTAGCTATTACTGATACCTAATTGTAGTAGATATTTGTACTTGATAAGGTCATATGTTTCATGTTTTCTGCTTTGTGGTTGGACATTAGTACAGACACACTGTTATGATAGTGTGTGGTACAAGGTACACCTACACAATAGCTCAGATATACATCAAACACACGCACGCACGCACGCACGCACGCACGCACGCACACACACACACACACACACACACACACACACACACACACACACATACATACATACATACACATCCACATCCCTGCCTGGGAAATTCCATGACAAAATTTAGGAATGATTTTGATTTGTGTTTGCTATTATGTAACGAGTTACAAAACTGGCTTCATTGTATTAAGTATTCTTTCTACAACTACATCTAATCAACAAACTTTGCCTTCATCATTTCTAGGTCGTTCTGACAGATACAACCACGAGTTAGACACAGAAGATGATGACGAAAGCTCAGACGTTCCTGAATTTCATAACTTTTCAACATGTTCACCACGATACAACAGATCATACAGCAGTATACACAGAGATATTGAAGAAGCAGACCGTAAACAACGACAAGAAAAACTACAAAGAGATTTGGACAAAGAAGCAGCCGCCATGGACAAAAAGAAACACAGCACGCCTAAACAAGACATATCAAGTTCTCCTGAAAGGTATACTTTCCTTCTCTTTCCATCCACATGTCTTCTCCCTTTCTCATCATGTCCACTCTGTAGCTTGAGTTTGTTGCATGATGGCCATTTTTTGCATGTATGTATGTATGTATGTATGCATGTGTGTGTGTGTGTGTGTGTGTGTGTGTGTATCTATGTACATGTATGTATGTATGTATGTATGTATGTATGTATGTATGTATGTACAGGGCTTGAAATTAACTTTTTTTCTTTGTTAGTCCTAGTGGGCTACCAGTTTCAGAAAATGGTAGCCCAAGGATTGTGACCTGTAGTCCGATATTCCTGAACTGAAAAGAAATTTCCCCTGTTGGAAATATTTGTTTTATTAAAATACTTTCATGTCCATAAATCTTCCATCCTCATCACATAATCAGTGGTAGCCTGAGTGGGCTATCAGCCGCAAACTATGGAATCCCCATTACAATGTTAACGAGGACTTAATCTTATCCTATTCTTAAATATTTCAATATGTTTTTGGTAATGTCCGTAATGTCTAGCTTCATCTTTAGTAACGTTTTATTTTTGTCAGTGTAATGTATGTATAGAAAGTTTGTACTTTTATAAACTTTATAAACTCTCAGAAACTTAACATTCTGCGTTATTTCATTTCTGCAGTTCTTTCAAACTTTCGCCAAGAAACCAGTCCACACCAGAGTCAGCAAAGAGCGAGAGCGTGAGCAGCGAGCATTCCCCAACATTGCCTCGACGACACTTACGTAAACCTGCTATGAAGGACACTAGCAGACTCCCAAAATTCTCCATCTCACTAGAAGAGGAGTTTAATGAGGAAAGTAGCCCTACTATCACAACCACAGATCTAACACAGACCGACACAAATGAGGAGGAGAAGAAGACCGCCATAAAGGAAGTGGTTCGCAGCAAAGAGTTCTCCCGTGCTATACCTATACCGTTGAAGATAATGCCTGAACCAGCAGGTGCCAAGTCACATACTAGACCAGTCATTAAATCAGCCTCTGCTACTGCATTGTCATTGTTAATTCCAGGAGGTAAAGGTCAAAATCAAAATCATTGGGTGTAATATGCACACACACATACAATACATACGTCACTCAAGTCATATTTCACATTTCTTCCATTTTCAAAGCACCATTCGTAAATGCACTGTGGCAAATGTAGAACGGTAGACATTTTTTTTTTAAGATACAATTTTGATGTATGATAAGGTGTCTAATCCTATCCCTAACCTACACCAGACTCCCTAACTTGAATACAAATATGAGTCTTCTGTACATACACTCTTGCCTTTCACATGCGCTATGTATGTTTTCTGTTATCCACATAAAAATGTATACACCTAAAAATCACAATTATACAATTACAGTCTGTTAAAAGTAAATGTTTATCTTACACTTTCATCTGTTACTTAGTTTTTTGTGCTACACTGCATGATACTACTTTTAGCACACACACACACAAAACTGTCTCGAGATGAAATCATTTTTCAATTTTTACTTTCAACCACCTTCATGTTTAAAAGGAACTTTTCACAATCAGTATTTACAGAGGTTTCATCTTTAAGTTAGTATTTTTGTGCAAATTAACAGTTTTCAAATTAATGATTTTTGAAATGGCTACCCTAGGAACAATTGTTCAAGGAACTATTAATAGTGTAAAAATGTTTATGAACAAAATGTGAATTGCACACAAAATACCCTGATTTAAGATTAAATTCTGAATTCAGTGTTTTGTTTGGAAACCTGGTGGACATCAGAATTTGTGTGTTTTGAAGCATCAGTAGTTTGTTATTGGAATTCATGCTTTCTCTTGTTAGAAAGATGAAACTTATCAACTTTTTACACTGATTGAAATCATCAAAATTTTTCACAAAGATAACAATTATTACTTTTTCAACAAACATGAAAATTCTCAACTTGTTTTTTGTCAGAGATGTAAGCTATTACTCTTATATACCAGAAAGGGATCTTGCGTACAAGTTTATCCAATTTAACTGTGTGCTTCACATAAACTTTTTTGTTTCCTTTTTTTTGTTCTCTCAGAGGATAGTTCATCACCAATGCCTTCACCAGGAGCATCTAGTTTGACGTCATGTAGTTCCAGAGACACGTCACCAAGCCGTGAAACATCACCCTTGAGTTTCCCCACTACACCAGCTATACACATAAAGAAAAGATCCCGTGGGTTTGGTTTTACACTCAGAGCTATCCGAGTGTACATGGGTGACAGCGATTACTACACAGTTCATCATTTAGTTATGGTAAGTCATTTTAATAGTTATGGTAAGTGATGCTCTGTGTCAGTTATGGTAAGTCATGCACTGTCAGTTTAGTTATGGTAACTGATGTACTGTGTCAGTTTAGTTATGGTAAGTGATGCACTGTGTCAGTTTAGTTATGGTAAGTGATGTACTGTGTCAGTTTAGTTATGGTAAGACATGCACTGTCAGTTTAGTTATGGTAAGTGATGCACTGTGTCAGTTCAGTTATGGGAAGTGATGCACTGTGTCAGTTCAGTTATGGGACGTGATGCACTGTGTCAGTTTAGTTATGGTAAGTGATGCACTGTGTCAGTTTAGTTATGGTAAGTCATTCACTGCTTCAGTATAGTTATGGTAAGTTATGCACTACATCAGTTTAGTTATGTATGGTAAGGCACGCACTGTGTCAGTTTAGTTACGATAAGTCATGTACTCTTTAGGCCTAAAATTAGTGTGTTCTGAATGATTACAAAATTTAAGAATGTAGCGTAGAAACAATTATACAGCCACGTGTAAAATAGCATTGGGATTTAATGATCCTTACAAGTATGTTGGTTTAAGAGCCAAAGTTAACGCTAGATTAAATGTGGCTGTAGCAGTCATATCTCGACAATTGCATGGATAAGAGTAATGGCACATTCACTGTATCGTGATTACAATTGTCTGTATATTTTACAGTCAGGCCACTGTTCTATATTTTTGCCATTTTTTGCATAAGGCTGAATTGATAATTGTTTTCCTGTTACTGTGTTTTATAGGCGGTTGATTCCCGTGGTCCAGCATATGAAGCCGGTTTACGTCCTGGATTCTTGCTAACACACGTCAACAGTGAACCAGTGCAGGGTCTGTTACACACTCAAGTTGTGCAACTCATCCTGAGCAGCAGTGGCGGCATCACCTCCAACCAGGTGACACTGCATGCCCTACCATTGGAGAAGACATCCATTCGCAGCGATGGACGAAAACGATCACTAGCCACCAGTAAGATGGCTAAAAGAAAAAAGAAAGGACGCAGAAAGGACAGTGATAAGCGACGTAAAAGTTCTTTGTTTCGTAGACTGAGTATGAAGAGTAGCAGAGGTGATACTTTACTGCATTCTTCATTGAGTCCAAGTAGGAGTATTGGGTCACTGAACCGACCCATCGGAGCTAACGAATCCTGGCAAATGCAGCCCAGGTCACCAACCAGAAAAAAGTCTCCCCACTCTCCGCCAACATATCGATCACCACCCGACTCTGCTGGGGGTTCACCTCTGGCATCGTCAAATAGTAGTTCACCAAGTTCAAGTGTACCCAACTCACCTGCCAGTTCTACAACACATTCACATTTCTCTTCAAGGCCAAGTTCGTTACATGGATTGACTCATAAACTGTCCAGGACATTTGGTCGGACAGGACACAGAAGAAAATCAGTGGGTCACATACCGTTATCACCACTCGCACGAACCCCTAGCCCCTCACCTAGTGCAACGTCCCCAACTAGGAGCCCAAGTCCATTAGCAGTGTCACTCAATCTGAGTCACTCGCCAGGAAGCTCTAACACCACCCAGACATACCCAGTACATATGATGGCAAGTCCAACATTGACACTTGATCCGAAGACTAAAAAACAGTTTGTGCGACCTAGGAGTGCTGACACACCAGGTTCACCACTGCTGCGGAGAGCTCTATCTCCAGATCGCCTCCATCCCGGCTCAGCTGACTCTCCTCCACGGAGGCGTTCCTTAGAACAGATGGAACAGGCTAAACTAAGCCATAGCAGGGAGAGACACCGGAAACTGGAGCGTTACGGGAGTGCGGAGCTTCTGAAAGCTGTTGAAAAGAAGAAGGAAGACATATCAGTGAAAAAAACAGAAGGTGCTGAAAGTTCTTGTGCACGTGTCGCGGAAAGTGAAAAAACAGAAACTAGCAGGTCTGATGATAATAAGACTGCTGAGAAACCCACAGACTCGGAGACGTGGGAGGACAGATGTAACTTATTTGAATCTTTGTAAATATAAATAATATTGTTGCCATAGTGATGACTTTGCTGCTGTCCACTTTAAACTTAATTGAAACTTTTGTACTGAACTGCACTGCCAGTATAAGATGGTATGGTACGAAACATTCGTGTAGAATTGTGCATTACGAGTGACATAAATATGAGCTCAAACATTTTTGCTCAACTAAAAAGAGAGAGAGAGACTTTTGAAATATTTTTTACAGATGCCAGTAACTTAATGAATGTGACTTTTGTCTGTATTGTTTTGCGTAATTTTTTTTTGGTCAGTGACCACAAATGTGTAGAATAAGGCAGAGTGGTATGATAATTGGTAGAAGTGAGTGTGTGTCAACGAATACAACCAAAACGCTCATCATCAATTAAAAAAAACTGTTGCTTGGTTTGGGTACCACGTATGAGCTTTAAGCGTACACATTTACAGTTGTTTGTGCGCATTCGTTTATGATGTTGATGAAATAGTTCACTTGTAAATAAAAGGTAAAGTGTGTGTGTGTGTGTTTTCATCCTTTTTGGTTTAATACACAAAATATAAGAGGCAACTGGATTTAACGCTTCATCAGTATATATATAGGATGGGTATTAACTCAAGTCTTGCTTGTATGTGGTACTATAACTGCATTGTTCACTGACACATTACACAACCCATCATATAGATTTCATATCTTCAACTTATTATAACCAAAAAAAAAAATTATGAATAGAACATGATCTCCAAGCTCCATGCACGTAAATCATTAGCGTTTACTCACGACACTCTTTGCCAAATTCTTCAAATGATGACTTACATGTTACCAGTGTGCTGTTGACATTCAAAACACTTCTTGCCAAGCTTGCTACTGTGTTTCAAAAGACATGCATGTTTTGAAACATGTATGTGAAAACTGAAAAGTATGATGTTAGGAATGGATGTGAGACAAGTACAGGAAAGTGAAAAACCACATGAACAAAGTGTGAGAGAGAAATTCTGGGACATTTTCAGTTTGTCATGTGAATTCTGTCTCTGTCTGTGTCTTTGTATATTTATTTTTGCCAAGTGCTTCCAATAATACTGATATACATTGTCACAATTTGTTGATATTAACTTTACAGACAAAAACGAATTTGTAACTCTTCTGAATTTTGTGTTTCCCTCCTTTGTTGGCTTACTTTTAAATGTCAGTAAGTGAAAACAGATTGTAAAGTGTTAGGAATGATGTTTACAATGTTTAAGGGCTAAATACAACTTTTGCCTCAGTTTGAAGAAAATGCTGATTTTTTTTTTGTCACTTAGGTACATCAATCAGTATTTTTTTTTTGACTTTGTACTATCTTTTTATGTCAGAGCATCTCAAATCACTCAAAAATCTATTCAGACTCCTGAACTTTTAACCCAATCCCGGATAATCCATTAAAGCCCTGGAAAAATTTGGTATGCTCCTGGAATATGAGAGATTCACAAAAATAAAATCAACCAAAAAAGTACTGTTCCAATTCTTCTGACAATGGATCTTGCTTTGAGGAGATGTACCAATAAAAAACGCTCTTGAAAATGAATGATGATGACTAATGAAAACAGCAGTGGAACTGATAAAATATCAGAAATTCCGGATAAACTTGGATAAGAACACTTTAAAGTGACCGTATGGATGAGGATTGGGGTTTTATTTTGGATTTTTATTTTACAAAATAATTTTATCATGGCTTCCTACTTGAAAAATCAATGTCAAACAACCTTGACCAAATCTGTGTTTGTAACTTAACACATTATAAAAAGCTAAAAAATATATAAACAGTTTGCTACAATAACAAACATTTTTATACACATCTTGTGCAATTTATTGAGTTACAAACAAGGACTTGGCACATATTGTTTCACATTGATTTTTCAAGTAGAAAGACATGATACAATTGTTTTATAAATTAAAAACCAAAAATAAATACCCAATCCTCATCCATATGGTCACTTGAACTTCAGGAAAGAGATACTACAACTTGTGATTTATAAAAAAAAAAATAATGAGAGGAGATTATGAGAAATAAGAACATTGAAAGTCCTTACCAACACAATCTGTTTTTAACACTAATTGTTGATATCATTTTTTTTCTGGAAGCAAAGAGATTGATTGGCATCTGTGTTGATTTCCTCTATTGTTTTATGTATGTTTCTATATTATGTATATTTCATAACTAGATCTACACAACATGTTTAAACATTCCATATGTACATAAAAAAAAATCATTCTAACTTGTAAATTTTGTTGCCTTGCATAGCATTTTCAAATTCTGTAAAATAATTTTGTACATGCACATCATACAGTCTTACCCTACTCACCTCTCTATATACCAGTGGTTTAGTCGTTGTCTTTGAATGAGATGATACCATTTGATAAGGCAGGGGTGTATGGGTTTCCATGCAGTCTTTGAGTGTGTGAGCAGTGAAGCAGTTATATATTACAGTAGAACATTTACACATTACCAAACATTGTTTACTTTTTCATTTGTCTATACGTAGACTTTTAAGATACGTCATTGTACTCCGTCCTCACCAGCCTGGTCTGAAAGAGATTGACTGAAGTGTGAGGGCGTCCTGTCATGGCATACCTTACAGACTAGTCTATACGTTGATTTATTTGAAATAGAAATTGTAAACTTTTTTGCTGTTAATTTTGTCCCAGTAAACTCCAACCCATTCACAGATCAAATCAATCTAATAAAAATCTGGGGTCACCATACAAATTTTTGAAATAGAGGTCAAAGTGTTATAAAAAAATAAAGCCATTTAAAATCCAACATGGCCGCCTATTGCTGTGTTAAATCTATGGGGAAATGAAAGATTATCAATTTCTCTTACAACAAAATGGTGGATTCCCAAATTCAAATTTCAAATTTCTTTTAATATTTCAAAAGGGCCAGAAGCAAAGTTTCATACAACAAGTTTTTAAGAACGTTAAGTTTCAGTGAAAATGGTCCACTAGGTATGTACTGCCTTAACTGTGTATTAGTTTGTGATGCTTGTGCAGACTCCAACACAGAATCCCTGTATAAACAGTACAAATATACAGTCGGCATTATTTCATTATTTCTTAACGAATTGTAAATTTGTTGAATAATGAGTTCTTCAATCGTACGTCAATCATACATACTTTGAAAAATCCAAGAAAATAAAGAAGTCAAAGATAGAAAAAAAAATAATGAAGAAAAACGAATCATTTCCATTACAGCTACTGGGGTTTTCAATGATTGAAGATGCAAAACACACCAAGCACTTTAATAGTTTCTCTTCGGATATCTTTTCAATAGAGTTGTTTCTTTGTGTGAAAGACAAGTGAGAATATATGCCAAGTTAGAAATTGTGACTTGAATATTCACTGTTCAGTAGAAACTGCTACGACATTAGCTGTACGATACTGGCCTTTGTCAACCTAGCCCAAATTATAGTCTTATGGGATTGTGTTCATGTATTTGTTGCTCCCTGTAAAGTCTGCAGTCTCAAAATAACCCCTCCTTATCTCACCTTTCCATCATTGTTAGCGTGTACGATACAATCTGTCATGCATGCCACACCCCGTTGGCTACCACAAAATGAGCAATGAATGGGGCTGAATGAGATGATATATGTACACTCGACAACACTGTAAGCCAAATTTGAATTTGAGTCTTAAGTGTATTAAGAGGGGGGTTAGAGGGGGAGGGGGATTTTTACAAGGAGATGGAAAGATTTTCTAGTGGGAAAACAAGTTACAAGGTAACATACAAAATGTCACAGATCTACACCAGCAGTTCAAGTTTGTGGTATGTGAGTAAAATATAGTATAAAATGTGATTATTACACAATAAATGTAAATTTGTTTGAAATATCTTTTGCTAATAAAATATGAATATTTGTAACAAATTGCTGTGATGGACATTTTTTTAGTACTACTGAACTGAGCTTCAGTATATTGCAATGATAACAATAGGGATGGGTGTACATGTATGTGCCTAACAACAAGACCACGCCCATAGCAACAGCCAAATCGTGGTGTGTATTGCAAAGATAAAAACAGGGAGGGATAGATTTAAAAAAATAAAGACATAAATGCCTAGCAACATGGCCCACCCCGTGATGAGTGGAAGACACTATTGAAAGTCACCCAACAATCAGATGCAACAACCTTTTCATTAAACCTTTCATTAACATTTCAACCCTATGTATCATATAGATGGCACTGTCTTTCAAAGCTGGTAAATTATTACTTAAAAGGCTATCAACAGCTAAAAGACTACTCCGTACTCTTCAGGTCTCCCAAGAACATGTCAAACCTATGTATAAAGAATAGTTACATGATGGAGTTGCCTTGTGTAAAGGCTGTGAAATTATTAATTGCCTGGAATGGTTTGGATAGCCCAAAGATTACCTTGCTTCTAGGAGGAGACCCGTAGGACCTCCAAAACAGTAGGACGTTATACCCTACTTGAACTCTTCCCCCTATCTTTTACTGTCAGTTATGCTAATGAACTTTACTTTTTTTTCTAAACATTTCAACCATATGTGTAAAGATTGGTTGCGCTTACGCGATGATGCTGTCTTGTAGAGTATTGTATATACAAGACAGCAATACTCGGCATGTGAATCTCATATGGGGTGGGGGTCATCATGTTTTTCAAATAAACGATGGGGTCATGTTTAAAGTTGTATAGCTGGTTGGAGAATTTTTGTTGGATTGATGATGGAAAAATCGAACACCCCCTCCGACCACCCCCCTCCCCCCCCCCCGCCGCCCCATGACTCCTAAGGGGAAATTGACTGTGAAAAGCTTGTTTGATATTTAATTTCGTGAAGCTGATCATTTGATGACATTTCAGAGCTGTGCGTTCACGTTCTTTTTTATTCTGTAATGAAGTTTTGTTAGTATTTCAATACAGAATAATTCAAATATTTAGATATTCTCGATATATGCCAAGATTTGGACCATAGAACACAAGTCATGACAGAAGCATTTTTTTGAAATATATCCAAAAGTTTGTCAGTCAAGTGGATGCAAGTCTATTTTATTAAACTTTAAATTCACGAATACAAACTAATTATTATTTATGAAATTGAAGTTGTTACAAGACACACTACTTGTTTGCTTGGTGTTCTAACAAAATCAATAGCTTGCTGCATATAATACTCATTTTGTATAGAACTGCAACATTTACAATAAAAGTCACTTTCAAAAACTTGCGAGGAAATTGTTGATGACAATTCATCTATATCTGACACCCTCAGCATATTAGACTTGTTGATGTGTTGTTTCCTCTTCACATTCTCTTTTCTGTATTCTTACATCTATGGTAATTTCTAATCACACTTTTCTTTCTTGTTTTAACACCTTCTCATTTCCTTTGGTTCGTTTTCACACCCATCACTTCATTTCACATGCACCTGTGTCTGGTCTTATATACATGTATTATTTCACATGTGTGTTAGGTCTCACTTTACTTCAGTCCTAGACAAATTTGTTACTCACTCCTAGTAATGAATTTGTCAACAACTCGAGTGTGTCAGAATTGAAGAGGTGTATGAGATCCTTATGAGTTCCTTTTGTGAAGGAAGGTAACAAGGGACTAGCTGAAACACGTATCTAGCTAGTTAAAGCCACAATGGGTCATGTTAACTGACACAGGAAGGAGGGGTGGGGCAGATATTTTGGAAAAAAATACTTGAATGGGGGAGGTGTTATTCTTTAAAACATCTCGGAGAGGTTGGGGTAGGCATCGCTTTGGAAAACAAGAAAGATAAGAGTATATTGTGTCATTTTGGTGCCGTGAAATGACTCCTAATCTGCAATTTATCAAGGTTTCCTACTGTGGAAGTATACCCCCTTTCATTTGCTCTCCCTATCCATATTGTCATGTATGTAAGCTCCATTGGTACATAGTATTTAAATATGACTGGATTGGGTTAGGCTTATCTTTTAACCATATCTATATACATGTAATTGATATAACTTTTTTATATACTTTACTTCGCGAAAGCCCCGAGTTTGGCCTCATAGTTGGAGCCAGGTGAGAGAGATGCTCATCGATCCGAGATCCATGGCAAAGTGTCCAAAAAATCTCCCGTATTAGTCAAAAACAAGTATATGACTAGTATTCTTGTATTCAAGGGACAGACGTGGGTTCGAATCCTACACGTGTCACTTTTCTATTCAATTTGAAGAATAACACTTTAATAGGATTCATGAATATTCATAGTTAAACTAATTCATATGCATGTCTGCTAAGTTCCGGGAGGCAACAGGGGATCACTATGAGAACTAATGAGGGTGAAAGATAGTTTTAATTTGGTGTTTCTTGATAATCGCGCAATATTTATCTGATGTGAAGTCAAGACATTACTCTCCAGAACCCAAAATGAATATATGAAAATATCTTCTTTTTATTTCCTGACTGGTGTACTGCCTTTAATAATCGAGTTTCACTTTTCTCATGAAACTTCCACTGTCACTGCCACTGCCATTGGTTCACAACTCAAGGCCTACCACACGTGTTCCTTTTTTGGGAGTCTATGAAGCGAAGTAATCATTGCCAGGAAATGTGACTGTTAATTATGAAAAAGAAAGTTAATATTATACCTACAGCTTGAAAGTTAAATTCACTGGTTAATGTGAAACACTATTTTATCATGAAGTATTATCCCTACAGTACAATATACCTTCTCAAACCTAACACAAAATCACAGCTAAAACCCATCCAGGGCACGTCTCATCCAGGGCACCTCTTTCTTTGCTAGATGAAAAGCAAATATCTAGTAATCATACCTGTTTCTTCCTGATGGACTAAAGCACGGTATCCAGTATAACTCACAAGATGATGTCTCATTGTTCAATCTAAAGATTTCGTTGAGCTGCTTATTCATAAATCGAGCCATTTCAAGTGGGTGTGAAGGCAGAGAGCTGTAAATGTTCACAAGTTTGGACTTTCAACATTATTTCAAGAGGTTGTCCACATTATCCAGCTTTTTAGTGTTACAACATATATTGAGTTACTGTGCATTGAAAGCGAATTATAATTGCCCAATACTATAT
The DNA here is from genome assembly GCF_964340395.1 of Glandiceps talaboti. Taxonomy (NCBI): domain Eukaryota; kingdom Metazoa; phylum Hemichordata; class Enteropneusta; family Spengelidae; genus Glandiceps; species Glandiceps talaboti. The sequence continues at coordinate 14,019,495 of NC_135554.1, forward strand.
GTTCGACAAATGTATATCAGTCCTCAAGATTTTTTCTTCATTTTAGCCCGGTATGAGTTACGTAAGGGTCTTATTACTAAGAGTAACGACAAAGCCCTTTTATCAAAAGTATCTCTCTTCTCCTTGTATCTTTTAACTATGTCTTGTGCAACTAATGGCCGAAGGGAGAATTTAAAACTTTAATGTTACAATGCCAAATACACTAACTCTACAAATTACGCTAAATACCATACTTCTACGGTGCTAACTACCATAATTCTACAGAGCTGACTACCACAATTCTGCAATGATTGTGCAATGTTAACTACCATAATTCCACGGTGCTAACTACAATAATTTTACGTTGCTAACTACCATAATTCTGCAATGCTAACTACCATAATTCTATAACGCTAACTGCCACAATTCTACAGAGCTAACTACCTTAATTCTGCGGTACTAACCATTATAATTCTACGGTGCTAACTACCATAATTCTGCAATGCCAGCTACCATAATTCTACAATGCTAACTACCATAATTCTACAATGCTAACTACCATAATTCTACGGTGCTAACTACAATAATTCTACGGTGCTAATGTAATTCTACTGTGCTAACTACCATAATTCTACAATGCTAACTACCATAATTCTACGGTGCTAACTACAATAATTCTACGGTGCTAACTACCATAATTTTACTGTGCTAACTACCATAAAACTGTACAATGCTAACTACCATAATTCCAACTACCATAAAACTGTAGTAGCTTCTAATACTGGAACGAGTAACGTTTTAAAAAAAATGTTTTGCTAGGTACAATAACATATACTCGTAATATAGTACAACTTGAATAGTATTGGATCACCTGTGGGTAAACATTTTTTGTATTTGAATACACGATAAATTAAATCAAATCAAATCAAATCAAATCAAATCAAACCAAATCAAATTAAAATCAAATCAAATCAAACCAAATCAAATTAAAATCAAATCAAATCAAATCAAATCAAATCAAACCAAATCAAATTAAAATCAGATCAAATCAAATCAAATCAAATCAAATCAAATCAAACCAAATCAAATTAAAATCAAATCAAATCAAATCAAATTAAAATCAAATCAAATCAAAATAAAATCAAATCAAATCGATGTTTGGGTCCGAACCCAAAAATCAGTGCCCTCAAAAGCGATCACGATTTCAACCTCTTACTGCACTGTTTAAGGATAAGATCGACCCCTCATTAAAATGCACAATGTCAGTATTTTTAACAATTGTCAGTGAATAGGTTGTGGTTGCCTGATCGAGAAAATGATACTACAGTTACAAACTAGTGGAGTTTTAACATGGCCATATATTCAACAACAAGTTATCGCCCAACATTTGACAACTAAATAACAAGACACTATGTCTTTTTATAGAAGTAACTGTCCGACAATTGTTTTAAAATATATCTTTGGTTACTTAATGAAAATAATGTCCCAGTTGCAGCTAGCACAGGTAACGCAAACTGTTTGTAATTCCATAATGCAGGCTACATTCACTTTGCAGTGCTATATTAATATTCTAGGCTAGCTACATAAACTTTACTTTGATAGCAAAATTAACCGGACTAGACTATCTATCTGAAGTTTACTCTCGGCTGCACTATCTGCAACTGAACGTGGTTTTTAAAAAAATGCTTTGTCAGATACAATAACTTACTCGTAATATTATCCCCCCCTGAACAGTTTTGTAATCTGTTCATTTTTAGAAATAATAAGTTGTTTGATTGAAAGCGTCTAAAATTTTAACTTACTGTCAATTGAAACATGATAACATAATAACAACGGACTATGAAACATGCGTAGGTGTGTGTGCACGGTACGGTGGTTTCACCTTTATACGCTATGTGGAGTTGGTTTAATAGTGGAGTTGGTTTTTGGAATTTAAGAAAATGCATACTGTACGGCAATACGTGTGCCCACTTTTATACATCATAATATATACATTGTCTCTCGTATACGTGATAACAACTAAATCTTAAAACCATTGTTCAAACATGCCTTTCGTTGAACCAAAACAATTTGCAGAAGACTAGTTTAATTAGTCGTTCCGGCCGAGTGTGTCGTGCGCAGAACAATGCGCAATGGCAAAACACGCGGACGTCATTTTAATGTCAGCTTTGATATCAAAACGGAAACAAAACCAAGATGAACGTTAATTCTCCAGATATAAACTGATTAATAATAAATTAAAGTTATTTCGAACTATAATTAAGATTGGGTATGTATTTTTGTTTTCAAGTGAATTCACAAACAAAATGTAGGTAGCTGACAGATATGTGACGTTAAGGGTTAAATAATTTTGAAGTGAGTGCAAAAACGGCTGAAGGAGTTTAACACTGAGGGTGGTACATGGTTTATCATAAATTCATGTTTCTAAAAGAGTGATTGGTTGTTTACTCCCACCCCCACCCCCCCCCCCCTCCCGTACAAGAAATTTGAATCTACAATGATATTTAAATCACAGGCAAAAGAAACATTACGGCCTTAGAGAATTCTGTCAAACCTACTCTTGTCGTCACTGCGTAAGGACGAAAGATCTCTTTGCTTTGGAAGACTGATTTCTACCCCAATAGGAGGTAAGTACAAGCACTGTTTGTCAATTAAATGCTGTTACAACGTTTTACTGATCATAAACACAGTATTATAAAATATGGTTAGAAGTGAATCAGTTTCGAATTTTGAGTAGGATCATAATCAATATCCAATAATAATCCTTACTTATTTATTGGTCTTAAAGGTCACTGGCCCAAATCGCAAATTTACAAAAACGAGCAAAAGAAGCATACAGAGAGAAAAGTAAAATAATTGTACATATATAAGTGAGACAACTAAATAATTATATGCATTCCTTTCTTAACTTGAAAGATTTGTACGCAAAAATTGCCAAGTTGACTATTACAGAAGTCTTGTTACTTGACATGCGCTCATACAATTTTTGTATAGTAGGTTGTCTGTACAACCACTTCGGTAACTATATTTCCCTTAGATTGTGGAAAAGTGGGCAAACTGAAATGAAATGAATCTGTGATATAGACATTTTGAATAAACGGTCTTCAAAAGCGATGCCATGCGACCTGCCTTCCTCAATTTCCAGTCCAAGGCAAGAGCATCTCAAATTGGCTAACGCCCAACGAAGTTTTATATCCATATTTTAAGTCAAGTTGTCTTCACGTATTAAACGTGAGAATGAAATTTCGATAAAGACGAATTTTATCCTTAGAACACGTGTCTGACCACCAGTTATGTTTAAACATATCGTTTGCTCTGGTCATGAATTGGCAGAGGAAGGCATCAAAGTCACCATGGCAGGCCCTTGAAAAACCAAACTTCTCTGAACCCATGCTCAAAAAGCATACGTTTGACGTGACTCACCCAAGATTTCCTCTTGTTGCTGTCAGTCACAACTGCAAGATCGTTTAGCGGCATTTTTCAACCAATATGTTATTAACTTTTTGACAGTGTGTATAAAAAACCACAATCGCCTAAAACACATACATCAGGCATTGTTGACTTAACACCAAGGAATGCTTTACAATATATAACTTGTATTCTTTCAGCAGAGTGATACTGTTTATAACCCCAAATTTCTGCTCCATAGGTAATTACTGCTAGGAACATTGTATCAAAAAGTTTTAAAATATTCTTTGTGTGGCAAAGCACCCGTATTTCTGATCATACGAAAAATACTCCCCATGGCTTTCCTGGCTTGATCTGTTAGTGTTGACACTGCTTTGCTTCAAGTAGTTCTACTTGACAACATCAGACCAAGATATTTGCAAAAACTAACTGTTTTCACTCTTTCCCCATTTGAATACCCACTTTTCGGATTGTTTCACAATTCCATCACGCCTATATACAATGGTCTGAGTTTTACTCATATTTACAGATAGTTTCCATTTCACGCAGAAAGCTTAAAGTTTCTAATACTGTAAGCAATCGTTGTAAACCAACTGCATAAAGAAGTCAAAATAAATCATACAGTTCTTGAGTAATTTGAATTCCTTGGTATCCTGAATTGGTTAACATACTATGTAATTCATTTATGAAGAGAGAAAATAAAAAAGGGCTAAGCATGTAGTCTTGCCCTAATCCGATGGAGCACCGGAAATAAGGACATTTGTTAGTTCACAAGAACAAGTTACATAGAAAGAGGATTAAGCTGTCAAAAGATGTCTTTGAGCACTACCACTGACCAATCTTTGCACTGTATAGGCTTGTGTTTTTATTTTGTAATTTTTTTTTCTATTCTTGGTAAATGAAATAATCCAGTTATTCTGCAACTCTTTATCATATGAATGAATGAACGACACAATATTACAGTGGGATATATAAATTTTGTTTCATATTTAAATTCGATCAGGGATGATCAAATCTATTTCTAAGCCTATTACTAACAATGTAGAAGTACCGACAAGGGTATCCCAAGCTCAGTATAGGAGTACCTTTCAATTTAAAATATAGAACAAACTTTGATTGTCATCAGATGTACACAAGATTTCGATGCAGTTTGATTGTGAACTACGTAATATTTACGATAGCATGATTTTTTCATGAAAAATACCGAGAGACGACGCAAAACCATTCCATAAGACGTATCATCCAACTGTAGCTACCTATGCAATCACCGTTCGTAAAATTTGAGTCGCGGATTCGTCATCTGAATTTCGCGATTGGTCATCTGAATTGAAGCATATTTAGTGTGAAACAAGTTCCAAACTAAATTAAACCTCTTAGGTTTATACGTTTTGGTATTATATTAAAGTTACTCAAAAAACGAAATTTGAAGTAGAAATGTGAAAGAAATAAAAGTGTATTAATCTGGGCTATGAATTACTGAATAAGTCCATAACTTTACGTCGCAAATGTAAACAGATGTGGCCGCCACGTGTGAATGTATGCGATTTCAGTATTCAACTTGGGCATTTATATTATGTTCCTGTACTTGCGGACCAAAATGAAATTAATATTCTTTCAGAATATGTGAAACAAAAGTGTTTTTATCGGCGATATAAATGTCAAAACCGTACTTCAATTGCCAGTAACCACAAAACGTTACTTCAACCAATGCTTGGCAATTGGCATGATTGATAGGCGTGCTTCCCACATGGCTCGTATATGTACATGCATGCTGGCTGTCAACACGGTGTAACCATTTCAAACTTACGATGGTCCGTGATGCGTTGATACTCCATACAACGTTACGTTAAATCTTGCTAACAGACCAATAGTCACAATGTATAAACGGGCGGTTTCAGAAGAAACATGGCGGACACCAGTCAAATTGTTATACACGCATAGTAAAGTCAGGGAAGTGGCCATTGACTTGGTGAGAATTTTGATTCACCACTGTGGCGACTAACTTAGGGTTTTTCGCCATTTGACAGTTTCTTTCACATTTGCGACAGTGGCAAATGGATAGCGTGAACACAATATTTTGGGATTCAAAACAAATTCAATTTAAAGCATAATAATCGATTTTTTCGGATGAGAACTAAAATGGGTCAAAACTCCCCACTCCCACAGTGAAGGAATTTAGTTTTATATCCGACATTGAACTATTGATTTCGCCCCTTAGAGTGTAACATGTGAAGCCTGTTATTGGTTTCTGAATGGTTGTATGAAACATAGCCGCTGAAAAGGTTATTTGAAACGGGCGCCGGCAGGAAAACCTTTCATTACATTACCGAACCCTATATGCATAGGAGTACATTGTCCAGTTTGAGTTGATTTCTTTTCATTGTATGTATTTTCTGTGTGGCATAAGTTTAACATAGTTATTTTGATTAGTAATGGAAGTGATCTTTCTGTAGGATGTGGTTGCTCTGAAAAAGGCCATTTGGTTTGTCCAGAAGATTTACCTTCTTCCTTGGCTCATTCTTGCGGACAAAGTATTGATAATGAGCTTGCTGTATGAATTCAGACCCAGCAGTTTTAGCGATGTGTCTCAATGTTTCACAATGTTTACATACTGGAAATGCTGTCATTCCAGTTTCAAAGCATTGGAAATGCTGTCATTTCACTTATTTTGTAGAGTGGCGGCTGTCATTCCACTTGTTTTACAGTGCAGTGGGTGTCATTCAACTAACTGAATGTAGAAAAAGGTGTCATTCCACTGTTTTCATACTGGAATTGCTGTCATTCGTTTTCTGTCATTCGGGTTGTCATTCGTTTTAGGGTCACCACAGTTTCTTTACACAAAATGGCTTCCTGTTTGTGCAATAACAAGACATTCTTCTATATTTTGCGCTTTATAAGTTACAAAAACATAGACTTGGTCTATATATGTTTCCTCATATTCTTTTTCAAGGAGAAGACGGTGAAGTTGTATTAATTATTAACAATCAAAAACGAATTTTTTCCATCTATATGAACACTTCAATAGAGTGTGTTTGTTTCATTTGAACAGGGAGCCGCAGATATGGATATAAGGAAATACAGCTTTGCGTTTATTACGGTTGCCATGACAACAGTGGCGACATCTACAGCAAGTGACGCTTACAACTATAACTACAATTACAACCTCTCCTACTCCTGGTATTCTGAGTACCCAGAACAATTTTTTTCTGTATGCTACGATGAACAGAGAGAACGTCGTCTAGATTCGTGTATGTCTGACTCTGGTCAACCAATCTGTAACGGTGCAATAACTTATGGTTCCCGTTGGAGCTGCAATTGTGATGCTCACTGCTTAGCGATGGGAGACTGTTGCCATGACTACGTAGATTTATGCATGGATTCGACAACAACTGATTCTGATATAGGTGAGAAGGCCATGTATGTCCCGACTGATGTATGTGTGCTCACTGATCAGGGCAATGTCACGATGAGACAAAGTTGCCCAGAAAAATGGATTGATCTACGCATACAGAGGCTTTGCACACTTCCAATTACCAATGAAGGTATGTATGTATGTATGTATGTATGTATGTATGTATGTATGTATGTATGTGTGTGTGTATATGTGTATGTATGTAAGGCACCGGTCAGTTTCTCCAGCCTGGGGGGGGGGGGGGCGGTGGATTCTTAAATCGGGCCGACAAAAAGTCACTTACCCACCCTATCTGTAAAACCAAAAACAGGCTGACCCCCCCCCCACCCATCACTTAATTCTACAACATTCTACAACCCTTTCAGACAATGATTTCCGAGCTTTCCAATACAGCACCAACATGTAACCAGATTTAAACTGAATGCCTTCTGTAAGGGTATAGTCTTGCAATTTCATGATTTATGCAAGAAATTTAGCACTAAATCAGTGATTTTTCAAGTCCCGATGAAAATTAGTTGTCAAAAATGTTGTTCAAATGCCAGCCACGCCTCCTATTCTCAGCAAAGGAAAGCTTACCATCCTCAACTTCACTCGGCTTTCGTGATCCCCTACATACCCGGGATATGGCATGTGCGTGTTGAACTTCCTTCTGTCCCACCACGAGTTTACAAGTCGGTCTGTCTACTCGTTGCATGTAGACTATTTTAATCACTACAGGAAAATTGTCAAGATTTTGTTGAGTGGCACACCCTCACTGTACACTAATTATATAGAGGTCAATGTACAGGTCACATTATTGATACATTGTCGTGAAATTTTCTTCATAGACTAGGCGAGGCTTGGTCTATTTTCCATATTTTGACCACATACATTTGGGTATAAATTATAGATTATTACACTTGATAAATATGCGAGAGTGTATTTATATCCTGAGATACAGAGCTAGATAAATGATTATATACAAGCCTTGCAACAAACAGCGGTAGTTTGTTATTTATCGAGAGAAATTGGAAAGAACGTGGTAAAAAGAAGACGGTTCAAGGTCAATAGAATACTTCCTAAACTTCTAATCGAAAATCTAAAAAGACACGATTTCTCTTTATTCATCTGCGCATTAGTGTGTGAAATTTGAAAATGATAAGTCCATATTTGACGAAATTGAAACGATTATAAATATTTCACCTGTTTGTGAACTCCGCGCCATGAAAAAAAATTGTTTTCTGGTGAGTTTGCATCACTTAAATACCCTGCCTCGGTCTTCTTTTTTCTCGTGTTTGTCAAGCCAATGCAGAGTACAGATCCAAGGGAAACACAAAATAACTCTCCCTACGTCAATTGCTACTTCAGGGAAGACAACTGCAGAACTAATCATGAACAATTAACAAAAACATGTGTGTCGTCACACCACTTTAGGCAAGGTGTCCTGACCAGAAACAACAACTTCCGTTTGTGTGGCCATCGTGTCTAATTAAGGAAATATGGCAGTAAGTTATCAAAACTAAAAGCTAAATCGATAATATTTTCAGGACAGTTGTGCTTAGGTATGACAAATGTATGTACCAAGTTATAATGAATTTAAACAGTGCACTCTTGAGATATATCCTAATTACCGAAAACCATTAATTACGTAAATTACTCATTAATATTCATGGATTTGTTTACCAAAACCTAATCAGTTCTTGCCATTACCCTATCGAACACTTCTACAAAATTTCACTTGAATTGAGCCAGTCCTTGTTTAGATAATGGTCACACACACACACACACACACACACACACACACAGACTTCATCTCTAATATAAAACCTTCCTTACGGAAGGTAAAAAGAAACTACATAGGGTTGAAATACTTTTGAAATATACTTTGATAGCATCTTGACAGTAAGGGGCAAGAGCTTGAGACTGGGATATGTCCACCTCATGTGGGGGGGGGGGGGTCCGAGGGGGTCTCCCTCTAGCAGCCCTGGAGGATTTTTACTCTTAAAGCCAATATTTAGGCTATTCGGACCCTTTCAAGCAATAACTTAATCCATGTTTTACATGACAGCACCATCAAGTATCAGAAACTATAATTTATAACTTGCATAGGGTTGAAATATGTTCTTAAAAAGTTAAATGGCATCATTATATACATGGAGTAAAGGTCAGCATATCTAATGATAGAATCATTGGTAGGGGAGATTTGGAGTCTAAGGCAATTCTATACTATCTTGGCAAACATTTCATATCTTTAAAAGACAATATCATCTGAAATTAGAATACGGTGAAAATATTTAAGAAAAGTTTAATACCATTAAACTTTAGGTGGTCATACCTAGTGTATAATAGAAACTGGAGTCTGATGACAAGTTGTGATTTGTAGTGTCAATAACATGTAGTATCCAAAGTAGAAAGTGTATTAATTCCTTCTGACAAGTTTATACTGACGAGTAGAACAATTTAGATTAACTTCATTTATAAACTATCTATGAAGATTACCATCACGAAAACTCCAAGTTCACTTTTGCCCCAAAGTGTAATATAAGTGAAGCATTGATTGTGAAACAGCCAAGCATTTACATGACATGTTCTGTAACTAGTGTGGTAGCTAGGTAATACATGTATATGTGTATATGTACAGTTATGTTTGAACTAATAAGTGATATTAAAGAATTCATGTAAGAAACAGGGACAAGAACACATATTTACATGTACTACATTCCAGACAAGGCTATATGCCATTGTAGAAAAAAAAAATTTTTCTTCCATCACAATCCAAAACACATTGACCCCCCCCCCCCCTCCACAATTTTCAAAACAGCATGACCCCTCCCACTGCCAATTTCAAAAACAGGGTGACTCCCCTACAAATCCACCCCCACCCAGGCCAAAGAAACTGACCGGTCCCTAAGTACGTATATACATACATACATACGTATGCATGTCTGTCTATGTTTGTGTACGTATGTATGTATGTATGTATGTATGTATGTATGTATGTATGTATGTATGTGTGTGTGTGTGTGTGTGTGTGTGTGTGTGTGTGTGTGTGTGTGTGTGTGTTTCTAGCTGTCTGTGGACATGATATCTCAAACACTTCTGCATTAATTCTTGTATAACTTGATGCAGGTCTGCCTTACAAAAATCGTAAAATTTGAAATGTTTTTTTGGACATATGCTGTTGATGTTTTGTGTCATTTGCATAAATTATTTAATAATTGTTTGTTTCCCAGAGTGCTTCGCCCTATTATATAGTGTGCAGCAGGCCTTTTCATAGCTTGATTGCCAATTTTTGGCTCCAAAGGAGTGTTCATGTTTTCTGTCTGTCTGTCTGTCTGTCTGTCTGTCTGTCTGTCTGTCTGTCTGTCTGTCTGTCTGTCTGCCTGCCTGCCTGCCTGCCTGCCTGCCTGCCTGCCTGCCTGCCTGCCTGTCTGTCTGTCTGTCTGTCTGTCTGTCTGTCTGTCTGTCTGTCTGTCTGTCTGTCTGTCTGTCTGTCTGTCGGGGAATTTGGCACTAAATAGGCTAAGTGTAGAGCACATTATACATATCATTATGGTTTAATCTCACTGCCAGTCTCATTACGTGATCATTGCACACCCGAGAGGGGGGAGGTATATATATGTTTATAATGTCTGTCTGTCTGTCTGTCTGTCTGTCTGTCTGTCTGTCTGTCTGTCTGTCTGTCTGTCTGTCTGTCTGTCTGAGTGTATGTGTGTGTGTGTGTGTGTGTGTCTCATAAATTTCTAAAAACAACAGCTTCATAAATTGAGAGGAGATTCAGTACACAAGTCCTTTTGGATAATGTTGAATTAATGATATATTTTGGCAAGATCTATATGTAATTACCATACATTGTTCGGTCAGTAGATTCAGTGATAAAGGTCCCTGAGTTACAATGCGATCTCGTCTACTTATTGGCACTGACCGTTGGTGGCGCTCCTTACATTAAGTGTATAAGGGTACGTTTGCCTAGCATTATATATGGGAGACATTGAGATCAAATTTAGCTCAAATTTACCGTCATACATCAACAGATAAATGTTTCCCACATAATTCATCAGACATTCAGCCTATAGATTCATGTTTACAAGGAAATATAAGTTTCAGCATAAAGTGAAAATCAATATTGTATTGATCACGTTTTGCTATAAGTTGTTATACCAGGAATTCTATCTTACAACCATTGTAAAGCAAATATTGTATTCCATTGTGAATTGTTCCCTGAATCCAGCTTACATTATTATTATTTTCATCTTTCTTACAGACTATTCTATGAAGGTAGTACCAGTGACTGCATCGGATGGTATAACATACCGTAATATATACTGTGCAGTATGTAATGGTGTGGCTGAATCAGATCTGGAAATTTGGAAGACTCTTATACAGTGCCAACCTCGATCATTAAATGAACATAATACTTCCATTGCAAATCTTGACTTTTGGCAAAGCCTACAGTTCGCAAATTCACTTTACAATTCCAAATATTGTACTATGACACCAATTAAGAGGGAGAATTCTAGCTCCACTGGGGTAAGACATTGTGTCCGTTCTAGAGTTATTGATACATGCTCTCTGATATATACTTCAAAATGGGAACCTACAACTCACGCGCTATTATCACTGTGCACGTCATATTTTTCAGCAGTTTCTAGCAGTGGGTTTGTGTACAAAAACATCCACTGTGCTATTTGCAGTGATGAATTAGACGTTACTTTATGCGGGGTTCCACTTCAGAATCCACACCAAGAATTCTCCTTTCTGACGATTCTTTTTGATCTGCCGACATTACATGAAATTTATATAGAAATTAAAACGCAGGGTATAGAAAATCAAAGATTCAAAGAAATGACATGTTCGTTTGGTGGCTTTTTTGACCCAATGTTAATGAAGTGTATTTATCTAACGAGGGATCAAGAAAACATTCACAACAACAGTGGCATGTGGGATGTGAGTTTTGATTCCAATTATTCCAAACCGGGAAATTATGTTGACACTTCTTACAATGTAACCAGCGAGATATTGCCTACATGCAACACGAGTGAATTAATACGCCTCAATACTTCAGACTTTTATATTGAAGGTCGTACACTCGTGTATCGCTATAGAGGTTCCATGTATGAATCTAGCGATTTTTATATCTCTGTCAACAATTATATTGCGTATGTCTGTGCTGACGCCATAACTGAATTTTCAGTAGCTCGAATTGAAAGGTGGTTGATGTGGCTGATAATTGCCTTTTCCTCGTTATCTGTTGCTTGTCTTCTTACACTTATAGTCATTCATTGTGTTTCCAAGAAAATTCAAAGTTTCCCCAAGAAAGTTATTCTAAATCTAGTTATAGCGTTGCTGTTTGCACAAGGGCTATTCCTATCAGGAATGGGAATAAGTGATTTTCCACAGCTTTGTTTTCCATTTGCTGCCTGTCTTCATTACACCTGGTTGGCATCTTTCTGTTGGATGGGAATGACTAGTTTCGATATGTGTCGAACTTTTCATTCTGTCACAAAGTCGTTACCCATTAGCCAGGAGAGGAGGATTTTGATTGCCTATGTCGCGTGTGGTTGGGGTCTACCTGCTATTGTTGTAGGATTACTAGTTGCCATAGATACATGTAAATGTATGGGTCTTAGAATCGATTATGGAGCTGATGGGGTATGTTGGATTCGTAACCAAGTTGCATTGTTTGTATTCTTTGTCGCGCCAATAACCACAATCCTTATTTTCAACACTGTGTGCGGCGTTCTAGTAAGCATAGCCATCAAAAGTTGTTCGGCTGGTGTTCAGACCAATAGTTTTGGTGGATGGCGAAAACTGACTGTAGTATGTTTGAAGTTATATATTGTGATGGGCATCTCTTGGAGTTTAGCCTTGGTTGAAAGTTTCATCGATAATATTGCTCTGAGTATCTTTGTCTTAGTGTTCAACTCTCTACAAGGAACGCTTGTACTTATTGTTTTCATGGTAGATTCTTTTGTATCAGCTCACCGTTCTACTGAAGGAGTCGGCCAATGTCAACATACACCTCAGCAAGGTCAAATTCATAATACTGATGTTGAGTTAAACTGTTTACCAGATAATTGATGTTGGAATAGTAGGCGTGCTGTTGGATTTAAAATTCCAACCAAGATTGCATTTCATCTAAAATTCAGTCTAATCCACGTACCATCGTTACGATTCTACATCACCTACAGTTATTTCTACTTGCGATTTCGGCGAAACTTGAATATTCAATGAGAGATGTTTTACAAGCAAGAGAATATGTACTTTAATAGGAGTAATGAATATTCATTGTGTAACAATAAATGTAATATTTCTGATGTGACTCCTATGTTGCAATGGCTTATAGCAAACATACCCATTATAAAGGCAAAAGATCAACTTGATATTTCTCTGAAATCGCAAGTAATTGTAGGTGACCGTGTAAAATGAAAGGACTCCCCAGAACCCAAAGTTTATGAAAATACCTTTATGTCCTTGAGTGGTGTCCCCCTTTACTAATGGCAACGCCATTGAAAATGTATGTAACATGTATCAATCGTAACTGTATTTTGATACAGCCAGAGAGTTACAATAATATAACAGTAGCATACTTATTTTTTTACAAGGTTTGGTGAGGGCATAAGTGTGTTAGTTTCCTGAGATTACTTTAGGTGATTACAAATATTTGTGTTGGACTTTTGCTCCAGTTATTTTGATGGTGTAATTGCAACACTTACTATGTGTTGGAAATACTTAATTGTCTCATACTACATCACATCTAAATATTGCCTTTTATATGCTTGTTACGAATTATCTTATGTTTGTGGCTTTGCATTGGGATATCTTCAACTTGTACCAATGTTGCTGTAACAGTATTACGCCTATTGAAATGAGTAGAGAAAAACTTGAGTAGTATAGAACGTAGCGATTTTTAATCTACTCTCTATTCAACGAACACCTGATGGGGTTTGATTCTTTTTCATTTCAGAAAATAATGCGTTGTTTCTAGACTGGCGATAAGTCAGATTGTTATATGTGTGCGATTATGTGAATTTTGACGGTAACATCTTCTGTGATTAGACGTTGTTGGGGCCAAAAGAAGCACTTGTGACTATGGAACCATCCTTTTAGAAGAGATGGGGTGGGTGGGGTGGGGTGATAAAGATGATACCATAAATGTTGGATGTATTTTATCCTATTGTTTATCTTTAACTGGTATAAGCCCAATAATAATTCTATATATATCGGTGGTAAGCTAGATGGCAAATGTTTACATAACGTATAGTAGTGTGGCTGAGCAATTACCACCCTATGTGTACAGTTTAGTGAATTAGCTGATAATAGTTTTCAGCTTATGCCAACCATAGACGTTGGAGAATCTATGTACCAACACAATAACCAACTCCTATTTTCCCATATCAATGCATTCTCTTTGCTGTTGGTACTAAGCAAACAATAAACATCTGACAAATTCTTCTTATAATTGCTCTCCTTTTGATAGAGACATACCATCTAGTGATATGAATGAAGGTAATAGTCCGGGTCCCATTAAGCGAAAGCGTGCCGAAATACCAGATCGTTAACCCTGTGTCTAGAAGATCAAGTTGAGACAGCGTTGTCGTGGTAATAGGTGTAGATGGAAAATGAGTGACTTTGTGTCATGTTGGTGTTGTGGTAAAATGGGTCATTTGAAAAAGCCCTACAGCAATTGTGATGGGACTAGTATAAGGTTGTCCACCAAGAGACACTTAAGCAGTGTAGGGATGAGCCATTGACACCTGGGGTTGATTTGATGGGGTGAAGATTTTGCCGATTGGTGAGCATATTCGAATTTTGTAAACCTATTGATTCGGATCATGTTGGGTCAGGTCTGAGTGATGAGGTCATTCCAACAATACATATGAACACATTTAACGAGAAGAGTGACGTAGATGATGTACAGGTTGCAGGTCAAGTTTCTGAATCCATTCTTGTAGTTGAGATTGAAGAGTTTTCTGAGTTGTGTAAAGTAAAGAGAGATCATCTTCATAATAGTACTCATCAGATGGAATGTGAGGAACTTCAGTCCGTTGGGCAGACAGTAGAAACTGTCCAGGTGGTTAGTAATCTATACGCATATGACAATAGGTCTGAGACCTGGACGAGTGGGTATCCTGGTCAGGTGAGCAAACATGGGTTTGGTAGATTGTCGCCTGGTATACATCATACCTATAGGGACCTCACTTCTCATTTGAGATAAGAGGCTGAGTTGGCATACTGGATGGTATAGTATTTCGTACAATGTTGGATCCGGAGGCATTCGGTGTTAACCCAACAAATTGTAGGGGGTATTTCTCATTTTGGGTGTATGTTGTGGAGTTTGGCAATGCTCCAGTCATGTTTCACAAATATGCCTAAGGTGAAACAAAGAAAATGAATTGGTCAACCTAAGTCTAAGGTTGTGCATGGTTGTCGCACTTTGATGCAGATAGAATACTCACTGGTGCACTGTATGTGGTTAGTGGAGATAAATGGATTCTTGTCTTATAGATGTCACTTGATGTGACTGAATATTTTCTGCGTAGACCTTAGTTCTGGGGAATAAGGTGGATATATGATTGACCATGGCAGCAAGTAAGAAATTAGCCTATTAGTGACATGGGACAAGGATACTACGGTCGTGATGAACTCTCTGTTGTAGAGTTGATGATGAGAACTGACTCATATGCATAAAGGTAGCTGGTGGGCCGTTTTCTCGACCTTGACAAGACTGACTGAACAAACAAATGTATATAACATCCATTCTATCACTTCAGCATGCCCTGAACTGTGTCTCGCACGCGTCACACGGAAATGTGATCACATAACCCCTGTACTTATGGAATTACACTGGCTACCTGTACGCTACAGAATCCAATACAAGATCCTGCTACTCACGTACAAAGCTCTGAACAACACTGCACCTGTTTATATATCTGATCTAATCAACCTGAAAGTGTCATCCAGAGTTCTCCGATCAAATGACAAAATCCTACTTCATGTACCATGGAGTAACCGGAAGACCTATGGTGATCATGCTTTCTCACGCACCGCCCCCCTCGCTTGGAACAATGTCCCTCTAGAAGTGCGCCAGTCACCCAGCCTTGATATTTTTAAGAAGCGCATCAAGACTTATCTGTTTAGCAGAGCCTACTGACATCTCTATATACCCACACCTTTGTAAAGCGCCATTGAACATTGCTACGTAGTGGAGTTTGGCGCTATATAAATCTCTTTGATTGATTGATTGATTGATTGATTGATTGATTGATTGATTGATTGATTGATTGATTGATTGATTGATAACGTAGTAGGATATCCGTGGAAGTTTGCATTGTGAATTAGTATATAGTAGTGGATTTAGCAGTAAGAACTTAATACCGATAGCTAATATGTATAATAGAAACTGCAACTTCAATCGAGTATGTGTGCCCTAGATTCTGATGAGATGTGATTTGTAGTGTGCGTAGCATGCATGTAGTATCAGAAATACACAGAGTATATTGATTTTGATCTCTTCATAATGAAGAGCAGGATAAATAAGAATTATAAAGTGTAATCAACTTGTGTCCTCAAGTACCCACGAGGAGCACTTTTAAATGTGTAACGGAATTTTCCGCTTTCGCTCCCTGGTACAATGTATTAAGTGAAGCATTGATTCTGAAACTGCCGAGTCTAAGTGTAAACATTTCAAACTATGTTGAACTTATAAATATTTCAGTAGTATTTTAGTGTTAGTAAAATATAAAAACATATTATACAAATGTATTATTGTAAACATAATTGTGTTGTGCTAATTATGTATTACTAATAACTAAATATAGTTTTATTCTGTGATTGCCATTAAAAGTGATTATGTGAATCTGTAAAATTTGTAAAAGTATTTTGAACATATTAGTGTTACTAAAATATATAAACATATATATGTAATGTAATAGTGCAACAGGTGTATTATGTTAATCATGTGGTATCGATATACTTTTGTGGTGAAATTGTCAAGTAGATGTGATCAGAGATAGGTTAAGGTTAAACGATTCGTCGACGTTGGTGCTTCAGTTAATTGTTAACTAAAGTAACAAGTAATTACAGACGAGTCTACCTTATTGTAAAAAGTATACAATTGAAATTATTATAGTGTTTCAATGTTTCACAGTTTAATATTACATATTGATTTGTTTTTTGTTAAGTACTAATTACTGAATTCGTTTTTGAAAATCTTACGACTGCATTTGTTCAATATTCTACGTTATCACTTTTGAATGCATTGGAATTCATCTTAATACCTTTACATGTTTCTGATTCAGTTTTGGGTCCATATACTTCGTGAATGATAATCTGTTATTTGCGTACTCATGCTAAACATACAGCGATTATTGAAGAATATCAAAATCGGTTTCAGGCCGTATCCCGTTGATAATTCGGTAACGGTACAGTGGCTAGGACTGTTTGTCATGTGTATTTATTGTTTGGTCAACTAACTATAAACAAAAAAAATGTATTTTCAGCTTCATTTCATCGAAGAATCGAATATCAGTAAAGTTGCTTGTTGGGTAGTAAAGTGAGAAATTACTGTATCAAATGGGTAATCGAAATATTAATTCAAAATAACTTTGTACTCAGAAAAAAGTGCATATGAACTGCTGTTCGTTCCGACGACGTTGTTACTTCGATGTTGTAAGGTATATGCGCTATATCAGTTTCTTGTTTCTGAAAGTTTAGAATTTCTGTATTCACATTTACTATAATCAATAAATATATGTTTGTTTCTCTTGTCAAACACGACCTTCTTGTGTTCTATTACTTTGAATACTTTCAACTAATACTAATTGATGTAAAAGACAAATTAGACACTGAACATAAATTTTCAGATTAATTCTTGTTCTAAATGCTCTTGCGTTATTCAAATCAAGTATTGCTTCTTGATAGATATTCCTGTCCTCATTGAAACGTCATATCAAATTTAACCGGACGTTTCTCCAGGCCGACGAATAGTCTGGTAACAGGTGATTGATATCGAGTGTCGGGGTTCTTAAGGAAGTTTTGAGAGGTGACTTGTCATCACAAGGCCATCAATAGGCCTGCAGAAAAGTCTGGAATACGACATGAAACTGTTAACATTGTTACTCCAAAGTAACACCATGTCCAGTAGGAGAAATTGTGATTTTCAATAATAATTTCATACCATGATTATTAAAATCACTCGTGAACATATCGTTTACATCTTTAATCTTTACAACTGTAACAAGGGCTTGACGCTATATTTACTACCAATCGCCACTTCGCTTCGACGATAATTCTCCACACACCTCTCATTCTCTCCACAAACACCTTATACTTTTACATCAGGTCCAGGATCCTTGAACGTTGGGAATAACTCGGACTAAACACAATGTTCATGGTTAATTAACTCCCTTTACTTACTCCTCTCTGGTATGATACCAATCCTTATTCCAACGTGTGTAATTTAAACATAAACTACAGAAACTGAATGCTCATATGATTGGACAATGAAATCATCAACACCATAAATGCATAAACTTGTGAGTTTCTTAATTCAACCCAAATGATTTTGTATGAATGGTAGCTAAACAATGTGATAGGTCAATTTTATTTTCTCAGCTGGTCTGTAATTAATCATATCATGATGATGACCTTTTAATGATTCTTAATGTTGTCATCACAGAAGAATAATATTCGCGAAATGCAAGTACTCTTCAAAGTATTATGTAATTCAGGAAAGTTGAGGATTCAAGGTCACCTCAAGTTGGACTACATCATCCTAATAAAATCGAATGACAGACATAAAATTATGGAAATTACGAATATCGGAAATTAGTTTTCTGCCACCTGTGACACCAGTAATGCTTTGGCTCAAAACAATCCAACTAATTAAAGTATAAGTGCATCACATAGTTGCTTATGGCGGGAAAACACTATGCATTATGGTTGGACCATTTCTTTGACGTTCTTTATGATGGCATCGTGGCTGATGTTAAACATTTCCAGTAGTTCTGCAAATTGACCACTACGAGGTATACCACTGACAGCCAAACACCGTACGGTGATATTTGGAAAGGTGGATAAGGCCCGGGAAACGGCTTCTCCAATACCACCTTAAATAGAAATACAATAACAAGAATTATATGATGCCGCTAGTAATGTATGAATAGAGAGAAGAGTTTGTGAGTCGCCAGTATTTCTTTCCCCAACTACGTCATATCAGATTCAATACGTATCATCCACCAGCCTACTTTTGTCTTCTCTGGGCTGTATTGGACCGTAATCTAAAAGCTCAAAATTAAAACTACATCCCCACTTCTATAAGATAATACATATGGCATTAGCTATGCCATCTAGAATAATCACGCCATTCCTGTAATTACACCTGTAATCATGCCTTGAAAGATACCTTTTACTGAATTATATATGTCAAAATGTCCCCAAACGTTTAACACAATTGGCTGCCATGGACTCAACACCCGATGAAGTGTCTCCTGTTTACTAGGCCCATACCTTGTCGACTCTTGCACGCTTCAACATCATCACCTAAACGACGTTGACTTATTTGTGGTGCTGAAGTTGTGTCAACGACCTTTATGGCAAAGCATCTGCCAAGAACCCACGAAGTTAATGTCGTTGTCATAGGCAGCCACATTTAAATGAAAACTGACATGTATGATATTAAACAAGAACTCTTAAAGGGGTCAATTTCTGGCTGTATAATGACAACTTGCAACGTTTAAAGGCGTACTGACATATATAACTGTGACAGAAAATGTTTCAAGAGATTATCACAAAAGACACTGCAGCAAGAGCCCCTTGATTATTCAAGATGTAGATATACAACATTGTCATCATATATGAAATATTTTACGTAGTTTAACTAGCAATTACAAATTTAAGTAAGTCTATACGATCAACTGGTCATATTTGACTTGTTTTCCGAACAGTTATTGTCCTTATGGTTTGTGATGTTTAATGCAGTATTTTACTAGGCTAATTTCCATTATTTCGTTTCGCCATTGCTCAGACTCAAATAGATGTTATCTTGGTGAAAATAATACTATCTGTGAACATTGAACAATTTAAGCGTTCTTTTCAAATGCAGACAACGAAGGTGGAAACGACCATCATTAAATGAACTGAACCGAATTCGACATCAATTCTCTGAATTTCGTTATATGTCACTGTCGAGTGAAAATCGGAGAGAAATTGATACATTTCGATGGTGCCACTGCAAATTATTATTAGAGGGTGTTCTTTATATTTTAAGTCATCGTATGGTTAGAGTTTAATACAACACTAAACTTATTGTTCTACATACAATTTGTATATCTCTCTCACCTTCGGGGTGATGGTCCTCCACAGTGAGCACTTTGCCATCAGTTTGACTGGCACTGGCTGCCAGGGTGTCTATATCAATGGGTTTGATGGTGAAGAGATCAACAACACGGATTTTGATTCCTTCTCTTGCCAGTTTCTCAGCTGCAATCAATGCCTCGTGTAGGGTTATACCTGCACCGACTACTGTCACATGTGCCTTGTCAGGACTACTCACAACCTATGACAGCCAATTCATGTAAGATATAGAATTAGAGGGCGTGTGGTTGGTGGACTTTTGTGCAATACTTAGAGGATGCGATATTTATTTATACCTTTATTTATTAACGATAATTATCAAGTTGTATAGCTAACCCCCCCGGAAAAGGTAAAATGGGAAGTGCGAATTATTTTATTAGCACTTCGTTAACGTTATCTGTTGCTATCATTAGGGTTTTTCTAAAAAAAATGGAAGTGCGTGAAATGGGTAACCATATGGCAGTAAGTTGCCGATTGCTACCAATCTTATAAACCAATCACAAGTAAGAGCGAGTCAGACATACAAATATCACTGTAAGTACAGTCGCTGCAATGCTTGAAATGACATATTAAAAAAAAGATAAGTTTCTCTTAACATGCCGTATTCTGATTTCCTAGTTATTCGATAACCATCTCTCACTTTACCTTATGATATCCACATCTGATTTTTATACTATGCATTTACAATAAAGGGGGACGCCATCCACAAAATAAAGGTGTTTTCATAAACTTTCGCATTGGAAAGTTCGCTCGATTACCAAGAGATTGAATCTCTTTCTCGCCTCTGTTGTTTTTTGCAGTGGTTCACTTTTGTCTCAAGAGCCTTAGTAGTCATGCATATGTAATCGATGGACAATACATATTCATGACTTTATACTTTGGAGTCATGAATATTCATAATAAATTGTATAGACATTTTGTGACTTATTCGACGAATGCGCTTGGTATGGTATCCATGTAAAATACTACATTTGAACTCAGACCCGAAACAAGTAGTACAGTAACTGTGTCTGCAGGCATTGTGGAAATTTAAAATACTTGCCAGGTCAACTATCCAGCCCTCCAGGAGACTGTTACTTCGCCTACATGTACAAGACGAATGGTGAAATGGGAGCCCCTTGTAATACCGTATATGTTGTCATTGTCATTACATATTGTCATTGCCGACATGCTATTAAACACATGAAAATCATATTGGTGTATTCGAGGGTGAATATGAAATCAGAAACAACGAAATCAATTTTCAAATATATCCTCCCTACCTTTGCTTTGCCAACCTGAAAAACTTCATCATTATTGTAGATCACTGCTATTGGAGGGCGAGTTATGCGAATATAACAGATGCCATTTGTGTTAGCAGCTAATTCTACAGCCCTCTCCGTAGACACTGCATCGCTAGGGTAGAACACCGTTGATGTAGGAATTGAACGGAACATGGCCAAATCTTCTAACCCCATTTGGGATGCACCATCTGGACCTGCATTTAAAATAGGTATATAAAAAAACTGAAATCTAACAGAAGTAACGTTGTTATTGAATTAATTTTTGAATTTAGCTTTATAAGGGGCTATGTTTCAATCCCGGATCATCGTATTAGTGTTATCGTGATAACGATTACACGAGTTCATTCTTTTGTTCTGGCCAAACTTTTTCCAATAGCTCTGCCAAACAACTACTTTCCACATCTAGATCTGAACCTAATCCTAACTGGGCCTTTAATTTTGAATCATTATGTTTATGACGTCGTATGTTGATGTCAACAGTCTTTTTATTGAATCAATTAGCATGTTAATGTTAACTTCAGATGTTGACCTCGGTACCGACATAGTCGGGAATGTTCGATCAAGAAACATGTATTTATTAATGCGATGCCTTAAAACAAAGAGGAGATTCACATTTTATGTAACAGAACAGGCGTAATTTCTGCTGTCCCTCCCACTTGTAATGACTGAAAGCTCTCATAGGTAACGAGCAGAATTTTAAATGGTGCAGGGTGGGGTGGGGTGGGGGAAGAAAAGGTGGATCAAAATATTTCTTTTAGCCTTCTCCTCCCCCAGTGCTCTCAAAAATGTCAAGGCCTCCCTTGAAATGAACACTAAAATTGTTATCCTCCCACCTGAAACTACATAGAGATTTTGATGTGCTTGATCAAATGTTCTGTACCCCCTTCCATGCATGCTGACAATGCACAGTTGTAAGTCGCACTGGTATACTACATGAAAGTAACAGCATCAGTTGACTTGAAAGTCAATAATAGAGTTCTTTACAAATAGATGTGGGCATTGCAAGAATAATTCTCATATTGAGCTCTAACCTATACTTGAAGAAACGTATCCAGCAGCTCCCCCCCCACGTGATGGGGGGGGGGGGGGGACACCATTACCGTGATAGCTCTAGGGTAGGGTGTGGGTGAAAACCTTTTTGAAAATAAAGGACATGAAGGAAGACATTTAGGTACACAAACATCAAACCGTACAAATAATTCAAAGCCATACTTTAATATGGTCTTCAATACCTTAATTATAATTTCTGTGAAGGGACTCCTGTGTTTGGATCTAATTGGCAGAGCTGAAGGCCTGAACTCCCAAAGACTGGCGCACTTCCAACATTGTCTGAACCGAGGTCAACATCCCAGCTCCACCACACTACCTCCCCCTTTATTATAGTATGTCTCCTCACCAGGTTTGTTTTGTAAAAATAACAACAATTTTGTTGTATCACTCATCTTCTCACACAACCATCGATTAATAAACTGCATGGTTTGCAGCAGCAATTTGATTGATATGATCTGTTACTATCATGGTACAATGTGGCAGAGGATGGACGTGTCAATGTTATGATCTGGCAGTGGTAGCAGCGTCGGGATGTGAAAATCTCAAAACAATACAAAGTTAGATAATACAATAAATCTAAATTAAATGTGACCCACTACCTAATACGATTTTGAATATTCTAAAATTTGGCACTCCCGATAACCAATTTTAATATAGGTGGGAGTCCCCTAATTTCAACCCCCGGCCCTCCCCGCCTGTAATTACTGAAAGCTCCCTAACATAACCCTGATTTTAATTTATATCAACGACCTTCCAAATGCCTCTAACTTCTTTGATTTTCGGACGATTCTAATTTATTTCACACATTTTCAGACAAAACAAATACTGTAAACCTGGATTAAGTCAGTTATCATTTCAAAAATATTACAGACTGGTGCGATGTTAATAAACTGACAATCAATAATGCAAAAACAAATTATATAGTTTTCCATGGCAAGCGTCAGAAGGTATTCCAGCATGGATCTCTTAGTGTCAAAGATTATGTTATAAATGAGGTAGACAAAGTTTTTTTGTTGGGGTTACCATTGATAAACACCTATGGTTTGGAAGTCTGGGGAGTACATTCCCATCGTATTTACTTTCTATTTTGAAAATACAGAAAATGTGTGTACGCTGCATTACACTCTCCAGCTTCAGGCAGCCTTCTTCTCCCCTGTTTAGGAATTTAGGTCTCCTCGATATTAATAAACTTTATCAACTAAGTTTTGGAAATTTTATTTTTGAATTATGTAATGGATATCTCCCTCATCATTTGAATGATTACTTCAAAAGTGTAGACCATAGATATGAAACTAGGCTGAGGTGTTATCAAACTCTATCTATTCCTATCACACACAAGGCTGTAGGAAAACTTTCAATCTCATATGTAGATGCTCTGGAATAGTCTTCCAATACATATGAAAAATCTAACAAAAAAATATGAATTTAGGAAAGCGTTTAAAGAATATATCATTTAAGATGTGTAAATTTTCCATTATGGTTCTTTGTCTTGTCATAATTAGTTCTGTGTCTGTGTTATGTTTATAATCTATACGTTCGTTTTAATTAAGCCCGTTAACTTATTATTTGCATTAGGGTGGAGCCAAACTCGATTAGCGGAAAGCTAGTTTTGGGACTCTAAATTGCCATTTTGTTTCTCCTTTTGTTTTATGCGGTCATTATTAACATGTACATGTTGACTTTCAACTTGGCAATGAATGAATGAATGAATGAATGAATGAATGAATGAATGAATGAATGAATGAATGATACAAAATCATGTTAACCAATTAAACTGTGTGAGACAACAAAGAAGATACATTAATTGATAACAATTTAAATACATGCAATGCTTGCATAATTTGAGATGACAAACACATACAATGTGAGAAAACTGCACAAAGTTAGACAATACTAACCTATACACACACCACAATGTGAACCACACAAATTAATGTTCGTCTGTGAGATAGCACCCATTCGAATCTGATCGTATGCCCTTGTCAGAAAAGCGGCAAAACTGCTGGCGAATGCAATAGTACGGTTTCTGCAGGTTGCACCAATGGCTATCCCTACCATATTTTGTTCAGCGATAAAGCATTCAATGAAACGGTCAGGAAACTCGTTTAGGTACATATTTGAGAAGGTGGACGTTTCCGTGTCACCGTCTAAGGCTATGACGTGTTCATTGTCCTTGCCTAATTTTATTAGAGCAGAGCCATAGGAAACCCGGATAGGAAGCTGCAATATACAATGAGGACAAATGGCAGGAAGATATTTTATCAGAACTATACAACAACAGAAAGAAAATAGTTTGATTGGGTGCGGTAACTCACAAGCCTATTTAGTATTTTTCCATTTATATATCGAAATAAAGAGATCTCATCATCTCCTTTACCTGTACTTCTTGAAAAGGTATACTTTCATAAAGGTGCCATCTTTAAAGTGTGCTAACTCATTTATACAACGTGTCAATCTAAGCCAACGGTGATTTATTACACATCAGGAAAATGTATTTGTTATCGAGCGAGACGTTAACAATGTAGCAATGACAATAAGGTATTTTGTTGAGCCAGATGACGCTCCGCGTCATGTTTAATGACTATCAATATTCAAATACCATGAGTTCGACGCAAATGCATGCATATCTTACGCAAATTGATAGAATATTACAATTTCATAAAACTGCCCACTGGCTTAAACAGTTAGTCATGATTAAGAACTATTTTAAAAATATGCAGAGAAAACTATTCATTACCTTTTCTCCCTTTTTGTAGTTTGGCGGCTCGGATAATTTGACTTTGAAATTTACAGGTGGAACATCCTTGAGCGGTAGGGAGGGACATATGCCATCCTTGCTTGTGGACTGAATTAGCTCTTGAATTGCGTTAATGGTCTCTTCCGCTTTGTCACTAATTATACCTTTGCCGTGATAGCCAATCCTATCCTCAGCCACTGAGTAAAAAAGACTGTATTAATAAATGTAATACTCCATGGAAAATTTAAGGAAAACATATCTTAATTCTGTCACAGTGCTATTATGTATACTTGGCACATGGAAATATCGTTGTGAAAACTTTAATGCTTGGTATAAGTTATAACTTCATGGATTCTCCTAACCTATCTACATAGTAAGTACAGTAATCCCCGGTCCCTTTATCAGTTGCTACATCGCTGTATACAAAGAGTGATGCGAAGGATTCAAGTTCTGTAAAGGGTTTTGTGGTTTAATTTTGGGAATTATGATTAATCAGTATGATGAACATATTTTTGAGGGACTGTTTATATTCCAATTGTTATCACCCCCACATTTCATGCTACATACTAGTATACAATGCACAACATAATATATTCTTCTTGTATGGTGTAATGAAACAGTACTTAATTAATGAAACAATAGCAACATCTCCTTGACGATATATTGTACGCACACTCTGTACTCTACAACATATTTTGCTATCAATATTTTACCTGGAATGCCTTTTCCTTTAATTGTCTTGGCTAGGATACAGGTTGGTTTCCCAGAGACAGTAGTTGCATCATAAAGTACCTTGCATAGAGCTGCTACATCATGTCCATCCACAATATAAGTGTTCCAGCTAAAGTAAAACGAATCAGTTGTACAATATTGTGTTACTTTTCGATCTTCGCACACAGCTGACAGACCAAGTAACTACACTCGAATCACTCTCACATCTTATGTCCGACTCAACTTCTGTACCGACTCAACTTCTTTACCGGGATCACTACTTGAACTTTAGGGAATTAGCTCAGACTACACACAGTTCATGTTCCAGCCAAGTCTACACTGGAACCATATGGCAAGCACTTAGCACATGCCTCGTTCATTGACTTCCCCCGAAATGAAGTGCCTGCCTGCTAGTTCCAAGTGTAATCTTTATTGTCCTTAAAGTCTAAATTTATATAACGCATAGCCAATGGCCAAATGATTAATGCAAACCATATTAAAGTCTGCATGAGGTGTTCCCATGCTCTAAAGACTATTATCAAAACATTGATAAATGATCACTATGAATCCTAGCTATTTATGAAGTGCAGACTGTCGTCTCATGTACTCGAGTACACTTGGAATCTTGTGGTCTGAATCCGATATCCTTTAGAGAGTCTAGAGAGTCTGTTGGATGACCTTTCAGTGAAAGTGGGACATGCGATGTAGTTAAAATATTTAATATACTAAAATTATGAATGTCATCTGTGACAATTGCATAAAATATTCCAAGGGAAAACATAATGGTGGTGGTGGTGGTTGGGAGTCCCATAGTGTATGGAAATGTCGTTATTTTCTTGAGTGGCGTTCCCGTTTAAGTTTCCATGGTATCATTTGTTCAGCACTTTTGACAAGATTTCATGGGACTCACTGGATGCTATAACTTTGGGGAAAGAGTACTCCGTACTCTTGCAATTTCGTAACCGACTTCTCTGCTCTCATTGGCCCAGCAACCTGCACTGGTAAATCTTTCTGTCTGGTTCCGATAATATTGTTGTAGAAGAGACTATACGGATTGTGAGTAGTGTAGCGAGGAACGTGGAGATGCTAACGAATTACGAGTAAAATACAAAGGCACGATCTCGAGTAGATGTTATGATTGCGGTAGTATAGCGAGGAACAAGTTGACACCATATTATGATTGCAGCAGTATAGCGAGAAATTTGGCTTAAAAATCAAAATTGCCCTCCCGACGTACCAAACGGCTGTTCTGTATTAGTATTATTATACTAGTTCAAAATAAACGTGACGTTGTTAGTGTAAACCTCAGACCGCTAAAAAAATTCGTTAGTGGTCTGAGAGTAAACATACTTGCCGTGCCTTGCCTTGCCTTATTGAAAATAACTCAGCGGGTGTGTCAGCAGTTAAAGTACACAGCGATCACTCGACTCGCTCGCGCCATAACTTACTCAACAGATATATTTCGACTTTGATTCACGGGGCTATTTACTGGTTGACCGAGGAATAGAATAAGTGCTGCCGAATAAATATCACGTATAGGGCTCATCTCCTTCTGGTGGACAGCTTTTGTAACAATGTAACTACTAATGTGGAGATGAAGTATCGTAATCACCTGTATGACATTATAATAGTGGAAACCAAATGGGTAGAAACAAAACGTCGTTCGGATCGACAGACTTATATCTAACATTGCTACACTTCATATGTGTATATATATATATATATATATATATATATATATATATATATATATATAATATATAATAGGTCTTGAAAAGAAAATGTAGCAATGTTGGTAAGATTTTTACCAAGCCAGAAGATGAAAGGATGAGGTATGTGTAAGATATTTGTTGAGCCAGATGACCTTTTGTTTCTACCCAACTGGTTTCTATTGCATTGATAAGATAAGATGTCTTGCCACTTGCATATATGATCTCTAAGACCCTAGTGATAGCAAACATAGATTGACAATTACCCAAAAGCCTCCGTCCGTTTACAGTAAGTCTCCATGTCGTGCTGCAAAGTTGTCACACCACATTGACCTAACCGGTTGATGTCAAAGATTGCTACCAGATTATCAAGTTTGTAATGACTAGCGAAATGCATGGCCTCCCAAATAGATCCTTCTGCACTTTCTCCATCGCCAATCACACAGTAGACACGGTAGCTGAAATGTCAATAAGGTTATATTTCAGGACGTGCATTATGTTTGGTTGTAAGCTGTGAACGCATTGAATAAATTGAATTGAATTGAATTCACTTGATGAGCTGAACTGACTTGAGTTGAGTTGAGTTAAATTAAAGGAGCACAAACAGAGCTCATATGGTTTGGGGGATGTACATGTACATCAAAAGACACTCACAGAATTCTACTTACTGATGTACACCAAGTGACTAAACTCAAACCTGGTATTACGATATAATTTATGAAGTTACGTAATTTATCATACGTATCAATCAAAAACGTACAAGAACTGCCTATCTACGTAAATATGTGTAAATATGTTAGTAACTGTTCTAACAATGTCAGAACTCAAACTGTAATGTCATCGAAGGTAGATATCAACATTACAATTATACTAGAATAGTTTATTCGAAGTCTTTTAAAAGTACTTTAACTTGCGTAAAAAGCTTATAAACCCAGCACTTTGTGTTGAGTTGAATTGAACTGAACTGAACTGAACTGAACTGAAGAAAGTAAAGGAAGTATGAAAAATCAGTAGAAAGTAAATGATGAATGTGAAATACGAAATTCCCTTGAGTTGGCGAGAGACTAGAAAATAGTTTTGAAAAAAAAACCCGATTGTGTCTATAGTTTTTCAACATCAAGAGTGTCCTTGCATAGTAAGGGAGCGATTAGTTTTTACGGCCGGGCGCCCCCGCCAAATCAGGGGGGGGGGGGGTCACCTTAATTTGGGACTCAAAGAAGGGGGTCATCATTTTTACGAAGTGAATAAAGGGGGTCACCTTGTTTTCAACTAAACAAAATCATGAGCCACACTCCTGTACTTAAATGTTCATACATTTAATATCATAACTAGGCCAAAGCCCGTAAGCTCGCACAGCTGGGTAGATTCATTTGTGAGCGGCTGCTTCACGATGATATCATAGATAGCGCTCTTGGCGTGGAGATTGCACTCCGTACATAGAACACACATGCGTAGTCATTGTACCGCAATGCATCCTTGGGTAAAAGCACCAAAAAAACATCGCATAGTATATAGGACATGCATGCGTACTAGTCATTGAGTCGCTATGCTGCTGCTTGTGGGTGCTGTGCGAACTATTAAACAAAACAATGTATGTGCATAAAATAAACCATAAACAAATAGCTATAAATATACATTTAAATATAACAAAAACTCTCTCTCTCTTGATACATCCAATACATATGGTATGGCATCACATCACAACACTGCACCATGGCCACCTTTAAGCAACAGTTATTTGTTAGAAATGACTTCTCGCTATTGCATGCCATGAGTTGCATTGTGTCATCTTGTGGTAGAAAAACTTGCTTGTGTAGCTGTACATGTAAAACATAAGAAATGAAATACATTAAGATTTACTGGCTCTAAAATCTGTTCCTTCATTGACCTGAACATGTGGAATTGCACACAAACATAACCAATTTAGGACACTTTGAAATAATATGTGGCAAACACTGTGACTGAAAGTGCCTGACCCAGCCTGTGTCTAGATATTGGATATCCAATGTCCATGTATATAGTTAGTCTAGTTCCTATATATTTTTGTACATCTAATGTATGATAACTACAATCATCTCCATTAGAAGTCCCAAATTGATTTATGGTTAAGATCAATAGTTCAATGTAGGGTAAAAACTAAATTCTTTTAGTGTGGGGTGGGGGTGAGAGGAGGTCTTTTATAATGAAATCTGTTTTGTACCCCAATACAAACAATTCTAAAAATGTCAGATTGAAAATGGGAAAAACATTTGTTATGCAAGGCACTAAAATCCATTTATTATGCCAATAAAAGAGCTATTTTTCCTCACTACATACTGGCTTTGTATTCATAGCACTACATAATACTCCATACTGATTTGAAATTGATTGTGCTGTGTGCATTAATTTTACCAATTTAATTAGAAGGGGATGGGGAAGGGGTTCTGAGGCCTTACTAAAAGAATTAGTTTTTTTACCTACTGATCTCACCCCTAATGTGTTGATTTATCATACATGTACAAACTATTGAACTGTTACTTTGCATAGCTATAGTACGAACTACATGTCTTATCAAAAATTACTTTTCAGTGTTTGTGTTTCACTTCTTCTCTGATACCTGTGACCATCACCAAGTTTAATACATGTTACCAGGCTACATGTGAAACCCCCTTTTCTCTTCTTATTGTTTTAGACCATAAACTACCAAGAAAGAAATATATTCCAAGGTGAACACAATATTAATCGGATTCTCGGAGAATATATATTATGTGAATGACTGATAAACAAAGTTATAAACACAGATTTGTTTGATGATGATCTAGTAGCCAGGACTTCTACCGTACTGACACGGTGCAAAGTTATGAGTTAAATTAGATTTTACATCTCCCCTGGAATATCTAGTATCCACATTG
The DNA here is from genome assembly GCF_964340395.1 of Glandiceps talaboti. Lineage (NCBI taxonomy): Eukaryota > Metazoa > Hemichordata > Enteropneusta > Spengelidae > Glandiceps > Glandiceps talaboti. The sequence continues at coordinate 14,050,010 of NC_135554.1, forward strand.
AGTGACTGTATACTGCAAGTAAAATTTTGTCAGCAGATCATAATATTACATTTCCTTGGTATTAGAATGTATTTATTTTCAAGGCTATCATGTTGCCAACAATATACTGGACACCATAGCCAATAGTATGTGAATTGAATTAGTAATCTAGTTTAGAAACTGCTGTAGTACAGAAAACATTGTTATGACATTTTTTAATTTCTATTTTGAAACCAATGACATTTATCACATTTCATTATTCAAAACCTTACAATAATATTTTGGTTAAAATTAGCAGTGTGGTCAATGAATGGGGTGGGGATGGGGGTGGGGTGGAGTTTTGAGTCACTGCCAATTATGAACAGGACAAACAAGTGCCTTGAGGAGTGCAAACGTGTAGATGTATGGAAAGCCGCAGTTGTGTTAAGTCTAAAGAAAACAATACATTGACTATATGATGTAAACAATTCATTATATGATGCAAGTACATCATTATGTGTGACAGTTATTGACATGGATTTACAAGTATGTTATCTCCATTTATAATATTGTACTTGATAATTAGCTGAATTAATCAATATTAATAGTTCACTCAATCAAAGAGATATCCTAGAACTTTTGGGTACTAAACCATGAATATTTTGTATGTCCGTGAACAGACAATCATACTTCTCATAGGGTTCCTATCTAAAGAGCTTTATACATGTGAAACAATGGATTGTGGTTAGCAATTTACCAGATACACTTAAAATTACTGAGAATGTAACATGTAAAATTAACGATGCAGTGTGTGGTATTATGCTTTGAGAATAGAGTGTCTTTTGCAAGAACAAAAAGAGTGTTTCTTGTCAACAGATGAGGGGGGAGGTCATTGTGTTTTTTTATTTGTCAGAGGGGGGTTGGATTGTTTTGTGGATGAATTGCAGGGGGTCACTATTTTTAAGTACAACATGAATAAAAAGTCACCGGCCCACCCGCGGCTGTAAAAACTGATCGCTCCCTAATCAAAGCCGTGATAACTGTTACTGTTCTATCAGTCTGATTAACAAATGGAATCTTATAAATGAAGTTATATGCAGTACAAACACATAGATCTACAGTCAGTTACAATCAAACGTTCATGCAAACCTTTGAAGTTGTGAACACAATCAGCATATGAATTTTGTATAGTACAGACGCTCGAAGGAAAATGTCAAAAAAATGTGATGAAAACTAGATGTTAAAGCCACACTAGCTGCAATTGACACGTTTTTTGAAGCTTATTTGATAGGTATAATGACTCCTATTTGCGGAGCAGTACACATAGTATAGTACAATATAGCCAATGAAAATTATTATTTAATTTATTGGTATTTTAATATTAATTTTCAGTGAATATATTGTTGTTGTCTGATAGGGAAAATAATATCTTAGTTACAGCTAATGCAGCAAAATGTAGTTCTATAGCACTGCTTATATTGTTATTGTTAACCTTCAGCTGGTTGAAAAAGAAAGTATCACAAAAGATAAAAATCACAAATAAAAAAAAAATACTTGTAAGTGTGTGTTCTCCCATGAAGGCTTTTCTAATTTCACCTTGAAATAATATAGCATACGTACTCGGCTTTATCGTAGTGTTTGCCAACGTAAGCCATACCACATGCTACGCTAAGACCTTGTCCAAGTGAACCAGTCGCAACATCAATAAAACTCGATCTCTGTAAAAAAAATAATAATTGCATCATGAAATTTTTCCGAGAAATGAAATGGCAACAATTATTGTTTTGTGGTATTTTCACATGTAAAGTGTATACATAAGTATTGAAATTAATCACATTTGCCAAGAAAATATAGAGCCACACATAATGTATAGTTTCAAGATTGCGTGTATCAGCTTTTAAAAATGAATGATTTAATCATTCCTACAGTAAATTTGCAATCGCTAATTAATATCTAATTATAATACACAGAGAAACACACATATTTAACTCGATCAAATCGCGCTGGAATACAAATAGAATATACGGGACACTGCTGTGGAGCAGTGTACCGATTGAATAGCGCCCCCAACGGTCGTAGAATTGACTTCTCTGTCCATTCTCTGTCTTGTCGCGTGATCGCGAGATCGAATGATACGAATCTTGGAATTTGAAAATTCAACCTCCACGAGCTCAGCATTTGCTCAATTTGCTCATTTGCTAAAAAAGAACAGGGGCATGAGGCAACAATTCTGGTGAAACGCGAAAATGATGTGATACAGGTAATAAAGGACCGAGTTAGCTATTAGTAACATTTACATACTTACTCTTTATTTATAGTATATTTTAATAAACTCATTATACACGTCTATACATATTTGTTATTTTGGGTATAAGGCCAGAAATGGAATGATTAAAAATATTATATGTATGTACTTGTACACTTTCTGGTCTTTAAAAAAAATGAAAAAAGAAAGTATACGGATATGGATAGACATGGTGCAAAATCGACGCTTAATGCGCTCGCGACAGCTGACGCGCTGCGCTGTTTGGCGTGCTCGAGCTCAAACGCATTCCTTGCTTAAACTTGGAATACAGAGGGGTAGGACGCGGCATCGAATAAACCAATCAGGACGCTTCAAATCAAACGTGACCCATGAATTTTCTCTCGAAGCTTGATACCACCTGCTGCCCTCTTGTGGTGAGATATATATTTCGCATGTTGCAGTACATTGTGGCGTTTGCGGGACAGTAAAACAGATTGCCGAAACAGCATATTATATGAACTGAAGCTCCGAAACGGTGCGTCTTTGCGAGGGATATAAACAAAAACACAATTGATAATATCTTGGTTTAATCAATATTTGGTGCCATGCCGTAGAGTTGCGGTAGGCTCGAACACACAGTCGATTCCTGTCTATATTATTTTCATAAAATTACGTAAAAATAATCATTAAACATTAGTCATCATATCTTTGTCTCTTCAAAATATACCTCTGAATGATAGATAAAACGTAACAACATAATTTGACTGAGAAAACAAATACTCGTAAGTTTGCCCGAAATAGAAAGCGTCCGTGAACGAGGGCGATGTGGTTTCAACCTTACGACGAAAAACAACATCAAAGTGTCCTACAGCTACCCTTTCTTTTTTAGTAAATGAGCAGTTGAGCAAATTGAGCAAATGCTGAGCTCGTGGAGGTTGAATTTTCAAATTCCAAGATTCGAATCATTCGATCTCGCGACAAGACAGAGAAGTAAATTCTACGACCGTTGAGGGCGCTATTCAATCGGTACATTCCCACCGTGTTGTGTGTGTTGTGTGTGTGACTGTGGAAATGACATCGCTACCGATTTTATAAGAATATCGCCAATCCCTATAATAACGTCATTGTTCTGTATTAGGACCGTCATAGACAAGAATAAAACCATTCAGGAAAGGAATAACAGTTTACAAGCGACTGTGGATCGCGCGCCCATGGCTGATGGCAAGTTTGAAATGACGGAAAACATAAATTGTGTTCGGTCTGATTGGTAATTTGTTATCATTGTAATCATTTTGACGATGTAAAATCATTTAATTTATGGGAAATATGTGAAACTTTAAAAAAATGTTTACATGTAAGCAATCATGATCGTGATCGAGTGTTTTGTTTACAACCTCGTTTCGAGAAATGACGTCAGATTAATCACAATCATGTTTGAGCAAATCGAATGCGCCCCTGATCTTGCTTTCTCATCGATCATCAAATGGGGTTGTTCCTGTGGTACTGGGGTGTCACTTACAGGAGTTGGATGACCCTCTAAGTCGCTGTCTATTTTACGGAGCTTCAATAACTCTTCCACGGGAAAGAGACCAGTCTCTGCCCAGGCAGCATACAGAATCGGAGCAGCATGGCCCTATTAAATACATACATAAAACGTGCTACCTTAAGCAGGTTTGTGCTATTATGAATTCTGTATGTATTAGTCACTGTCATTTCTACCTTGTGTCATGCAAACCAACGAAAGGATTAATTATCAGTACCACAGCCTTATCTGAAGAAACAACAAAAAATTAACGGTTGAAAAACAATTTGAAAGCAAAAACCTGACCCATATATGAACAAACAGATGACTATGATATACAAACATCATAATAAAATTGATAATGTATAATTATACACTCAATGTAATAAATCACGGCTTGATAGAAAATAAATAAATAGCGCTGCTGGTATTTGAATAGCTTGTACTACTCATTGTATGTCACTATTGGTAAAGAAGATATGAATTAACATAGTACCTTGGCTGCTAGGGATTATAATGACGAATTGCGGGAAAGTTTAGCGAATATACTCCAATACATATAAAGTATCCGAAATATATGATTTTATACAACATTTGTCTACCAGAATTGTATACATATACCTAAAACATAATTCTCCAAAACATCTAAACCAAATACTTTGGGTTTTGATAAAATGCGCGAGGGTTTATGCAAGCATTTTTGATATATACCCGGAAGGTAAAATTTGCATATATACGCAAATAATAAGCGAAGATAAGCGAATATGAATAATAGTGACTCTACTGTAGAATAACATATCAGTAAACAGGTCAAAAATATGCAGCTACAACAATGATAATGTCTTTTGTGCCCATTTAATTAGTTTATTTGTCACCTCGTCGACATTTTCACATTACCTTAGACAGGACTAATCTGTCATTTGCTGGATCCTTTGGTTCCTTCACTTTGTACCTCATTTGGTGGAAGAATAGAACTGACATGATCTCCGCCATACTGCAGCATGACGTCGGATGTCTATGGTGATACAAGTGAAATAAGAATATGACAGGTTATGGTGAGAAAATTACACAGGCTTTCAGTCTACACATAAATCCTATTCATCTAGCTCCCAATTGTTTCATTCCATATATCTTATTTTCGCAAACAGGACACTTTCCAGGTAATGTGACAGTTTAATACCATGAAAGTGTCAGCAAACTTGTTAACATCAATCAATGAAACTTTCCTTAATCTTGTTAATCATCATAATGAAACTGTCTGCAATCTTATTAACTATCAATGAAACTTCACAATGAAAGTCTGCAATCTTGTTAAGGGTTGTCGGCAGAGTGGTTAAAACACTTGCCTCTTACCACTGCGGCTGGGGTTCGAACCCCATTCAGGGTTCGATTAAAGTTACGACACTGTAAGTAAGAAGAGTGTCGTATCAGTTTGACTCTAACGAACAATGCAGGTTTTCCTCGGGTTCATCAGTTTCCTCCTGCATTAACACTGAACCCATGAGGGATGGCCCTCACTGGACTTCTTGGGAGACAAGTGTTTATATGCTTAAAGAACTATCCAGTATAAATAAAGATTATTATTATCATTATTACAAGTGAACGGGTTTAAATATTATATAACAATAAAGCATTGTGTGAGAGACAATTTAGAGGAATGGTGCCTTTTGGTCCTATTGTCAATAAAATGTATCCGTTTGAGCATATATTTGCTATGCCGTCTAATATCTGCTATGCTGACTGACGTTTGAGGGCGCCCTTTCACAACTTTATCTGTACATACTTAATTCTGCATCAATTTGTGAGAGTCTAAAATATAATAAAAGTAATTTCAAAATTGCATGTCAGGAAAATGAAAAAGTTAAGGGGTTTAATATTATATCAATGAAAATGTCTGGGAGGACTTTAGTTGAATATCACTGAAGTTGAAGTTTTAATACTCAATTAATTATGCGACATTTCTCATTCAAGGTCAAGTTGTAACAGTTTGGAGAATATAAATATAAGTATTATTTTATTTAAATAACTGAACTTTTAATAATTCAAATCGAACGTATGTCATTATATTGTGGAGTGTGCCCTGTCGACAAAAGTCTAAATATTTGTATATACTATTAGCAGTTCTGTGCAATGACAAAACATAGATCAGTGTGAAAAATCCTCAGGAATCTATAGAGTTTGTTCGAACGTAAATTATTTATTTCTATATGCCAGTGTAACTGACTGTGACTTCACATGTTTCGGACTAGTTTGACTTTTACCAATATTTCTCCCGGGGCGGAACCAGTGGCCATCTTTGATAGGGGTGTGTCGTCATAGGCCCAATTTTAGACCCACTTTGACCAAAAATCAATATCCCATTTTAGACCATTAATTTACAGTTTTTTTAGCATAAAGTTTAGACAAAATATATGTTCCATAGGAGGCAACATTTTGGGGCAATTACGATTAAAAATATAATGCAAAGTGGACCCATTTTAAACTCTTGAGTTCAAAAATCCCTGACCCCATTTTAGACCAAATGGCTAGAAAACGAACCCAGAAGGCCGGCACATAAATGTATACTCAAATAAGGGAGTAGCCCCCTCCTCCAATATTTGTCTGAACAGCTCGCATCACGACCGAGCAAGGTTAATAGGCCAAATACATTGTTCTGTAATGATGCCGATGACATTCCCTGAAAACAATATTTGCAATGCGCCTAAAAAATATTTTCATGAAGCTGACTTGCCTTCTTTATATCAGTTCAAACACATTTCACTTTGATCATGAGCCACAACCGGGGAACTCCTAAATTGGTCAGGGAACCCAGTTACATTTACATGCTTACTGCTGGCCTTCAAAAAGTTCGTTGCATCGGTAAAGTTTATCATTGTGATGACCAAGTATAGTGTGTATATTTTAGAGTGTTGTGTTTTTTGGTTCATTTTGCACGATTGAAATAGAAACAGGTGAAATGCACATAAAATCGTAAGTGCTAATTCGGATTGGGGTAGGAAACGTGGTCAATGCACGGTACTAACCACAGGCTAATGTACTCCACTACTAACGCACATGTTGACACCTTTATTACATGTAAACAGACGTGTATTTCTCAACTTGCCATGCTATACTGTAATGTACGATGACGCAAACTGAATCTTTACAACAACAATAATGACGTTACAAAGAGATACAGAACAACAGTAAAGTCTCCATCTAATTAATTATTAAAGGTTCCAGAGTTAGTGGACAAAATGTGAAATTGTACGACAAATAAGACCGCCAATAAGGTCATTATCGGCTTTAAATGTCCATTTTGTTGGGCTAAAGCCAAATAAAAAAAGTTGTGTGGTGCCGGTTACCCCACCTAGTTTTTCACGCCGACCCTAAATTTTTTTTTACGTATTCGAGAAAAATAGTAATAAAATCGCGAAAATCGTGAAATCTAACAAGCAATAGTGGATGCGGAAAGCGACATCAACTTAAAAAGACAATATAAAACTATTTTTCCAATCTGCAATGGCTGTATATCTGATAGGAAGAAATAAACAGCACAGAGACCATTTGGAAAACAATGGAAAACCTGAACTAGACACTCACACATGAAAAAAAAATGTAATAAAATAAAATGAAAAATCTACCTACCCCACCTATTTTAAAATTGAATGTAATCGGAACCAGACAATATTTTTAACGCCTAATGTTTAATGTACGTTTGACTTTATAAGGTATCATATTAGTTTACCATAGGTCAAAAGAGCCGTATATGTGTAGTTACACCCGGAGAATAGGGGCGTTCACCATGACGAAATACAGGACAGATAGTCGAATGAATCATGTACATGTTCAATATCATATTTTCATAAATCATCGCAACTTTTGGTCTTCCATATCTAAGGCATATTAAATAACATAAATGCTCCCCTTTCTGATGAAAATAAATGTGATTCGTCTAGCTGTCATGTCAGTCTATGAAGAGTCGGATACCATATACCAGTCACTCGTCATAATTGTGACATAAAAAATGACATTTGTATCCATCTGCCGACAGATTTATACTCCTTACCCGGAACCCGCTGCATCAGTAGCTCTGATGGAATGGATACGTAGCCTGTTGGCAATATCTCGCAAATAGATCAGTTTCTTTTCGTCAGCTTCAGCCATGTCGTTGAGTTATACTAAATTTGGACTCGTCGTTAACAAGTATGGTCTACAACACAAATTACCGAATGGAATACGTCACGAGGTCATGTGACGGCCAATGAACCATTGACTTAAATACATGACAATATTCTACAACAGTGCAGTGTCTGGGTCAACCATTGTAGGTTAACCTGGAATAGCTGGTCGTTTACTTTGTCTGCAAATCAGTTAGCAGCGCATTGGCTCATTAGACTACTAAATGGCCGAGGTGTCAGTTAATACGGGTTTTAAACGAAAGATACCTGGTGTGCAGAATGATCATCCAATTGAGTGTGGCAACTACGGGGCGAGATCAATAGTTCAATGTAGGATAAAAGACTACATTCTTTCAGTTATGCCTCGGACCCCCACCCCACCCCACCCCACCCCTTTCTAACTTAATTGGCCTAAGTTGAAAATTGTTTCAGACAGGACAATTTCAAATAAGTATGTAGTAGTATGTAGTGCTATGAATACAAAGCCAGTATGCAGTGAAGAAAAACTGTGTTTTTATTGTCACTTTAGTGTATTTTAGTGCTATCAATTTACTATAGCGAGAATTCTTTCAAATGTGGATTTGAGAATATGTTTTAAAAAGAAATATTTGTATTTAGCGATACTAAACATTCCATTAAAAGTAAAATCGGTTTTGTCGGATGAGAACTAAAATGCTTCAACCCGTCACCCCAAACTATAAAAGAATTGAAATTGTTTTGATCCCACTTTGAATTATTGATCTCGCTACTAATAGTGTACATAGTAATAATATTGACCTTGTGATAAGTTGTGTTTATTCTGGTATGTGAACAACATACAGCTTGGGTGCACTCTGAGCTCTGTCCGCTGAAGTGTCATGAATTTGTATTTGGGTTCAGACATGACGCTTTTTATACATGTCGCCGAATGTCATGAATCTACATGTTTATTTTAAAAGATAGCTTGTCGGAAAACAATTGTCCTCAAGGCGTCCTTTTGTTTCAAATTCACGGACGTTAGCGTCATTTTGTAATTTACATATATTCATGTTTAGACAATAGACATTTCAAGTTTTCCTGTAAAATGGTTTTGTAAAATTTAGTTAGTCGAATTCTGACTCTGGCCTTGGACTGAGGCCGAAGTCACCAGGTCTTTGATAAATAAAGTCAATAGTTCCAGTTCATACAACAAATATCGTCTCGTATGCAGTTTGTCATTCCACTACTACAAGTCTTGCTGATCTTAAAGATTTGATATGGTTGCGATCCGAACCCGTTTGTCAACGTGGTCAATTGGTACTGGCCAACCTCTTGTACTTACTATAAGGACAAACTGCTTTTGATAAGTTTCAGAATGTAATGTGAAATTTTGAGCTAGCATACATATTGCACATTTTTCAATGTAATTGGACATATCCCTAAATTTCTCCTTTCATGCAAGTGGTTCATGAAAACTAAACATTACAGCGACAAGCTTTTATATGCCACATTCTACTTGATATCATCGGCGAATGCGTACAAAACTATATGACATTTAAAGTTTCTTTGAAGATATTGCCTAATTACAAAACTAACTAACTATGCAAATATCCCAAAGTTAACAGCCACATCAACAAGTCTTTGTAGACAAGACAAGACGTAGTTCCCAATATTTTGACTTCCTTATTCGTATTCTGATTTTATTTTCAACAAAAATGGTCACCATTGCATTATTGCGAAGGTTGAGAAATAAAGTGGGGTACATAATTGGACAATCTGACCGTTGTACCAGGTTTGATTGTCAAATCCATCTATGTATATCAGAGTGAATACTTTGAGTATTGTGAGTCATTTGACCTTCATAACATAGAGTTCAAAATCAATGGTCAAGGTCTCAATAGAAAGCTCATCATGCATGCATGATGACATGTATGTAGACACTCAAATAAGGGCTCTATCTATTATGATTCTAGAGTTGGTCCACGGACAATGCAACTGCCATTCACCCATTATCGCAAAGGTCATAAATCAAAGTGACATGCATATCCAGACTATAGTATCTGACAATTGTGCCAGGTTTCGTTGAGATCAGCCTATGCATGCCAGTTGTACATATACACTTGGAATATTTTGGGCTATTTGACATTGAACATATGGGTCAAGGTCACATACGAAAGCTCTGTATATATAACATGCATGGTGTATGCATTCAAAGGAGCTCTCTATCTGTTAAACTTCCAGAGTTAGTGGGTCAAATGTGAATTTCTACGTCAAGTATGGACGCCATTCGGTCATTATTGCAAGGGCCACAAAAGAACATGACGTGCATGGACTACTGTACATCATATTTGTGCCAGGGGTGGTTGAAATTGGGCCGTGCATGTCAAAGCTGTACATAAAGACGTTTAACAATTTTGGCTATTTGAATTCGAACATAATTAAATGTCAAAGATCTCATTAGAAAACACATAATAGATTACATGGGTGTAGACACACAAATGAAGTCTCCATCTAATTAATTATTAAAGGTTCCAGAGTTAGTGGACAAAATGTGAAATTTTACGACAAATATGACCGCCAATAAAGTCATTATCGGTTTTAAATGTCCATTTTGTTTGGCTAAAGCCAAATAAAAAAGTTGTTTAGTTCCGTTACCCCACCTAGTTTTTCACGCCGACCCTAAACTTTTTTTTACGTATTCGAGAAAAATAGTAATAAAATCGCGAAAATCGCAAGAAATAGTGGATGCGGAAATTGACATCAACTTAAAAACACAATATAAAACAATTTTTCCAATCTGAAATGGCTGTACATCTGATAGGAAGAAATAAACAGCACAGAGACCATTTGGAAAACAATGGAAAACCTGGACTAGACACTCACACATGAAAAAAAAAATGTAATAAAATAAAATAAAAAAATCTACCTACCCCACCTATTTTAAAATTGAATGTAATCGGAACCAGACAATATTTTTTTAACGCCTAATGTTTAATGTACGTTTGACTTTATAAGGTATCATATTAGTTTACCATAGGTCAAAAGAGCCGTATATGTGTAGTTACACCCGGAGAATAGGGGCGTTCACCATGGCGAAATACAGGACAGGTAGTCGAATGAATCATGTACATGTTCAATAGCATATTTTCATAAATCATCGCAACTTTTGGTCTTCGATATCTAAGGCATATTAAATAACATAAATGCTCCCCTTTCTGATGAAAATAAATGTGATTCGTCTAGCTGTCATGTTAGTCTATGAAGAGTTAGATACCATATACCAGTCACTCATCATAATTGTGACATAAAAATGACATTTGTATCCATCTGCCGACAGATTTATACTCCTTACCCGGAACCCGCTGCATCAGTAGCTCTGAGCATTGGCTCATTAGACTACTAGATGGCCGAGGTGTCAGTTAATACGGGTTTTAAACGAAAGATACCTGTTGTGCAGAATGATCATCCAATTGAGTGTGGCAACTACGAGGCGAGATCAATAGTTCAATGTAGGATAAAAGACTAAATTCTTTTAGTTATGCATCGGACCCCCACCCCACCCCGGCCCACCCCACCCCTTTCTAACTTAATTGGCCCCAAGTTGAAAATTGTTTTTTAGACAGGACAATTTCAAATAAGTATGTAGTAGTATGTAGTGCTATGAATACAAAGCCAGTATGTAGTGAAGAAAAAACCCCTTTTTATTGTCACTTTAATGTATTTTAGTCCTATCCATTTATTACAGCGAGAATTCTTTCATATCTCGATTTGACAACATGTTTTTAAAAGAAATAATTGTATTTAGGGATACTACTAAAACATTCCATTAAAAGCACAATTGGTTTTGTCGGATGAGAACTGAAATGGTTCAACCCGCCAAACTATAAAAGTATTTAAATGTTTTTTTTTGAACTCACAACTTGCACATACCGTGGAAGTATAACCGAGAGGGTGATACTTCCATGCACATACACAGAGTGACATACTGCGGCTTGCTTCAAAAACTTGAAACGATATACCCTTTCTCAAACGCGAGGGTAGCAAAAATGGCTCGTTTCTAGTTATGATAGTTGCCCCACAGGATGTCACGCCATCCACTCACCTAGACCAATTTACAGTATATTGTCCCCGCGTGGTTTTAGACGAATCGAAGAGTAAACTGATCGTGACCCTTTGTACTCGGTTTGTCCTTTCTATAAGGGTGTCCGTACTCAGTTAATTCTAGATTTCTCATGCTAATACTTTCAAAACTTAGTGAAGTAGGTTGTTAAAATTATATAAAAACGTAAGTAAACATGATGTGTACATGTTGGTGATATATCATTTCATATATAATATAGTCTGAATGACTTAGAAATGACAGTTAAAGCCAGAAAGGAATTTTGAATTATTTGTTTTTATTAAAGTTCCAAACTTTCATCAGCAATAATGGATAATTTGGATTATATATATATATATATATATATATATATATATATATATATATATATATATATATATATATATATATATATATATATATAATAATAATAATAATAATAATAATAATAATAAGATAAAAATCTACCTACACAATGTTTTATTAGGCCTTAGAAGGATGAGGTTTTTTTAAATCATCGATTTCATTGACCATGTTCGATGTAAGGTCTAGCAAGGGACTGAATCATTGAGTAAGCTCATTGTCATGTACCCATCACTTTTTTTTGCCATGAGAGCGTATTTTTTTTTATAGTTTAAAAAAAATCTTTATGGGGAGGGGGTGAACAGTGATACACACCCGGGTACACATAAGCCTATGTACAGACCAATCCAGTTACTTCACTTAATTGTTGTATTTGTAAGCATATGGATAAGTATATATAGAAAAATATTATTTCAACAATATACAGGCCTGTCTCTACACAGTCTGGTCTCTCCTCAGGCCACAGAAGTGGTCCTACATCCTGGGGGTACATCAAAGGTTATAGATAGTTATCCATGAGTTTAAAAGTATAGTATAGTATAGTATGGTATAGTATAGTATAGTATAGTATAGTATAGTATAGTATAGTATGGTATAGTATAGTATAGTATAGTATAGTATAGTATATTTTATTTGACATAAAAATGTAAGAAATACATTATCTAGAGTCAAAAACATACAAAACAACAAGAACAAAGATAATAGATAGTTATAAATATAAATACAACACTAAACTACAGTATTGAATACAATTAAGATAATAATGAATTAGAAAATTAAAATGACATTTCCGGTCCATATTTACCCATTGGCATTCATGTTTTGTTTCACTGTGTAGTTTGTTTATCTATTTATTTTTTTATTTATTTATTTATTTATTTATTTATTTATTTATTTGGAACCCGGTTCCTGGGCTGCCTGGAACACGGTTCCTGGGCTCCCTGTGGTTTTACCACAGATCGTATACAGTTCGATAGCGGAGGAGTAGCCAGCGCAGCGTCACGGCAAATGTGCAGCGCCCTCAGTTTGTGACCTTTGACCGCCGCCATTTTTCCTTTCGCTGGACTAAAGTCGTCAACACAAAACACGTGCATGATTTCCTTAGCTGTTTTTTCTAGAGAATAAGTACCTGCCATTGTAATTTTATTCCTTACGACGAATTTGAAACGATACGTGATTCTACATTACTAGTTGTGTTTATATCTGAAACGTGGAGCATGCCAAAAGTACAGAGCCAGAAAAGAACACGACAGCATGACCAGATCAGACAAGGTAAATTACAATACATAACATATTTCCGTGCTTTAAGTTTTGAGCCCGATTCACTCTTTTGCGCTTGTATTGATGTTGACATTCTGAGGAAATGTGTAGCTGCAGAACACTGAATCGGAATCAGAATCAATACATTGAAGACACCAATACTGGTAAATAATCAACGGAAGACACTTTAGCTAACCCTAACCGTAATCACCCCTCCCAAGTCATCTTGTAAGTTGTAGACGGAGTACGGGACTCGATTCTGACAATGTCCCTAAAGGTAAAGAGGGACATTGTCAGAATCGAGTCCTGACTCACTCCGTCTACAACTTCAGCAGGACTACCCCTCCCCAACCCTCTATATGCCACACTCACTCACTCACTCACTCACTCACTCACTCACTCAATACTTCCTCCAATCATTTACCCGCTTGCTTCTTCCTGTCATTGGACTTAAAAACACGCTGGTTGTCTGTGATAATGAGTACCCCAACATATCAAGTGTATAGAAGGTTTGAATGTAGCACCATTGGATAAATCTTGTATGATGATGTCCAACTAGCGAGATGACCAAAGCTTGCCACATATGTAGGTTCCCTGCCATGGTCAAAGGTCATTACCTTGCCACTATCTCAGTGCATTATGACCAACCTGAATGCAAAACAAGACTCCCCAGACACGGATTACAACTGGCTTTGTAGGTAATGAATAGTCTGTATTCAGATGCAGATTATATTTTGTTGTATTCCCAAAAAAACCTTCTGAAATGTGTTATATTTTGATACTAATTGTGTGCAAATACATACCCTATAACCATGGAAGTATAACCCACGTTATACTTCCATGCTATAACATACAATCTAATAGTCAGCATGTACATGTACAATGCACATATAGAACGTCTACTACTCACTTAGGATTCAAACACATAAAATATAATCTAGTGTCCTGTACTATCTCCTCAAAACCCCCTAGTCATTAACTCAAGGCATCTGAGTTAGACATTCCATGAACAAGGGCACTCATGAATATTCATAGACATGAAAGTCTGGTGGATTAGAACAGTCGTCTTGACTTCATGGAACGTCCAATGCACACCATGTTTAATTCTATTAATTTCAGCAGAAACAATAGTATTAAAGATAAATTACAAAAAAAAGTCAAGAAGACTGTTGACAGTCTAGATAATGAACTGTAGTGATGTAAGGATTTATTTTTGTCTAACAGTTTTTTACATGTACAATGTACCTATCATTTACTGCTAGGTGTACAATTTAAACGAGATCTTGGACAACATATATTGAAAAATCCACTTGTTGTTGATGGAATAATTGAAAAGGTAAGATCCTAACATTTATGTACATAAAGTTTTGTACAACACATATTAAATCAGTGTAGGATGTTAGTTGAATTTATAACAGTTTCTATTTCAGACAAATTGACCATGTACATTTTGTAGACATCTGTCCTGAGACAGTTTGTCAGTTTTTTGGTGACTACAAACTTTGCATGGCGGTACTATTGCCTGATTGTATCACTTCTACCACTGTTCTACTCATGATAAGCTGTCATTTATAATGTTCAATTTGCTAGTTCAGACTTAGCCAACCACTGCAGGGAGAGCCTCTACAACGTTTAACTGTAAGCCAAGTTGTATGTGTTCAAACAGAAAATGTAAGATTTCTATGTCCTTCTATGTCATGACAACATGCATCTACATGTACATGTATGTCATTGGTTCTGTAGTCTTTAAGATATGAGAGTCAAAATGTTCAGAATCAATGACTGTTATTTTCCCCCACTTAAATTAAACTTGTTCAAAATAAGTTTTATCGCCCAATATTTTTCTCCATTCAATTTTTGACTGTGAGGTTTTGTCACTTCTCACAGTTGAATAATGTATTTGATACATTTATGATCTTCCAGGCAGCACTTCGATCTACCGATGTAGTGTTAGAAGTTGGTCCTGGTACTGGTAACATGACAGTCAAACTACTGGATAGAGCAAAGAAGGTGAAAACACACACACAGATATGAACACCCCCCCCACACACACACACACACACACACATGTACATATTCGTACAGTGCATAGGCGTACATTGTTCACAATTTATGCACACACATGCACACACACACACATACACGTACACACACACACACACACACACACACATACAGAGAGAGAGAGAGAGAGAGAGAGAGAGAGAGAGAGAGAGAGAGAGAGAGAGAGAGAGAGAGAGAGAGAGAGAGAGAGAGAGAGAGAGAGAGAGAGAGATAAGCACATACTTGCACACAAGTAAAAGCATACATAATTTGATCACAACGATTCGTGAATAGTAATAGTACATAATGTATAGATGGGGTTCTATCACAAGGGTTGTCATTCCAGACACATGGGGAGTGAGGTCCTACATTGTACCTTCAGTAATTCACTTCCTGAAAGGAAGAGAAGCAGACTTTAAATACTTGGAATGCTACATTTTCATTTTTATCTTCCGCAAGGAAGGGTTATGATTTCTTTTGTCTTTTGTATCTCTGTGTCTGTGTCTGTGTCTGTGTCTGTGTCTGTGTCTGTGTCTGTGTCTGTGTCGTGTCTGTGTCTGTGTCGTGTCTGTGTCTGTGTCTGTGTCGTGTCTGTGTCTGTGTCGTGTCTGTGCCGTGTCTGTGTCTGTGTCTGTGTGCATGTGCATGAGTGTCTGTCTGTCTGTCTGTCTGTCTGTCTGTCTGTCTGTCTGTTTGTATCAATTCTAATGAAAGTTGCTACAAATGTTATGGTAATAAGAGCAAGAACTGAAAGTAAAAAATAACATGTAGTTTTTCATATTGAAAAAAAGGTGAACAGAAAATTGTTCAAATCTGGCCCATATCCCTGTTAGAACAAATTTGATATGTATATTTTGTACTTGTCTCTTTTTTTTGGTGGTTGCTAGGTTGTAGCTTGTGAATTGGATCCAAGACTTGCTGCAGAATTACAGAAAAGAGTACAAGGAACGTAAGTTGACATTCTGTCTGCCCAAACAAAAATATAGTCATCATGCATGACAGGATCTTTTCACTGAAATCTGGCAATAATTGACACAAGTAAAGAGCTTTAATAAACTTCCCATAGACTTTATTTTTTGTTTAATTTCATTTATTATATCATTCCCCACTATTTTTCCTTGTTCTGACTTCAGTTCGGCAATACTTATGACGTAGGGTTTTCTCACTACTTGTTTTTCAACTAATTGCTGATCTACTTTAAATAAATAAGTCACTTGTTTTTCCTGAGACAGGCAGAGCAAAGAACTCTACATTTGTTTGGGGAAAATATTTCATTATATTGGGAACATTAATTTGTAAGAATACAGTATTAAAGTGGCCATATGGATGAGGATTGAGTATATATTTAGGATTTTTAATTTATCCAACTATTTTATCATGACTTCCTACTTGAAAAAAATGAATGTGAAACAACACATGCCAAATCCTTGTTTGTATTAAACTCAGTATATTGCAAAATGTTAATAACTGTAAAAAGTTTTTTATTGTACGTACAATAACAAACTTGTTTACACATTTGTAGCATTTTGCAATTTGAGTTACAAATATCATAGACCCAGTTGTGTCACAGTTATTTATCAAGTAGGAAGCCATTTTAAAATTGTTTTATAAATTAAAAATCCAAAATAAATACCCAATCCTCATCCATATGGTCATTTAAATTAATCATCAAGCATTAGACTTCTTGGACTTTACAGTCAGGGTTGTGGACATCCAGCTCAGATTAATAGAATACACAAGGCATGCCTATAAACAATGTGACTTCACATCCCTGAAGAAGACTTTATGACTCAGGTTGAAAGCTAGGATTTATTCAAAGTATTTTTGTGAAGTACAAAGTTTGTATTTATTTGAAACCATTCATCTTGCACAGATGAGGCTTCTTCGTAATATTTTTTTTTTTTTTTTTTTTTTTTTTTTTAGGCCTGCACAAACCAAACTACAGTTAATGATTGGTGACGTGTTGAAAACAGAGCTGCCGTTCTTTGATGTCTGTGTAGCAAATTTACCGTATCAAATCTCCTCTCCGTTTGTCTTTAAATTACTTCTGCATCGTCCCTTCTTCAGGTGAGACACTTCAAATGAGAAATATCAATTTATTTCTTAAATTTGGTATTCTCTAATGTGTGTTAATAATAATAATATTTATTTCTTGTTACTGATATTACGTATGTGTCAGTGATTACTTTTGTTAGTAATGAGTGCACATGCACTGCAGTGCAGCGCAGTACCAAAGATATTATAGCCTATCTGAATGAAAATGAAAGAGCTGGCTTTTTACTTTAAAAATGTCCACTTTTTACTTTTTACTCAAAATCATGTGAAAAGCTGTATTTCATGAATTCTTTTTACTGCGTTGTTTTTCACTATAGTGCTGTTTGTGACAAAGCAAAGAGATCTTTTGTGATATCTTTTGTTGATTTGGAAACATTAAAACCGTTGAAGTGAGACTACTTGTAAGCCCAAGCTCAATATTCTGGTTATCAGAAAGACAAAGGATTCCTTGGTTTGGCCACTAGGAGTGCTGTTTGCAATCTGTTTTGGGGCAGGAAGTGATGGCCATAACATAGTTGACTATTGTGGCATACAGACAGCAAACATGAAGATACAGCTCACTAGTCTTCCATGCTGCTCTCACTGTAATGTTTTATTAGTGACTGCTAGCAATCAAAACATTCTTAACGACTACTGTGATGTACTTTTAAGAACCAACAAAGTTTTTTTTACACAGTCACATTTTGTTTGTGGCTTTGTTCTTTGCCATATGATCACTGGCAATGATTAAATTTTCAGACCTCACTTTTCCAAATGTGGGACGCCCTCTTGTGGTCCTTGTGAGTGAAATGGTTGGAACTTTATACTGGAATATGGCATACATGTATTAGTATGTGATTGTGTACATCACAGTTGTGTTTCTGTAGACTGAAACTGTGTGGTTTCCATATACATATATGCGTTTTAAACTTTCCATGTCCTTTCCATATAGGTGTGCACTGTTAATGTTCCAGAGGGAGTTTGCACAAAGATTGGTAGCCAAGCCTGGAGACAAACTGTATTGCAGGTTATCTATAAATACACAATTGTTAGCCAGGGTTGACCATATAATGAAGGTAACTTTAAAATTGATAACTCGATCTCACTTTTATACATACTAGAATATATAATTTCTGTGTTTTTGCTAAAGTTGGGGAACCCCAGTAACAGAAAGGGAGAATATCATGGTAAAACTGTCATAGTTTCCTATACATTGTACCATGAATTTGATGGGGGAACCCCAGTAAAATGATGAGGAACTTAGGTAGATTTTACTACCCTTAACAAAAACACTGAATTTTCACTCAACAGGATGCATGTCTCTTATTCTATATCACCTTTTAATAGGATTTGAAACTTTCTTTTCCAGCCTAGTGCTACATGTTTGAGCTTCTCGTTGACAAATAGAAGGCATTTTGTTGTGTGAAAATTCACAGAAATTTTACAATTTATTTATTACTGTAATCATATAGTTTGGCACTGGATTTTTTTAACC
Source organism: Glandiceps talaboti (assembly GCF_964340395.1). Lineage (NCBI taxonomy): Eukaryota > Metazoa > Hemichordata > Enteropneusta > Spengelidae > Glandiceps > Glandiceps talaboti. The sequence goes on from NC_135554.1 coordinate 14,069,147, forward strand.
TGATTATGTGCACAAGTTTTTGCTGTGCAAATAAGTCTTGTTGATGTACAAAGTGTCAACCACAGTTGTGTTGAATATGGCAGGCTGACAGGTTTAGATGTTTACATGAACCCCTCGGTAGAGTCTACTTCCCCCTTGCACTGTCTGTCAAATTAAAGCGCACCAAATCTAAATTGCTCTTCCAGTGATGTTTTGTAGTGTCAGAATAAAGATGACTACAGTTTTGAATGTTTTTCCTCACAAGGATAGTTATCGTCTGATGTATTGCCACTCATGGTATACCTGTATTGATATATTTCAGTGTATGTTATTAATCACCTTACAAGATATGATATACAATGTACATGTATGTTCATTTTTAAATTAACATGTTTCTCATGTACTTAGGTTGGTAAAAATAATTTCCGCCCACCACCAAAAGTGGAATCCAGTGTTGTAAGGATAGAGCCAAGGAATCCACCCCCTCCAATCAACTTTCAGGTGAGTCAACATTACATCCATATTTGGTATAATCAGGTTTTATTGATCGACCCTCATGTCTACATGTGAATGGGATGTGATGGATGAGTATGTCACCTTCAGTGGTTTCATTCAGGTTGGGTAAATACACCGTGACGGTAACAGAAAGGGTGAAGTCAGGTACATGTACATGTAGTACATTGTATCATGATGTTGATGCAAAACTCCTTGTAAATTGCCACTGAAATCAGTTAGATTTTAGGAAAATAAACTTTGGGTTCTGGCGAGTCATGATTTCACATCACATAATTTTCACCAGTTTGGCAAGAAACATCAAAGTGAAACTCTTATTTTTTCATCTCTATTGTTCTTTCACTGTGATACACCAAAGCATGATAGGTCTTAGCAGACATGATTATTCATTAGATATACACTGAATATTCATGTGACAATTTATATGAAAGAAGTAAGCCCTTAGGAGTGAAACAAAGTAAAAACTATGTGATACGAAAGCATGAAAAGACTCTCCAGAAACCAAGTTTATGAAAATACATAAATTGTATTTCCTTGAGTGGTGTTCCCCTTTAACGAAAAAACTGAGCTGGAAAGATAGTTGAAAATTGATTGAGATGACATTGCATTATTGCAACATGAATCCCATGACATCATTACTAGATGTGTACACAAACTGATGATGTCATCACATGTCTTATCATGATGTATACATCTGATAACCAAAACCATCAATTGTGACACATTATTTAATCTTACCTTCCACTTCTATGAATATTGACAACCCAGATTAATAAACATTTAATTTAGTGTGAATTAAGACATAGCAACAGAAGATTTAATAAATTTAAAGACAAATACAATTGGTGCAATTTATTTATGACAGTGTAAAAATAAACAGCTTTTTAGTGTCATATAAAAACATGGGTTCCACTATTTCATTGCAATTTACAATATTACAACCAATTAGACAGAATAAAGAACGATAATGTTTACATAGATGTTGATAGATTAGTAGTATTGGTTTCCGACTTTTTCTCAACATTTGCTACAACAGTGACAGACTTTGTCAAATTTACACTAAGACTTAGAGATAATATCAGCCGTAAACACCAGGGTGCACACACTTAGTAGTTGTCTTGTGTATGATTAGATGTATAGACATGAGGTTATAGACTGTAGAGTTAGATTTTGTATGGTGTGCGCAACAACTGAGGTGGAAGTTGAGTACCATTTTGTGCTTCAGTGCTCAGTGTATAATGTTTTCAGAATGAAATATATTCCTGAAGATACTTCATTGCATTATACTCTGTAAATTGAACCGTCTAATGCATTTGAAGGATGACGCTGTCATGAGAAACTTACTTTGAAAGGTCATAAAGAGATTAAGACTAAATTATATATTTGCTGAGAGTACATGTGTGTATACATATTAACCCTGTATTTGAAATCATTTAGTTTTAAATATATGCGTATATTGTATTTTCAACTTCGTATATTTTGTAATCAACCATCTTGTCTAGTAATTTCAAAGTGTAACTCCTTTGCAAATGGGAGCCAGAAATGCATACATACCTATACTATACGTATGATTTTTTGTTCTGGTTATTGTTAAGAGGACTTATTAGATGACCATTGAAGGTGGTATGAGTAAAAGTACTGCTAAATAGTTCAATGCTGGTATGGTCATCTACTCGCACCCACACTGTGTCACCAATATCCAAACTTAGGCTAACACTCTGACTTTGCATGCCTCTGTAGTCTTCGTCACCTGAAAACACTCGAACCATTTGGTCTTCGTTCATCATAATGTATGCTGCAACAAGATTGTTGCTGGATTTCAGGGTCGTAAAAGTAAAGAAATACACCCCAGGAACTTGACAAGTGAAAATGCCGTTGTCGATATCCATGTCATCACCATTGTTTACAAATGTCTTGTCATAGGTCACAGTTGTATGCGAACTTTGACCTCTAACAACAGTAGTACGAGCAACTGAGAAAACTGGCCACTCTCCATGCATGCGTGGTTCTCCCTTCTGGCCTTTCAAACCACGTAGTCCACGTGAACCTTTGTTTCCAGCTGGGCCCTTTATGCCAGGAGAGCCAGGAGGGCCTGGAAATCCAGGTTCACCTACAGAACCCTTAAAACCAAGTTTACCCTTGGTTCCATCTCTACCAATGGGTCCTTGTAGTCCGGGGTTTCCAGGAGCTCCTGTTATGTTCAAAGAAATTGTTTTCTAATTTAGCACCAATATATGTTGTAACATATACTTCAAGTTCACACACACACACACACACACACACACAGAGAGAGAGAGAGAGAGAGAGAGAGAGAGAGAGAGAGAGAGAGAGAGAGAGAGAGAGAGAGAGAGAGAGAGAGATACACACACACATACACACTGTACTGTATAATGGCAGTGATATGCAAACAAGACCAGTGTAATCAAATATGAGTGAAGAATAGCAATTTCAATTACTGCAATGGATTCTAACCTCCAAACTATATGACAATCAACATGTATTCTTTATTCATCATTGATGTAAATTTGCTGAATTTAAACAATTGAAATATTTGATGAACTCGATAGATACATGTACCAAAATGACATGACTATGACTAAACCTAGTATATCTCTGTAACCTTAGTGCATGAATAAAACTTTTAAGTCATTTTGAATAGAATATTGACGAAAACATTTCTGTACAATTATAGTTCATAGCTAGAAATCTGTCTCTTAGTGGAATGAGTATGCATGGCATTCCAAAGTGAGGACACTAACAGTGTGTCATTTAGAGTGGAGTTAGGGTGGCTGAATGGTTAAAGTGACTGACTTGGAATCTGTAGATTGCCACTGTCATTTGTTTTTGAATAGCTAAAATCCTTGGGCAAGATTCAAACCACGATTGTGTCAACTCAGCTGTTTAATCGAGGACCTGATGGGATAGAGTTTGCACTGCGAATGGTTTAATCCTATGCACTTATAAAGGCTGTAATGGATTGTATGCTCCCCAGGGAGTTGAGGAAGTATAAAGGGCTTTAGTGCCACTAATTATCCATGCCAGGGGTAATAATTGTGAGCGCTTTGAACTCTCAGGAGGAAAGGCGAATTATATATACATGTTATAATATTATTATTAAATTAAGTAGGACAGGTTGGTTTACACATTAGTTGGTGCAATGAAGTCACATGTTCTCACATGTATTATTACATTGGCAATGATTTTAGCTGGGATCTGGGAGACATCTACTAAGACCCCCAAGTCAGGTCGGTATTGGGACATGTTGTATTTCACTGAATGTTATAAAATTTAAGTTGAGGTAGAAATTAGGAGTGTTTATCATCCAACTTTAAGTTGGCGAGAAACGGTATAATTTTCATATCCGTTACCTTTTTCACCTCTGATGATAGAGTACACACCCTGTGTACCAGTTGGCTCAACATCACAACATCGTTCACATGGCTCCATTCCCGACTCTCCATAATTAGCAGAACTAACAACCAGGACAAGGTTTAGTATCAATACTGCAAACATTTTCTTTGTGTGATTGATCTCAAAACCACTGTCTGCAAAGTGGTAACCTCTGAATGGTCTTGTTGTAAGGTGTTATGCAGTACTTCTGACTGACTGCTATCAGTGACTATCATTTGAAGGTTGCTCAGCTATCAATATCAGGAACTTGTTTGCATTCATTTGCTTAATGAAGACATTGTTTATGTCATGTTTCTCATCGTAAGACCTTTAAAATCATGCGTTGGTCGGTTGGTTACAAAAGAAAAATTAGTACTGTAACAGTAAATGTGTGTACATGTTGGTGGTCCTTTCAATTCATAATTGTACTGTAAACAGTCTGAATACCTCAGATATAACAAAGTCCAAAACAAACTATATGGATAATTTGATTAATAATAGTCTTGCATTTCAGTGATAGATGAAAATTTCCCCAAATGTGCATTTGTGGTGCTACCATCTCAAGATCAGTGGATGGACTTGATGAGTATACACCAGTCTATTACACCAGGGTAGTGACCAGTATAGTATATACCGTCACATGTGCATGGAATTCAGTAGGGGGACCCAGTCAAGGGACAACTGACAATATTGACTTACATCAAATGTAACCTCTCCCAATAGATGACATAAACCTTGCATATCTATTCTAAAAGTCATATTTAAATACGTTGTTTTGCTACTTTTAGTTACACTATTGGAATAGAAATCCAAACTTTTAGATTATTTTTATCACTTCTCATTGCCATGATTGACCGTCTGCGACCGACAAAATCGGCCATGCTTTGGTATCCTCAACCAAATTTGCATGTACCATTACTGGATCAAACAAACACCATAAAGCTCAACCAAATGTTAATTTATACATACAGAGGAGTTACTGCTTTACTTCTGTTTCAGTGTCCGTCCTTCTCTTTTTCTCTGTAGCATAATTGGTAATGGTATTTTTTGTATCCATCCATCCATACATTCAAGTGAGATGGAGCAAAAGTAGTAACAGCATTCTATTAGTAACGTTATATTCTATGTACCTACCAAAACAAGCAAGATTACATGTCCCTACGTGCTAGACTGGGGTGTTCAATCAAGGTCACCCAGTGACAACATGTTTTTTAATTAAGTGTACAATGTATATTCCTTTGTTAAAATGTACATATTGGGGATGGAGATAAAAAGCTACTGATCATTCTTTACTACATAGGAATTCGTAGAAAAAGGAGGGGAAGATTTAGGTTAAGCTATTATATATATCAAGTAAACCCATCCCTATGGTAAACAATCTAACGATAACTTTTATCAAAATGAACCAATCAGTTTTTTTTCAGATTTATATCTGCAGACTTTGTACATGGAATCACAATTGTTAGATAATATTTGTTTTTGAATTGTTTTGTTTGAAGAGTCTGCCATATATATATAATAGTGCTTGTCTGGTGTAAATGTTTCATCCGGGATTACTTGTGTTGCCATTATAATTCGGTCCTTTTCGTAGTCGTGTATTTCTTTAATGCAACAAAATAATTTTAAAATCAATCTGTACAGTCCGATCAGACATCATGTGATTACTGATGGTTACAGGTAAGGTGGTTATTAGGATCATTTGTGCTAGGGATACAGTCCTTACATCTGTTTAGTATTTATCATATGCACCTATGTCACTCCTGTCATTTTGTACAAATATGGTTGCAGTGGTGTTTTTATGGGGACTTCTGAGAAAAGAAAGGTCCCTTTTACTTTTTTGTTACCATATCTAACGCTGTTAATCCCTCCCTCCAAAATTATGCATATTAGTTTCATGTCATCATTTTCAAATGATTTATATATTACATTCCGATCTAGATGTAGATAGAATAAACTTGATTTGTGAGAGAATCTGCTTCTAGAGGAGCTATAAAAATTGACTTCTAAAAGTGTGTCTTTGTTATTAATGCCCTTAAGAATAACACTCAACAGTCATTAATACCAATATTAAATGTACTTGGGGAAGAAATAGCCATGGAGAGTAATTAGTGTAGACAAAGTTTGTAGAAAGACCTAGGAAGCTTTAAAGGGGTATGTTTCAGTCCTGAGTCATCACATTAGAAGGCTTACATGGGATAATTTGTTATTTTGTACCAAGCTTTTCTATAGCATTGCCAATCAATTAGATTTTATTCTCCAATATTTTTTTTCGTTCAACCAAGGAAAATATGAGTGACCTAAGGGGCCTTTGTCACTACAAGTTGCTAGATGATTAGTGACAAAAGCCCTTAGGTCACTGAGTATTTTCTGAATGAAGAAAAATATTGGGGAATAACATAATTATACCAGCGCCAGTAATATTTTTTTAATTAATGGCAATTTTGAATGTTTTGACTCATATTTCAAACACAGCACAACCAGTGACATACATGTATACACGCATTGCCATGACATAGACACACATTGTCGTGATGTAGAACAACCAGAGTATATATTCCATATTGTTTGTTGAACCTGGCTTGTGCATGGTATAAGTCAAGTTGCAGTCAGTGCAGCTAGCTTTAAATAACATTTTCTGCTACCATATACGGTACTCAATTCAATTGACACACATACAACATTTGAACTGTAGTTTTATGTCAGAATTTATTTTGATACATGAAAATCTGGTGTCTGAAGTCAGACTAAACTTAACAGGAATGTTCAACAGCTATACATCATATAGTGTTTGAAAATATCTAGAACCATCGTTATTGTACTTGATTGTTCAACGTATGTGTACAATCATTTCATCAATGTCCTTTCTAATGATAGCCAAATTTTGTAAAAATGATAAAAAAAGACCTGGCATTTCTTATGAGTCACCACATGGTGAGAGATAGCACACTAGATCTTGGCGTGTCACTAAAAAATTGTGTGCATCAAAGAAGAAGAAGGCACCCCTGATTTACAAACCAATCTTTAAAGTAGCCTTATATGGATGAGGATTGGGTATTTATTTTGGACTTTTAATTTATACAACAATTTTATCATGGCGTCCTACTTGAAAAGTCAATGTGAAACAACATATGGCAAGTCCTTGTTCGTAACTTAATAAATTGCAAAAGATTGATAAATGTATGAAGTCTTTGTTATTGTACGTACAATAACAAACTTTTTAAATACATTTTTTTTAGCTTTTTTGCAATGTAATGAGTTACAAACACATACTTGGTCTATGGTTTTCAAATTGATTGTTCAAGTAGGACGCCATGATCAAATTGTTTTAAATCCAAAATCCAAAATAAATACCCCAATCCTCATCCATATGGCCACTTTAATATTGTATGCACCTCTGACATAAAAACTTTAAACTTTTTGATACTACTTTGTTCATGATAACCTAAGCTAATTTTCATTAAAAAATGAACATTACAATACAGAGTTTTGGAAACAATTATGATCAGAGTGATGTCAAAATTTTGTCATTTTAGACTCCAATATGGCAGCAAAATACTGTAACTGTATGAGAAACACCCAAGTTTCTGTTATTTCAAAAGGAACTTGGAACAAACTTTTATATCATATATGGCCAAGTTTGGAAAGTTGTAGAGAAGTGTGGTTTCCAGTGAAATTTGTCTCTGTAATGTATGTATGAAATTTACACAAGTGGTCTTACTAAATGACCACTGAAGGTGGTGTGGCGTTTGTCATTACTAAACAGCTGTACATCATTTCTGTAATCTGAACGTTTATCTATTCGAACCCATACAGTATTACCGGCATTCAAACTGATTGACAAACTCTGGCTTTGCATACCCTGCCAGTCCTTATTATCAGCAAATATACGAGCCTTCCCAACATTGTTCACCATGATTTGAGCTGCTAGATATTTGTTGGGTGGTTTGAAGGTTGTAAATGTAAAGAAATATACTCCGGGAATTTGACATGTGAAAACACCAGTTGCTATGTTCATATCGGATCCAATATTTGTATAAGTGTAGTCATAGGTTAGTGTCTTGTAGTAAGATTGACCGTCCTGAGCTGAAGAGCTTGCAACTGAAAAAACTGGCCAGCTCAGATAATTGTTTTGTCCTCCTTTCTGGCCTTTGAGACCACGTTCTCCCTTTACACCCTTGAGTCCTGTGGAACCCCTTGGTCCTTGTATACCACGTGTGCCTTGAGAGCCGTTTCTGCCGTCAGAACCCTTTTCGCCAATATCTCCCTTGGTACCCGGAATCCCTGGAGTGCCACGATATCCCATTGAGCCCTTTTCACCAGGAGAACCTGTGTTACCTTTAGGGCCTACACTGCCAACTGGTCCCGGTAATCCACTTTCACCACGGTAACCACGCTGTCCTGAAAAGTGCATAAAATTGGAACAATATCTGTGATAAGAAATGACTGAAAATCTGGTATTATGGTAGGCTTACTATGAAATGAACAATTTGATGAGGAAAAAGATCTATATTATATTTTAATGTATGTTCCCTCATGGTAGGCGTGGTTAAACCTAGTAATTATGCATTCATCTGTCGTTTTAATCTATGCCTGTCTACATATGCAGGAAATGATAACCATACTGTACTGCCATCAGTCAGTAACTTGCTTTTGTACTTGTGCAGTTTTCACCCGCAACGTACATCATTTAAATAAAATACTATACATGTATCACCTAGCAGATCTCGTGTCATACCAAACTATGAGTCCAGCCCATGCAGTCTGTCTGCAGATCCGGGGGGAAACAAAAAAAATAACCCTCCCTACTTCAGTGAAAACAACTGCAGAGCCAGTCATGAACAACCAAATGACATCTGCCCCACATATACACATGCTCTAAAGTACTAAATAAAAAGCACAATAACTGCCATAAATAGTAGACTGAGGGACAGTTTTTGTTGAGAATTAAACAAAAAAAAATATTTAAAAAATTGCATCGTCGCACCATTTTAGACAAACTGTCCTGACCAGAAACAATTCTTTTTTTTTTTTTGTTGGCCAAACTGCAGTAATTAAAACAGTTC